>NC_090437.1:74677431-74983181 GCF_031143425.1 Pleurodeles waltl | reverse complement strand
ACGGCTTGGTCACTCCAGTAAGAGATGAAGGAGCGGAGACCCAGAGGGCTGACGGTGAGCCTATCTCAACTAAGGCACCAGGAGAGCCAAGTCAGAAGGAGGTTCTCCCAGAAGGAGACGAATGTGGAATTCAGCTAGAGCCCGTGACAGACCCAGAAGGCAAAGGAGTTGAGGCGGAAGAGAGTCAGAGTGTCCAGACTCCACCTGAGCAAACTGCAGGTCCATCAAGAGAGAACACCATAGAGTCAGAGGAGGACGAAGGGTTGCCCCAGGAAAGATCAAAGGCCAGAGAGTCGCTGAAAGAAGATAATTGGCTGGAATTGCAAGTGAAGAAAGGGAAAGTGGTCGTCGAAGATGCAATAGAGGAAGAGGTTGATACGACAAGGTGAGAAGATCTGAGTGACGGAGAGTTGCAAGGTGATCGCAAATTGAAAAGAAAGAAAGTAGCAAATAGAAGGTACGCAGGTCCTGAATGGGCGCATGCAACGTCAGCTGAATAGCAGCAAGAGTTCTTGGCGTTTTGCTTTGATTGTGAAGTCCCAGGTCAGTACTTTGGCACTTGAGTTTGGCCAAAGAGACTGCATTGGCATGAAAATTGAGTTAAAGAAGAAAAGTGAGAGAAAAGACTGATAACTTACCAGATGTGACACTATTAACCTGAATTGACTTTTGGAAAACGATTTTGACAAGCTGCTAACCGAAATTGACAAGGATCCTGGGAGTGAAACTGAAAGCTGTAAATAATTGCTGAAGAAAGACTCTTGCTTGCTTTAACTTTGCTGAAAAAAAAATAATAATAATAAGTTTAACCATCCTCTGTTAGTTTTTATTTGAACTAATCATCCTTCACTTTCTGATTCTTTACAGATCATGGCTAACACTAGAGAAGATAATAGGGGAAGTAAGCGTTGTAAATGTTTGGGTGTTGGTTTGGGTGTCGCGTGTGTAATATTCATCATAATTGTGATTGTGGGTATGCCATTAGTGGGTAAGAGTGGAACTAACAATGCTACAATTCCTGAGACCGCCACTGCACTAACAGCTTGGGAGAGGTTTGAGCAGGATACTAAATACTTGCATGAGGGGACTAACGCAAAAGGGGAATTATCAACTAATGTTTTCTATCGCATGCTGAGTGAGTATGTTGACACTATGGATGCGAAAGATTGTTATGTGTGTACACAGATTCTTGTTTCGGTATAAGAAGGGTTACCTATCATAGTTTGCCGTTGACATATGGGATAAGCTGTAGTCTGTTACTAACAAGATTCTATAACCAGGAAGAGAATCAATATTTTTACTCCAATCACGACCTTGTGTTTTCTTATGTGCCTATCATAGAGGATTTGAGTAGTGTGGCTAAATACTATAGCATAAAGTTAGTTAAGGGATTCTCTGAGGCGACACTAACAATTAGTACATCTTATGCACACCGCAACAATTTTAAATGTTTGCTTACACCTGTAGAGAAAAGCTTTTTAGATCACACGGAAGATAGAAGGAGGGCATTGAAGGGAAAGTTAGAGAAAGGATTGCAGCAGCGAGCTTTTGCTAGTAGTGAGAGTTACAGTGCGGTTAGGGAACAGGGGAAGTTAGCTTTAGATGCACTACACGTACGGAAGCTTTGCAAATCTAGGCCAAAATCGTACTATGACAATGTGTTTGTGGGAATGAGTGAATGTAAGCATGTGTTTTTGTTTCAGAGTAAGTGGACGTTCATGTTAAACGGACAGGATCCAGCGATCCCTGGGATCTATTATATGTGTGGAATTAATGCTTATTACCATCTTCCAAAGGGATGGTATGTAACATGTTATTTGGGGATAGTTTTCCCAAAGATTTATCAACTAGAGGACTTGAAAAGGTTTCCGAAATTGTCTGAATTACATTGTACTAGACAAAGGAGAGAGACTGCTGCTTGTGTGGTAGGAGACGTATTTGGGGCGATAATTCCTTCAGTGGGAGTTATCTTAAACTCCATAAAGATTTGAAAGTTGTCTACTATTGTGGATAACATGCTGACAAATTTCACAGGAGCTATACTTCTGATGGATACTGAACTTGCTGCAGAGAGGGCTATGACTCTTCAAAACAGGCTTGCTTTAGGCATTCTTTTAGCGAAAAATGACAGAGTTTGTAAAATGCTTAATGAGCGTCATTGTTGTGCTTACATACCTGACAATAGTAATGAGATTAGAAGTATGCTTACTAACTTGACTAGGGATAGTACAGATTTGAAGGAACTGAAAGAGCCAGGTGTTTGGGAAAAGTTTGGAAAAGGACTTGCTTCAGTGGGAAGTTGGTTTAGTAGTATTTGGCATGGGATATTGGCGAAAATAATACAGGGAATATTAATTGTTATAGCTTGCTTATTTGGATTATGGAAAAGCAAAAGGGAAAAGCAAAGGGAAAAATTGTTCAGGGCACAATCACAGGGGGAAAGATTGAGAGAGGAAATTGAGATGAAGGAATTCTAAAATGTAAAATGTAAGGGGAAAGGTTTGTGTGATGACAAGAGTCATCAGAGGAGGGATTGTTGGAGTGTGACTTTTAAAATTACTATTAACATGAAAAGCTTGCAATATATTCTGTAATGGAGCTGCATAGAAAATGTGTTAATAATACACATGTTTAAAATGTGCCCACGGGGAGTGGCCACCAATGTACACGAATGTACACGAAAACGAATGAGACTAATTAATGATGAATTAATAATGTACTAATGTATGGTTTTGTATTAGAGTATCTCAATCAGAGTCATGTATTTGGGGTTTGTCAACTTAAATTACGAGGCCTTAGTTAGCGAGGGTCTGGGCCTAGCTGCCTGGTCTCATATTAAACTGTGTTTTTCTAACGTGCAATGTGCTGCTTTCCTGAAGGACACAAAGCTGTACTTTTCCAGAAGCTAGAGATACGTGTGTGTAGCCGTAGTAAATTCTTTCTCATGGGATTCGACTTGCTCAAGGAGACATTCTTGCTGAATGCAATAGTGTAATTCGTAACAGGTACAAGGCTGTCTAGACTAGGAGAACACAATGGGACTACTGACTGGAGCGTAAAGTGTAACTTTTCTTACCTGACATTCCTACCGATGAAGACGTCAACAACATGAGCCAATCAACTGCATGAGAACTGTGTTTTGTGGAAAATTCTAGTGAGGTGCGTAGAGAATTATTGGACACAGATAATGATGCACCAAAATTGATCCAATGATGAATTAAGGGCTAGTTCGACAGTTTTGATATAACAGCGTGACCCGAGGAGAAATCAGCCATTCTTCTTCTTCACAAATCCTTGCCATTATGAGCCATTATTATCCATTACTGGACATTCCACCGAGCTATGCCTTTGCCATTATTCTTCAAGACTTTGTTGTTCTGGTTCTTAACCATCCTTGATTGAATCCTTACCTGATACTTACTTCTCCTCCTTATGAGGGAAGTGCCTTATTCTTAGCTATGCCATACTGAGACTTTGCCCTGTCCTATCCTTGCCGATGCTGAATCGACTGATGTCCTGAGGACGAAGACTGACGCTGATTGCTGATTCGTTGGAAGGGTAACTATCTGATGACAATTGTAATTGTCTGTTTGCCTTTTCTTTCTAGGTACCAACTGCTCTTTTGATAGAAGCCGTAGTTAGATGCTTTACAAATTTGTGTTTGCTAAATGGTTTTGCATGAAACCCAACATGCTGATGTTAATTCGAGGTTAGTTAAGGTGTTCACTAAAATCTGATGCAAGTAGACAAATTACTGAGTTCTTGCTTTGTTGAATCTTGCACAACGGAGACTTTGCTAAACTGCTTCTTATTAATGATGTGATAATGTTCAATAAGTGTTCTCTATGAATTGATTAAGTGTGTTCTAATTACAAGTTTGAAGAGTTACTAATGAGATTGATTGCTAATAAGATTAACAGAAATTACTTTAGATTGTACCTAATAGGGAATAAATATCGTAACACTTAATGAGATTTGCGAGGTTATTCATTGGCTGAAAGGTCATGGTGTGTTCACTTTATCGATTCTTATTGAATGTTATTGATAACTTGTTGATTAGGTATTGCGAATATTGATTGACTTATTATTACATTGATTGTGATGTTAAAAGATATCTAGTTCTGAGAAGTCTCCGAACTTAGTCAAAATTTTCATCGGCCTAGGCGTGTCTCCTTGTAAGTTTACTTATCAAGGTCTTGACACGCTATCAAGGTCCCACTACTGGAGCAGCAGAGTGTACTGACTGGAAGAACTGAGGTGCTCTGGCAGACAGCATGTGTGAGGTTCCAGGCATGGATGAGAGCTTGGAGTGTGTGAACTGAGGTGCACTGATGGAGCTGCAAGTGGAATCAGAAGTGGGCACTGCCTCTCTAGGGATTGTGGAGTCCCGGTAGAGCTGGGTGACAAGCCTATAAGCAATTACAAGTGATCCTCCGCCCTTGCTCTCAGCACACAGCCAGGCATATTTGGTAAAGAAAATCCAAGCTCTCATAAGTTTGTGACCTATAGGTATGTGTTCCCTGTGTGATGCCTAACTGTCTCACTGAGGCTCTGCTAACCAGAACCTCAGTGGTTATGCTCTCTCATTTATTTCAAATTGTCACTAACAGGCTAGTGACCAATTTTACCAATTTACATTGGCTTACTGGAACACCCTTATAATTCCCTAGTATATGGTACTGAGGTACCCAGGGTATTGGGGTTCCAGGAGATCCCTATGGGCTGCAGCATTTCTTTTGCCACCCATAGGGAGCTCTGACAATTCTTACACAGGCCTGCCACTGCAGCCTGAGTGAAATAACGTCCACGTTATTTCACAGCCATTTTACACTGCACTTAAGTAACTTATAAGTCACCTATATGTCTAACCTTTACCTGGTAAAGATTAGGTGCAAAGTTACTTAGTGTGAGGGCACCCTGGCACTAGCCAAGGTGCCCCCACATTGTTCAGGGCCAATTCCCCGGACTTTGTGAGTGCGGGAACACCATTACACCCGTGCACTACATATAGGTCACTACCTATATGTAGCTTCACAATGGTAACTCCGAATATGGCCATGTAATATGTCTATGATCATGGAATTGCCCCCTCTATACCATCCTGGCATAGTTGGCACAATCCCATGATCCCAGTGGTCTGTAGCACAGACCCTGGTACTGCCAAACTGCTTTTCCCGGGGTTTCACTGCAGCTGCTGCTGCTGCCAACCCCTCAGACAGGCATCTGCCCTCCTGGGGTCCAGCCAGGCTTGTCCCAGGATGGCAGAACAAAGGACTTCCTCTGAGAGAGGGTGTTACACCCTCTCCCTTTGGAAAATGGTGTGAAGGCAGGGGAGGAGTATCCTCCCCCGGCCTCTGGAAATGCTTTCTTGGGCACAGATGTGCCCAATTCTGCATAAGCCAGTCTACACCGGTTCAGGGACCCCTTAGCCCTGCTCTGGCGCGAAACTGGACAAAGGAAAGGGGAGTGACCACTCCCCTGACCTGTACCTCCCCTGGGAGGTGCCCAGAGCTCCTCCAGTGTGCTCCAGACCTCTGCCATCTTGGAAACAGAGGTGCTGCTGGCACACTGGACTGCTCTGAGTGGCCAGTGCCACCAGGTGACGTCAGAGACTCCTTGTGATAGGCTCCTTCAGGTGTTGCTAGCCTATCCTCTCTCCTAGGTAGCCAAACCCTCTTTTCTGGCTATTTAGGGTCTCTGTCTCTTGGGATTCCTTAGATAACGAATGCAAGAGCTCATCCGAGTTCCTCTGCATCTCTCTCTTCAACTTCTGCCAAGGAATCAACTGCTGACCGCGCTGGAAGCCTGCAACACTGCAACAAAGTAGCAAAGACGACTACTGCAACTCTGTAACGCTGATCCTGCCGCCTTCTCGACTGTTTTCCTGGTGGTGCATGCTGTGGGGGTAGTCTGCCTCCTCTCTGCACTAGAAGCTCCGAAGAAATCTCCCGTGGGTCGACGGAATCGTCCCCCTGCAACCGCAGGCACCAAAAAGCTGCATTACCGGTCCCTTGGGTCTCCTCTCAGCACGACGAGCAAGGTCCCTCGAATCCAGCAACTCTGTCCAAGTGACTCCCACAGTCCAGTGACTCTTCAGTCCAAGTTTGGTGGAGGTAAGTCCTTGCCTCACCTCGCTAGACTGCATTGCTGGGAACCGCGACTTTTGCAGCTACTCCGGCCCCTGTGCACTTCCGGCGGAAATCCTTCGTGCACAGCCAAGCCTGGGTCCACGGCACTCTAACCTGCATTGCACGACTTTCTAAGTTGGTCTCCGGCGACGTGGGACTCCTTTGTGTAACTTCGGGTGAGCACCGTTTCACGCATCCTCGTAGTGCCTGTTTCTGGCACTTCTCCGAGTGCTACCTGCTGCTAAGTGGGCTCCTTGTCTTGCTCGACGTCACCTCTACCTCCTGGTCCAATTTGCTACCTCCTGGTCCCTCCTTGGCCACAGCAGCGTCCAAAAGCGCTAACTGCATGATTTGCAGCTAGCAAAGCTTGTTGGCGTTCTTTCGGCGGGAAAACACTTCTGCACGACTCTACAAGCGAGAGGGATCCGTCCTCCAAAGGGGAAGTCTCTAGCCCTTTGCGTTCCTGCAGAAACCGCGGCTTCTTCAGTCCAGTCGAAGCTTCTTTGAACCCGCAGCTGGCATTTCCTGGGCATCTGCCCATCTCCGACTTGCTTGTGACTTTTGGACTTGGTCCCCTTGTTCCACAGGTACCCCAGATTGGAAATCCAGCGTTGTTGCATTGTTGGTTTGTGTCTTTCCTGCATTATTCCTCTAACACGACTTCTTTGTCTTTAGGGGAACTTTAGTGCACTTTGCACTCACTTTTCAGGGTCTTGGGGTGGGCTATTTTTCTAACCCTCACTATTTTCTAATAGTCCCAGCGACCCTCTACAAGGTCACATAGGTTTGGGGTCCATTCGTGGTTCACATTCCACTTTTGGAGTATATGGTTTGTGTTGCCCCTATCCCTATGTGTCCCCATTGCATCCTATTGTAACTATACATTGTTTGCACTGTTTTCTAAGACTATACTGCATATTTCTGGTATTGTGTATATATATCTTGTGTATATTTCCTATCCTCTCACTGAGGGTACACTCTGAGATACTTTGGCATATTGTCATAAAAATAAAGTAACTTTATTTTTAGTATAACTGTGTATTGTGTTTTCTTATGATATTGTGCATATGACACTAAGTGGTACTGTAGTAGCTTCACACGTCTCCTAGTTCAGCCTAAGCTGCTCTGCTAAGCTACCATTATCTATCAGCCTAAGCTGCTAGACACCCTATACACTAATAAGGGATAACTGGGCCTGGTGCAAGGTGCAAATACCCCTAGGTACTCACTACAAGCCAGTCCAGCCTCCTACATTGGTTGTGCAGCGGTGGGATAAGTGCTTTGAGACTACTTACCACTCTTGTCATTGTACTTTTCATAAGAGAAAAATATACAAAACAAGTTCAGTGTATATACACATAACCAAAAAGTTTTGCATTTCCTCTTTTCACTCTTTTCTAAGTGCTGAAAAGTACTTCTAACTTTCTAAAAAGTTCTAAAAAGTTTTTTTTTTAATTTTTCTTTGTCTTTCTAAAAGCTCTGACAAACTTTTTAGCCTTTTTCTATCACTTTAACTCTTTCTAAAAATGTCTGGCACAGGCCAAAATGTTGATCTGTCCAAACTTGCATATGACCACCTTAGCTGAAAAGGAGCAAGGAGTCTCTGCATAGAGAGAGGTTTGAGTGTAGGGAAGAATCCTTCCTTGGAATTGTTACTTAACATGCTTAGAGAACAAGATAAGGCAAGAAGTGCCCCATCTGTTGAAAAGGTAGCTAATGGTTCCCAATCTGATCCAGGGACTCCCCCAGGAAAAGATTCAGGAAAGAAACTTCCTAGCCTGCCCATTACTAGACAGTCTAGCATAGTTGGTAATGATGATGGGTCACACCATACAAATAGTGTTGTCTCACATCATAGCAAAAGCATTTACTCACACCACAGTGGTACTGATGTTTCTGTTAGCCAAGCTGTTAGGGTGTCCTCTGTAAGGGACAGGTCTCCTTCTGTCCATTCTCACCATACTTCTGTTTCAAGGCATGTCCCTCCCACCCACCCTGATGACAGATTGTTAGAAAGGGAGCTCAATAGATTGAGAGTGGAACAAACCAGACTGAAGCTCAAGAAGCAACAGCTGGATTTGGATAGACAGACTTTAGAAGTAGAGAAGGAGAGACAGAAACTGGGTTTAGAAACCCATGGTGGCAGTAGCAGTATTCCCCATAGTCATCCTGCAAAAGAGCATGATTCCAGGAATCTGCATAAGATAGTTCCCCCTTATAAGGAGGGGGATGACATTAACAAGTGGTTTGCTGCACTTGAGAGGGCCTGTGTTGTACAGGATGTCCCTCAAAGGCAGTGGGCTGCTATCCTATGGCTATCATTTAGTGGAAAAGGTAGGGATAGGCTCCTTACTGTAAAAGAAAATGAAGCTAATGATTACAAAGTTCTTAAGAATGCACTCCTGGATGGTTATGGCTTAACCACTGAACAATACAGGATAAAGTTCAGAGAGACCAAAAAGGAGTCTTCACAAGACTGGGTTGATTTCATTGACCATTCAGTGAAGGCCTTGGAGGGGTGGTTACATGGCAGTAAAGTTACTGATTATGACAGCCTGTATAACTTGATCCTGAGAGAGTATATTCTTAATAATTGTGTGTCTGATTTGTTGCACCAGTACCTGGTAGACTCTGATCTGACCTCTCCCCAAGAATTGGGAAAGAAGGCAGACAAATGGGTCAGAACAAGGGTGAACAGAAAAGTTCATACAGGGGGTGACAAAGATGGCAATAAGAAGAAAGATGGTGAAAAATCTCAAGATAAGCATGGGGATAAGGGTAAAACCAAAGATCCCACTTCAAATCTTAAACACTCTTCAGGGGGTGGGGATAAAACAAATTATTCCTCTTCTTCTCAACCTACACAATTTAAAAAGCCTTGGTGCTTTGTGTGTAAAAATAGAGGCCATAGGCCAGGGGATAAGTCCTGTCCAGGTAAACCCCCTGAGCCTACCACCACTAATACATCAAGCTCTAGTGCCCCTAGCAGTAGTGGTACTAGTGGTGGGACTGCTGGCAACAGTCAAGTTAAGGGTGTAGTTGGGTTCACTTATGGGTCCATCATAGAAACTGGGGTAGTCAGTCCCAAAACAGTTTCTGTCACACCTAGTGGCATTGGCCTTGCCACACTGGCTGCTTGTCCCCTTACAATGGATAAGTACAGGCAGACAGTTTCAATAAATGGTGTTGAGGCCTTGGCCTACAGGGACACAGGTGCCAGTATCACTTTGGTGACTGAAAACCTAGTGCATCCTGAACAACACATCATTGGACAACAGTATAAAATTATTGATGTCCATAACTCCACTAAGTTTCTTCCCTTAGCTATAATTCAGTTTAGTTGGGGTGGAGTTACTGGCCCTAAGCAGGTGGTGGTATCACCTAGCTTACCTGTAGACTGTCTCTTAGGTAATGACCTAGAGGCCTCAGGTTGGGCTGATGTAGAGTTTTATGCCCATGCAGCCATGCTGGGCATCCCTGAGGAATTGTTCCCTCTCATTTCTACTGAAATGAAAAAGCAAAGGAGAGAAGGCCTGAAAACTCAGGATCCCTCTCCATCAACAGGTAAAAAGGGTATCACAGTATCCCCTAACCACCCTACCATTCAGGATACCATTCCTGTGGTGGGAGAAACCTCTCCTGGGGTGGCACCTGTTCCAAAGGAATCATCAGCTGGCAAAGCTGGACTCCCTGAGGTAGAAGTACCTCTCTGTGGGATAACTAACATTGGTGAGAAAAAGAGCACCATTTTAGTTAACATGGAGCATCCCTCCAACCCTCCCAGAGAAACTTTAGTGCAGAAACCCTGCACTGCCTCACAACACTTAGGAAAGCATCCCTGCCCTAGTGTGGAGCTCATAGGACAGCATCCCTGCTCCAACTCAAGAGAAACAGCATCTCTGTTCTCTCTTCCAGCCATATGGACAAAGTTTTTGCCCAGCTATGGCTTTTCTGAGACAGCATCCCTGTCTGGCATTTCCATCACTACAAATAGGTTCAGTGGACAATTCCCACTGCTCTAAACTAAAACTTACTGGTAGAAACTCTGAAAATACATCTTCACATTGTTGCTTAGCTAAAAAACTTCAAACAGGGTGGTTTACATCCCCACAGGGAAGTAACCATATAGTGGATGATAAAGGGAGTAACCAGTCTATTGCAGAGCTACTCTCTACTTATCACCACTTAGACAATAAAGTCTCAACTGGCCAAGGTTAGCCTTATTGTCCTTCGTTTGGGGGGGGGGGGGGGGTTGTGTGAGAAAGTAGCCTCTTTCTAGCCTTGTTACCCCCACTTTAGGCCTGTTTGTGAGTGTATGTCAGGGTGTTTTCACTGTCTTACTGGGATCCTGCCAGCCAGGGCCCAGTGCTCATAGTGAAAACCCTATGTTTTCAGTATGTTTGTTATGTGTCACTGGGACCCTGCTAGTCAGGACCCCAGTGCTCATAAGTTTGTGACCTATAGGTATGTGTTCCCTGTGTGATGCCTAACTGTCTCACTGAGGCTCTGCTAACCAGAACCTCAGTGGTTATGCTCTCTCATTTATTTCAAATTGTCACTAACAGGCTAGTGACCAATTTTACCAATTTACATTGGCTTACTGGAACACCCTTATAATTCCCTAGTATATGGTACTGAGGTACCCAGGGTATTGGGGTTCCAGGAGATCCCTATGGGCTGCAGCATTTCTTTTGCCACCCATAGGGAGCTCTGACAATTCTTACACAGGCCTGCCACTGCAGCCTGAGTGAAATAACGTCCACGTTTTTTCACAGCCATTTTACACTGCACTTAAGTAACTTATAAGTCACCTATGTGTCTAACCTTTACCTGGTAAAGGTTAGGTGCAAAGTTACTTAGTGTGAGGGCACCCTGGCACTAGCCAAGGTGCCCCCACATTGTTCAGGGCCAATTCCCCGGACTTTGTGAGTGCGGGAACACCATTACACGCGTGCACTACATATAGGTCACTACCTATATGTAGCTTCACAATGGTAACTCCGAATATGGCCATGTAATATGTCTATGATCATGGAATTGCCCCCTCTATACCATCCTGGCATAGTTGGCACAATCCCATGATCCCAGTGGTCTGTAGCACAGACCCTGGTACTGCCAAACTGCTTTTCCCGGGGTTTCACTGCAGCTGCTGCTGCTGCCAACCCCTCAGACAGGCATCTGCCCTCCTGGGGTCCAGCCAGGCTTGTCCCAGGATGGCAGAACAAAGGACTTCCTCTGAGAGAGGGTGTTACACCCTCTCCCTTTGGAAAATGGTGTGAAGGCAGGGGAGGAGTAGCCTCCCCCAGCCTCTGGAAATGCTTTCTTGGGCACAGATGTGCCCAATTCTGCATAAGCCAGTCTACACCGGTTCAGGGACCCCTTAGCCCTGCTCTGGCGCGAAACTGGACAAAGGAAAGGGGAGTGACCACTCCCCTGACCTGTACCTCCCCTGGGAGGTGCCCAGAGCTCCTCCAGTGTGCTCCAGACCTCTGCCATCTTGGAAACAGAGGTGCTGCTGGCACACTGGACTGCTCTGAGTGGCCAGTGCCACCAGGTGACGTCAGAGACTCCTTGTGATAGGCTCCTTCCGGTGTTGCTAACCTATCCTCTCTCCTAGGTAGCCAAACCCTCTTTTCTGGCTATTTAGGGTCTCTGGGGGTTATTCTAACTTTGGAGGAGTGTTAATCCGTCCCAAAAGTGACGGTAAAGTGACGGATATACCACCAGCCGTATTACGAGTTCCATAGGATATAATGGACTCGTAATACGGCTGGTGGTAAATCCGTCACTTTTCCGTCACTTTTGGGACGGATTTACACCTCCTCCAAAGTTAGAATAACCCCCTCTGTCTCTTGGGATTCCTTAGATAACGAATGCAAGAGCTCATCCGAGTTCCTCTGCATCTCTCTCTTCACCTTCTGCCAAGGAATCGACTGCTGACCGCGCTGGAAGCCTGCAACACTGCAACAAAGTAGCAAAGACGACTACTGCAACTCTGTAACGCTGATCCTGCCGCCTTCTCGACTGTTTTCCTGGTGGTGCATGCTGTGGGGGTAGACTGCCTCCTCTCTGCACTAGAAGCTCCGAAGAAATCTCCCGTGGGTCGACGGAATCGTCCCCCTGCAACCGCAGGCACCAAAAAGCTGCATTACCGGTCCCTTGGGTCTCCTCTCAGCACGACGAGCGAGGTCCCTCGAATCCAGCAACTCTGTCCAAGTGACTCCCACAGTCCAGTGACTCTTCAGTCCAAGTTTGGTGGAGGTAAGTCCTTGCCTCACCTCGCTAGACTGCATTGCTGGGAACCGTGACTTTTGCAGCTACTCCGGCCCCTGTGCACTTCCGGCGGAAATCCTTCGTGCACAGCCAAGCCTGGGTCCACGGCACTCTAACCTGCATTGCACGACTTTCTAAGTTGGTCTCCGGCGACGTGGGACTCCTTTGTGTAACTTCGGGTGAGCACTGTTTCATGCATCCTCGTAGTGCCTGTTTCTGGCACTTCTCCGGGGGCTACCTGCTGCTAAGTGGGCTCCTTGTCTTGCTCGACGTCCCCTCTACCTCCTGGTCCAATTTGCGACCTCCTGGTCCCTCCTGGGCCACAGCAGCGTCCAAAAACGCTAACCGCACGATTTGCAGCTAGCAAAGCTTGTTGGCGTTCTTTTGGCGGGAAAACACTTTTGCACGACTCTACAAGGCGAGAGGGATCTGTCCTCCAAAGGGGAAGTCTCTAGCCTTTTGCGTTCCTGCAGAAACCGTGGCTTCTTCAGTCCAGTCGAAGCTTCTTTGCACCCGCAGCTGGCATTTCCTGGGCATCTGCCCATCTCCGACTTGCTTGTGACTTTTGGACTTGGTCCCCTTGTTCCACAGGTACCCCAGATTGGAAATCCAGCGTTGTTGCATTGTTGGTTTGTGTCTTTCCTGCATTGCCTCTAACACGACTTCTTTGTCTTTAGGGGAACTTTAGTGCATTTTGCACTCACTTCTCAGGGTCTTGGGGTGGGCTATTTTTCTAACCCTCACTATTTTCTAATAGTCCCAGCGACCCTCTAGAAGGTCACATAGGTTTGGGGTCCATTCGTGGTTCACATTCCATTTTTGGAGTATATGGTTTGTGTTGCCCCTATCCCTATGTGTCCCCATTGCATCCTATTGTAACTATACATTGTTTGAACTGTTTTCTAAGACTATACTGCATATTTCTGGTATTGTGTATATATATCTTGTGTATATTTCCTATCCTCTCACTGAGGGTACACTCTGAGATACTTTGGCATATTGTCATAAAAATAAAGTACCTTTATTTTTAGTATAACTGTGTATTGTGTTTTCTTATGATATTGTGCATATGACACTAAGTGGTACTGTAGTAGCTTCACACGTCTCCTAGTTCAGCCTAAGCTGCTCTGCTAAGCTACCATTATCTATCAGCCTAAGCTGCTAGTCACCCTGTACACTAATAAGTGATAACTGGGCCTGGTGCAAGGTGCAAGTACCCCTAGGTACTCACTACAAGCCAGTCCAGCCTCCTACAATCACCCCTCTTTCTTTTCTTTTTTTACATACCTTTGTATCTCCATAAATCGTTCGACTCTCTCTCTCCTCTATCTCACCTCTCTGTGTAACATGTTTCACATTCAATGTACCACATTCTATTCCCCCTCTGTATGTCTCTCATGGCCTCTCCACCACTCTCTGAGCCTACCTCTATATTTTTACCTCCCTGTCATTTATCTATATGCCATCTCTCTCTACCTTACCCCTCTCTGGACTTCCATGCTCTGTTTGATCTCACCTCCTTTGCATCTCTTCTACTTCAAATCTCTCTCACAGTAAGTGGCTTACCAAAGGCCCCCACAGCACTCTGTTGTAGTGGTGGGCCCCAGGCTCCATGGGCCCGCCTCAGCACAGTACACTGTGACTGGGACCCTATCTTACCAGTTTTTTTCTCTTTCTCTATCTCATACTTCTTTCACTAGCTTATTACTCAACCTGTTCACCTCTCTTTGCCTCCAACGCTCTCTAACTCACTTCTCATTCTAATTTACTATTTTCTTAACCTCACCACTCTGTGAGCCCCACGCATTCCAACATTTTGCTGGCCCTAATTCTCTCTATTACACTCTAAAACCATTTTCTTTCCCTCTCCCTCTATTTTTCTTCTGACCTCTTCCTCTTTCAATCCCTTTACTTCTAGCTATCTCAACTTTCTCCTTTTAAGTCTCTCCCTACTTCATCTGTCTCTCTATCTCGTCGCTAACTCTACCTCCTGTGAAAACATAGTCATACATTCCTTTGTTCTGCAACCTTATTGTGTTGATATCTCTGCACATCACTTTATGTACCAATATATTTTATAGTTAAATATGGAAGTTGTTTCCAATGGATCTGAACGGGACTTTAGGCTGGATTATGTTTGCTGAGTTGCATTGCTCTAGTAGGCCCAGGCTTCATTTTATTCATGCACATTTTTGCATGTTGTAACCTCAGTTTTAGTGTTAGCAACTGAAAGTGGTATTATAAGAAAATAATGAACTCAGTATTGTATTCATGAATAATATCTCCTCATTGAGGACGCCTCGTGTTTCCTCTGGGAGGAGATCTTGCCACCTTCTCATTAGATAAATGTTTGCTGAAAATATCAAGTTTCTGTCATGTGATTAGGCTCCACAGAGTTGTATGAAGAGAAAACATATATAAACTGTATTAGATTTCATGTATTTTACCAATATGCTCACTTTGCTGTGCTGATTTTTATTTTTGCTTTAAACGCAGGTTGGATTGTAGGGCAGCCTTATGTGTTTAATTTTAAACAGTCCCTTGCTCCTCCACTTCACCTCAAAAACATAGATAGAGAAACTGGAAAGGAGGGACAAGGCAGGGGAAAGGAATTAAGGAGAAAATTATCAGAGTTCATCTGTGGGACAGGAGAAAATCCTAGCAGAAGTGCTTTGATTTCATGTTGCAATGATAATGTCATATGTGAAAGAGGATGTTTGTGATTGCAAATATTCTGGAATTCAAGCCATAATTCCAGGAGGATGTATGCAGTAGTCCTCTAATTATCCAGCAAGTCAGTCTTTTTTTGTCTCGAATAATGGGAGGAAGAGGCTGGTTAGGGAAAGCAGTCTATATAAAATAGTGTTACAGCAAGAACAAATACACATATTCAAGTGGAAAAATAAATGGTTTTATGAAGGTTTAAGCTTTTATTTGGAACTATTTGGTTGTTATACACATGGCAGCTGGAGCTTTCAACTCTTTTTCGTTATGCCTATTTCTGACAATTCAACACGCAATTCAATGTTGATTGATCAAGAGTGCTCTAGTAGCTGAAACTGGATAATAAATTTAAAATTGTTTGGAACATGGTCTCCAAAATATATCGTACGCAGGGCTTCAAAAACACTTAAGGTGGCACTGGCTCTTTGCCTTGCCCCCAAACTCCTACAACTCCCAAATCCTCTGCTTACAAAGGTTTTATAGATCAAACCTACAAAAAGAACCCTGACTCACATACCTTTTGCCTGAGTCAGACCCCAAACAAAACAGATCATCCAAGTATATTGGCCCCTTTTTCAACTCCAGTCAAAAAGGTAAAAAACCTGGAAGTCCTAAAGGCTTAGGAATGCCACTGGTCCTCACTGGGACTGGTTACGTAATGGTGTTTATTTCATGCCCCTAGCATATGTGTTACAGTGCCCACTAGAATGTGTTGGTTTGACTTTTGCTGCATCAAATGTGCTGTGATCACACATTTTACCTCAGATTATCCACTTCTAATTGGCCATATTTCAATATAAGCCATACAACGCAGAGCGGCATGTAAAGTATTTGCACCCCCGATTTGAGATTCAGCATGTCAAGTGACACTAAAGGAATTCATTTTCTCGATGTATGCATAGAGAAAAGTGAAGGACAACTAGAAGTCAGTTTGTTTACCAAACCCACAGATCGAAATACACCATTTCTCAAGTGGTCACCCTCTTACATCAAAAGAGAATTTTCCTTCTGGACAATTTCTTCCTAAAGAAGATTATTTTGTAAATGCTTAAAGTTTGTTTGCTAAACTGGTACATAGAGGATACCCTAAAAGATTGTTCAAATCATCATACAAAAGGGCTGGGTTTACTCCACGGGAAACACTGTTGGCAACCAAGGTACAACAAGTGATTATTCCCCTTACCTGTGTGATTACATGCAACCAAAAAGCTAACAAGATCGAAAACATTATTCAGAACTTTTGGAAAATCTTGACTCCGTTTAATATTCCTATACCATTATTTGCTTTCAAAAAAGGAAAAACACCTTTGCAATCATTTAGTAAAAGCAGCGCGACCTACAGAAAAGAAAAACAAACTGTGTGAAATGATTGGTTTGCCCCTATTGAACGACCATTTTAAATGCCATAATTGTAGTGTATGTCCCTATACAATCAATACAAAAAGCATCAGCATCAATGGTCAAACATGTTCAAAAAACGTTTTCCTATTGTAACACCAAAAATGTTGTTTATTGTGTCCAATGTCCCTGCAAGCTGCATATTGAATAGAATAGAGGCACAGCTGATTGAGAAGTACGGGACAGCCAGGAATGGGTTAAATGACCAAGACAAAATGTGGGCTGTTAGAAATGGGGTCTTTGGTTGGCAGCCAGCTTACCCCCTGTCCAAGCAAGGACCCTCCCTCTAGTCAGGGTAAAGGAAAATCACCCTTAGTTAATCCCCGCTCAACCCCCTTGGTAGCTTGGCACAAGCAGGCACGCTTAACTTCAGAGTCTAGGTGTAAAGTATTTGTACCAACACACATAGTAACTCAGTAAAACACTACAAAATGACACAACACAGGTTTAGAAAAATAGGAAATAGTTATCTAAACAGAACAAGACCAAAACAACAAAAATCCAACATGCACATGTCAAGTTATTAACCTTAAAAGCAAAAGAGTCTTAAGTCCTTGAAAACAGTAAAAACACTGTTAGAGTTGAAAAGTACCTGGGTAGCATCAAAATAACACACAGGGGCGAGTGTGCGTTGAAAAAGGTTAGCGATGTGTAGACTTCTCAACCGCAAGCAAGACCGTGTGTCGGATCTCCTTCTCTGGTCCGGTCGGTGTGTGTCGTTTTTCTTCTCTGCAGGAGAGCGATGCATCGATCCGGGCAAGCCCTCGGGTCCGGTAAGGCGTTGCATTGTTTTTCCGCACCCAGCAAGGTTTGCGCATGGTATCAGCAAAACCGCGCAATGTGGGCTGCGACATTGTCAGCCTCTGTAAACGGGTGTTGTGCGTTGTTTCTCCAGCTACGTGCGTTGATCTTCCAGCCGTGATGAAGGTGGAGCATCCATTTCTGCCACAAAGCCGGTGTCATTTTTCAGCCGCATCTCGGAAGGTGCGTCGATATTTTCCCCGCACAGCGGTCTGTGTGTGGATTTTCAGTCTTGGTCTGCCAGCTTCACCTCCCAAGGCCCCAGGAACTGGATAGGGCACCACTTGGCAGGACAGGAGTCTCAGCAGAGAGTCCAGGTGCTGGCAGGAGCAGTCTTTGATGGCCCTGAGACTCAAAAACAGGAGGTAAGCTCAGGACAAGCTCCTGGAGATTTCTTCACAAGCAGAAATGCACAACAAAGTCCAGTCTTTGTCCTCTTGCACAGGCAGAAGCAGCAACTGCAGGGTAGCTGCACAAAGCAGTCACAGGCAGCACTTCTCCTCAGATCTTCAGCTCTTCTCCAGGCAGAGGTTCCTCTTGATGTCCAGAAGTGACCTAAAGTCTGTGGTTTTTGGTGCCCTTCTTATACCCATTTTGGCCTTTGAAGTAGGCTTACTTCAAAGGAAAGTCTCTCTTGTTTTTGAAATCCTGCCATGCCCACGCCAGACCCCAGACACACCAGGGGATTGGAGACTGCATTGTGTGAGGGCAGGCACAGCCCTTTCAGGTGTAAGTGACCGTTCCTACCCTCCCTCCTAGCATAGATGGCTCATCAGGATATGCAGGCTACACCCTAACTTCCTTTGTGTCATTGTCTAGAGAGAGGTGCAACCAGCCCAACTGTCAAACTGACCCAGACAGGGAATCCACAAACAGGCAGAGTCACAGAAATGGTTTAAGCAAGAAAATGCCCACTTTCTAAAAGTGGCATTTTCAAACACACAATCTTAAAACTAACTTTACTAAAGATGTATTTAAAATTGCGACCTCAGAGACCCCAAACTCCACATGTTTATCTGCTCCCAAAGAGAATCAACGCTTTAATGATTTTTAAAGGTAGCCCCCATGTTAACCCATGAGAGAGATAGGCCTTGCAAATTGAAAACCGAATTTGGCAGTATTTCACTGTCAGGACATATAAAACACATTAGTATATGTCCTACCTTAGACAAACACTGCACCCTGCCCGTGGGGCTACGTAGGGTCTACCTTAGGGGGGTCTTACATGTAAGAAAAGGGAAGGTTTAGGCCTGGCAAGTGGGTACACATTTGCCATGTCGAAGTGGCAGTTAAAATCTGCACCCACAGACACTGCAGTGGCAGGTCTGAGCCATGTTTACAGGGTTGGCACAACCAGTGCTGCAGGCCCACTGGAAGCATTTGATTTTCAGGCCCTGGGCACCTCTAGTGCACTGCACTAGGGACTTACCAGTGAATCAAATATGCCAATCATGGAAATCCAATTACATTCACATTTTATAAAGAAGCACTTGGACTTTAGCACTGGATAGCAGTGGTAAAGTGCCCAGAGTAACAGAAACAGCAAAAACAGAGTCCAGCACACATCAACAACCTGGTAAACAGATGCACAAAAGATAGGGGAGACCACACCAAGGATGAAAAGTCTAACACGGGCGATAGTGTGATGTTCAGTGTATTCTATTATTTTTTTAATTACCTTTTGGTGCTATGTATATACTTTTGCTAACTTTGAAGTATCTGTATAATTTTTGGATGTATTATTGAGACTTTTATTTGATTCTTGTAGTCTTTTTTGTGTATTCTGTAACAATGTGATAGTCCGAGCAATTCCCATGCCTTGTTGTTAAGCAAGCGTGGACCTTCCGTAGTTTTAATAGTTTAATGACACAGTCTAGTCTCCCTCTGTTTTTTGTTCTTTGTTCCCCTGACTTAGCGGACATGATACTCTTTCTATCCTTCTGAATTTATAACCTCCTGTGTTTAGACTAGTGTAGTGTCTCAGTCTAGTCTTTTTTATGCATGGTTCCCCCAACAAGGCGGGCGCGATACCTATTGGATTGTTTGGTCACGTGCCCGCGGCCATTATTGTTATGTGGTCTGCTCTGCTAGTGCATGACAACACGGAGTGTATCTGGTGTGGCGGTGGAACAATGCAAGCTGAGGAGCTTTTCATAGTACGACACTTGATGTAGCCACTTACTTGAGTCAGCATTTGTAGCCCGTTTTTCAGGTCCAACCAACACTTGCGGTCGTGTTAGGTCCTGTATGAAGCCAAATGGAGTTCCCGCTTTGACAGGTCCCTTTGTTGCCCGTTTCACCTTCATTCGGATAGGCACGTGTCCTTTGTTTAGTTTTACATAAGCTTTGTAAATTACACCAGGCCTCATTATGGCTTTCATTTGTTTCTAGCCCCTAGAGATACTAGTGCTGATTCCTCTGGCAGACCCTTTCTGAGGCTCTGAACTGCTTGGCAATTTTGTTGGCTTTTGAAGTAACTTCGTGCCGCCACCTAATGATTGGGGGGCATGCTTTACTAAACTCATTTTGCAATGCTTTTTGTACAGATGTTTGCCTTCGCACTTTGTTGGGCAACAGACACTTTATTTGTTGGGGTTTTATGCTCGGAGTATATGTATTACATGTGTTTAACTGAATGTGTATGGACAGCTGGGCTCTGCATGTTTTTTCTCTGAGTACTTTGTGTGCTCTTGGTCACCCGTGTAAGGGATGTGTGACTCTTGGCTGTCTGGAAGCACCCTATTTCGAGTTACATTGAAATGGATAGAATTTGTACATACATTTTTTAGGTGTTCCTTCTTCTCATGTCCAGAAGAGGCCCGTACCCAGGAGGGCCGAAGAGCGTCAACATTCTACTTGGAGAGGTCCCTCAAATGTGGAAGCTGTTTGTATAAACTATGCTGGGTGCAGCAAACAGGATAAGAGACTGAGGTGTCTCTGTAGTCTGCACCTTGTCTTGGACCATCTCAGCCAGTGGACTTGATGTTATTACTTCATATAGCCAAAAAGACTTTGTTGGCAGACTGGAACTTCTTTGATGAAAGGGTTTCTTACCCATTTAAGCTGTTTATATGACAAAACCGTAGGATAACATTGTTTGTGCAGTCTGTGTGAAGTATTTGGAATACTGTTGTCAATCTGTGTATAGTCTGGATGTTATTTGGTTTGGCAAATAAATAGGTGCTCGGGGTTCCTACGTGAAACATCATAAACACTAGACCTTGTGCTTGATTTGTTACATTTTTATTTATTCGTTTGTTGATATGTATATACCACGAGTATGGTGTTTAATTAGGGTTCTCACCATAGATTAATTTTTTGACTATTAGTTCCCACATTCCCCCCTCACACTTTTTTTTCTTTTCTGCGTGAGAAGCAGAGAGCAGGGGAGTGCCATATCTACAGAGATATGGCTCTCTCCTCCCCTCTCCCTAGAGCTGGTGCACAATTAGGCAGCCGTGCTCCAGGAACACACCTTTGCAGCATAGTGCAAGGGTATATGCTTGAGTATAGTGCATGTTTTGTACTAGAAGGATATCCTTCCATTACAAAATACTATGCTTAGACTAACTTTTTAATTTTTTCCCACTTTGTATGTGTGCTGTACAGTGCAGCAAACATGCAAGGTCAGAAAAGAAAGGCAAAATAAAAGCATTTCTCTTTGAAGAGCCTATTTGATATGGGTGCTATTTTTTGATGCAAAACCTTGTCTACTTTTTTTTAGCAGATAGAGTTTTGTGTCAAAAAACATGGGTGGTTGAATGGAAATGCCCATGCACCACCCATGGAATGGCCCCTTTGCACTAAGTAATACAAAGCAGAGCTATGTGCTGCTTTGTGTTACTTTCAAGTGAATTTTCAGCGCAAAACAAGCTTTGTGCTGGCAGGATGGCTCCTCTGCTTTGGAAGAGGAGCGTCGCCCCTCCCACTCCCCCTCTAGCAGCTGCAAAACGTTTACTATAAAATAACAATAAACTATGTTTATTATCGTTTTCTTGTGAAAGGGGGGCCACAGGTGATGACAGGGACGGAGAGGGAGTGCACACCACTCACCCTCAGTGTGCATGTATGTTTAGCCGGCCGGCTTGGGCTGGCACAACACACATACGCACTAGACATTCTCCAACCCGGCAGCGTAGGCACTGCATTGCTGGGTTGGAGACAGCAGGCAGAGACTTCCACTCTGTCTCGGAGCTCCCTGGCTGGGCACTCCGTCCAATCCTAATGCTACTTTCATGCTGCCAGCAGCATGCTAGCAGTGTTAGGATAGGACGGAGGGCAGGCTGGGAGCCTGTGCCTGCAGTCAAAGAGCGGGCCGAAGAGCGATTCTTGGCATGGCGCAAAAGTTTTTGTTTTTTTTAATTATCATATATACATTTTTTGTCATCATGCCCTCCACCACGCGCCACCCTGCCCCTTTTTTCTCCAGTAAAGTAAATTGGAAAAAAGATTTTTCATTGATTCGTGCCACTTTTTTGATACAAACATGGCACAAAATCTTTGTAAATATACCCATAAGTGTCTGGTTTGCATTAAGAAAGTAATGCTAACCCAACATTTGTAAATCTGGTTCCATGTGTTTTATATACAATTTGCTGTTCTTTGGAGGATGGAAGGCTGAGCCTACCTTGCAGGGATTCTAACCTTCAGGACTCTATCAACTCACAGGGACATCTTTCAAACTGTACATTATGCTGCCCAGCATTGACCCAAATACAGGTTACATCTCCTTCCCACCCTCCTTCACATAATCCAGTCTACGTTATACACCACAAAACATGCTGCACTATGCACAGTACCTCATGCAACTTTAGAAATCCACTTGCAACTTTACACAATTTTAGCTGGGGTCCACTGGCCCTCTTACAAACCTGTGCCCTGGTGGCACTTTCCCTGCTGCACTATTGGTAGCTGCACTCCTTTTCTAAAAGCCACAAACTTGTACTAAAATCCTCTTCACTGCCCTTATGATCTATTAATATATCAAAATGCATTAAATGCACAGAAACCCTAACAGAGAAAGGATTAACACTCTACAGTACCCTTCCTCTTTGAGTCCTTATAGCTCTACTAGTTGCAGGATAAATTGTGTCTAGTGTTTCTGACACTGTTGTAATTAGCAGCAAGCCAGGAGAATTAAAAGGTCACTATTAATGTTCAGCATGGACAATATGTGTTACAAGAGATGGTGGCCTGAGGTCTAATACTTTCAAATATTTGTACTCTGTGAAAAGTAGTGATAACAAGGCTCTGACCTGGTCACAGTATAACTTAGAACTGAGGTGTGTGGTTTAGCTTTAAGTCAGATATGTGAACCCACGTAAAGCCACTTTGCCTAGCTTTGTGTAGCCTCATAAATCTTCTGTGCGTTCTTTCCCTGGCTGGAATCTACAGCTGGTGTTAGATGTATTGCTGGATCCCCCTTTCAAACCTTTGGGGGACATTGATTTACAGCATTTGACGTTGAAAACTTGTTTTTTGGTGGCTATTACTTCGGCTAAGCATTTGGGGTAGTTGGGTGCGTTATCCTGCTCTTTTCCTTTTTGCAAACTTTTTTCTAATCGGGTTGTGCTGGTTCCAGTTCCTTCTTTTGTGCCTAAAGTTAATTCGGCTTTTCATGGTCGACAAGAGGTGATTCTTCCTGCTTTTTGTCCTGATCCTTCCTCTGAGAACGAGATCAGATTACATGCGTTGGATGTGCGGCGGGCCTTGTGTTATTTGAAGGTGGTTGCTGCATTCCGTAAAGGGGATTCTTTGTTTGTAAATTTTGGTAAGGGAAAGGGCATAAGCCTTCTACTGCTTCCCTGAGTCGCTGGATCCGGTTGATGGTACTGTTGGCCTATGATTTGAAAGGGGTGGTGCCTCCTGCTGGGATTTAAGGCTGCTACTGTGGCTGAGTTGCTGGGTGCTTCAGTGGTGAAGATTTCTAGAGCTGCTACTTGGGCGTCTCGGTCCACTATTGTAAGACACTACCGTATTGCTGAATTGGGGCGTTTGGAGGCGGTTTTTGGGGGACATGGTTTTGTCCTCTATGAAGGAATAGGGGTCTTTCTGTGTATGAACTGGTTGTGATTAAATATGCTTATTTGTGCATTGCAACTTAGTTGTCTGTCTCTTATTTTCCTTGCTATGTCTCATTGGTCATTAAGGAAGGCGAGGGAGGGATTAAGAGGTAATGCGTCATTACTTACCGTCAATGGCATTACTCCTAGTCCTACTCCCTCGCCTTCCTTACAGTTCCCTCCCTCCCTCCCTCCTGGTACAGGACAACTGACTTGCCTTTGGCTTGTTTCTGTACAGGAGTGGGATGGGGGGTTCTTTTCAAAAGAGAGGGGAGGGGTCTAGGTGAGACAAAGGAGCCTCATTGGTCATTAAGTAAGGCGAGGGAGGGACGGGAGGTAATTTCACTATTTCTCCTTGTTTTTTCCTCATTGTACGTGTGGACACACAGAAAGAGGACAACGCCTCCCAGGATTGTTTTTGTGAAAATGTGCCTGTGTTGGCACTAGGCAGCCTATTGTGGGCAAGCGCAGGAGGAAAGGACAGGAATACACAATATGCCTTAAATACAGTGCATTTCTGCCCTTTCTCAGTGATGCAGTGCAGCGCAGCGCAGCAAGTCGACTTGCTGCACTGCACTGTACCACTTTCCCATAAACAAGGGCACCCATGTCCACTGAAAATGCACAACGAACGAGAAAGCCTAAAAAGGAAGTTTAAGTGAAAGACTGAACCGTGAATGATTTTTGGACCACTGCACTTTCAGTCGGCCATTATTAAAAGGGACATTTTACTGTTAAAGTTTGGAAATAACACACTAAGGGCCAGATGTAGCAAACTTTTGCGAGTCGCAAATGGCCCGATTCGCTATTTGCGACCCCGCAAAATCGGAAATGGGATGCAAAAATCCCATTTCCAACTCGCAAAATGCGATGCGAGCCGGTACCGACTCGCAAAATTTGCGACCCCATTTTGCGACCCGCAAATAGGAAGTCGCAATTTGTGAGTCGCAAACCATATGCAATACCAACTCGCAAATTGCGACTAGTCGCAAAAAGCCCATTTTGGACTTCCAATTTACCACTAACTCAGAGCAGGTGGTAACCATTACCAAAGTATAAAAGGAGACCCAGAAGGCATCTGGGTTACTCAAGATGGCAGAGATATACCTGATAGCAGTGAGGAGGAGAGCCCACGCAGCCCAGCAGAGGAGGAGGAGGAGCCAGAGACAGGAGAAGATTTACAGAACAAGGCAGACACTCTTCCAGCAAACTGAGGAGGAAATATATGAGAAATATAGACTTAGCAGCGCAGCTATACTAGATTTAATAGATTTACTCAAACTACAGCTAGAACGCCAGACTGTGCGCGGTTGCGCCATCCCTACGCATGTGCAAGTGCTATGCTCACTGCACCTCTTGGCCTCGGGTAGCTATCAGGGGGTCATTGCTGTGGCAGGTGGGGTATCCCAAAGTGCACTACCAAGGTTCTTCAGGGCATTCCTAGATGCCATACTCACACACACATGTCCCGATACATATACCTACCCAGGAATGAGGCAGAAATTAACAGCACCAAGTGGACTTTTACCGGATTGCCAACTTCCCCCATGTCATAGGGTGTGTAGACAGGACACATATTCAAATATGCCCTCCTGCAAACCTGGAATATCTGTTCCGCTATAGGAAGTGTACCCACTCACTCAATATTCAGGTGGTATGTGACGCCCATTATGTCATCACTGACATGGTTGCTAACTTTCCAGGCAGTACTCATGACTCCTACATTTTTAGGCACAGTGGGATACACCAACGCCTGGAACGTGGGGAGTTTGGAGACGGATACCTCCTAGGTAGAGCTGAATACACCTTGAAGACATGCACACAGATCAATGTGCAAACCACCCATGCCTTGCTAACAGTGTACGTTTTGTGCCCAACAGGTGACAGTGCATATGCACTACGTCCATGGATACTGACTCCGTACTTAACACCCAGCAATGAATGCGAGAGGCGATACAACAGTGCACATAAGAGGACCAGGAACATCATCGAAAGAACCTTTGGACTGCTGAAAGCAAGGTTCAGATGCCTCCACCGAGTTGGAGGTGCCCTCCAGTATACCCCAATAACGGCATTCAAAATAGTTGTCGCATGCGCTATCCTGCACAACATTGCCACCCGACGTGGGCAACCTCTCACCCCTGAAGACCCAGATCAGGAGGATGAAGAGCAAGAGCAACCACATCACCATCATGGGGATAGGAGCATCGCCAATCAAGGCAGACTGAGACGGGAACACATTGCAAACCAATACTTTGGAAGGTACGTGCCAACTTCTACCATACTCACCAATAGAACAAACAGTCCATGTGTTAAGTGGAAAGAACAAATGATTTAATAAGTGCAAATAACCAAACTATATACAAGAAAAAACAGTTCAGGGCCTTCAATAGTCCACCTGGCATGGGACACATTGTCATCATGTGCCCCAACCCCAGGGACAGTGTTTAGCTCACACCCTACGGCGGGCTCGGCCAGCCTGGCTGGTACTAGGTGGGTCAGCAGTGCTCTGCCTTGTGCTCCCACTACGTAGCACCCTGGTGTCACCGGCAGAGACACTGCTGACAGTGGAGCCCTCCTCACTGTCTTGTGTGGTGTCACCTGTGCCCCTGGACACCTGCCATGCCTCCATTAGGTCTATTGCATGGGTGATCCGGCCCAGTCCCCGTGCCACATCACCCGCAAAGTGGCTCATATCAACCTGGAGGCTGGCTGTTCTCCTAGACAGCCCAGTTGTGTTAACTGCAAGCCTAACGATAGAGGAGGCCATCCTGTCCAGGTGTTGCAGCAGCTGGCGGTCCCTGCGCCGTGCACTGTCACTCTGCGTTAGCAGTCCAGCCACCAGTTCGCGCATAGACAGTGCAAGGTCACCTGTGTTGTTCCCAATGACCTGCAGTTCTGAATGCACCTGCTGCATGCTGATGGCATGGTTCCTCTCAAAGCGCTGCAATACCCCACTAATCCTCTTTAACTGTTGGTTTTGCAGGCGCTGACCCCGTAGCAGTTGGGCCTCCATTGGTGTTGTGGAGGGAAGCCCTGACTCTTCCTGCTGCTCTGCTGTTGTCATCCTGCGTCGCCTGCGCAGCGGTGGAGGCCCTGTAATGTCTGATGTGGCACTCTGGCTTGTACCTGGTGCAGGCTCCAAAACCCCTCTGTTGCAACAGGTGTTTCCAGAGAGGGGATGGTGTTGGTGGTGCAGGTGGGAGTGGTGGCTGGTCCTGTTGTCTCCTCTCTGTGCTGGCTGACCATTGGCACCTGGCTGCTTGGGCTGGTGGGAGTGTCTTGTGGGAGACCTGTGGGACATGGGGAACACACTGTCAGTGTCTACTATCAGTTAAAAACTTCCTAATAAACAATTGCCTATGAAATGCCTACTTGACTACATTGCCCATAATGCATCATCCTGGTGTTTGCTACTCTGAAATGGAGCTATCTTGGTTGTGCATGCCCCTGTGTACATGGTGGGTGGGGGTATGGCATTGATGGGGGTACAAGCATATCACATGGTACTCACCCGTTGATGGTCCGGGCTCAGAGGTGTCCAGTTCTCCAAATCCAGTGACAGTCTCCGGCTCAAGGGTCTCCTCAACCCTTTCCTCCAGGGGTGTGGGTGGTGGTATGGTAGATGGTCCCCCTCCTGTGCCTCTCATCACCCGGAGCCGTTCTGCCACCATCTCCTTGGTCCGGGAGCAGAGGTCGTACCACCTCTTCTTTAGTTCTTCCACACTCCGGTGGCTGACCCCCAGGGAGTTTACCTTGTCCTGGATATCCTGCCAAATTTGTTTTTTTTCTGTGTCTGGCACAGTGAGGGCTGCCTTGCCAAACAGCTCATCATGGTGCTGACAGCTCTCATCTGTTAGCACCTCCAACTCCTTCTCAGCAAACTTGAGCTTCCTTTTCCTGGGAGTGTCAGCCATGGTTGCTGGTGCTCTGTTAGCTGTGCTGCAGTTAAAAAGGGTGTGGTCCTCCCTCCTCCCAGGTGTATTTGTAAACTTCCTGGCTGTGATGTCATCATCATGTGCCAGGAAGTGTTTTCCTGAGTGTTCTGAAGTGATTTCTAGAGTGTTCTGCAGCACCTGCTTTCAATTTTCAGCACAGTCGCAATTTGCGACACCCACTCGCAAATTGCGAGACCGTTTTTTGCGCGGTCGCAAAAAGCGACCTCGCAAACAGCGGACTCGCTATCTGCGGTGCGACTCCGGGTGCGAGTCGCAAATTGTCCGCGCACTTTCTACCTGAATTGCAGTTAGCGACTCGCAAATTGCGAGTCACACATGCTCGCAATTTGCGAGTCGCTATTTTTTTCCTACCTACATCTGGCCCTAAATTCACAGTGCATGCTTACAGACGTTGTAACTTACGAAATTATTAAATGATGCCTATGCAAGGGGATAAATTAATACTGCTTGTGAATCATAAACATTTCTAGTGGCACCTCAGATGCCCAAGTGCAAAGCGCATAGGTACTTATATAAGTAATTGATATATATGTAGAAAACTGAATTACGCCTTTTTTGTGTAAGTGTAGCAACAGCTCTGCAAAACTTTTGTGGCATCTTCTCAAGTCTTTTGTGGTGGTTGTAAAATGTTCTTTGCTTGGCCACGAGTGCTCAATGCGTACTCTGTTGTCTTCATGTTAACATATTTGGGAACTCGTGTCTTTTCAAGTTAATGCATATCCTACCCTTGTGATGGTTGCACAATAATTGCAAATACTTTGCATAGGTAACTCGGATGTTTTGGAGTCACTGCAGACATAAAGTGGACATTTCTAGCTTTGTGAATCGCATCCAAATTATGCATAGGTAAGTGCAACTTTTTCCAGGAGTATATTTATAAGGGGAATGTTGCAGAAATAGCCTTGGGCTCTCAGAACTATTACACATGAAAGACTCCGGTTTCTATTGGCTTCTACTGGATGCAGCTGGAAACCAGCTGAAGTGATATGGTGAAAGGTAAAGTAGATTCCAGATGCATCTTGGAACCTGTTTATTGGTGTCTAAGAGCGCTGATTTGCTGTTACTGGATGTTTTTATTTAACCAGGGGAACTTTCTCTGTAACACGGAACACAAGCAGCAAGAAACATATTTATCTCCTCGCTGATTAAAGTTGAATCTTCTTGTAGAATGTGTGGTGTGCAAAACTGTAATTTCTCCAGCAAAATCCTGAAAGATAAACCTCCTTCGCACCACACAAAATTACGCAGTGTCCATCTCCTGTATGTGGAGTGTTCCAACTAAAAGGTATTTGCGGGAAAAAAGTCCTGAAAACGCTTTTCCTACAGGAAAATTCACTTACAAGAAACTAGTTTAGCTGTTATATTTCTCCTGCCAAAATTCTACTCCAGATGAATATTTTCATGCTACACTGTTTCTTTTTTTTAAACTGCATATTTTGCAAGCATATTCCACAAAATGAAAAGAAAAAACACGCATCATCAGCATGTGGCTGACATATTCTTACATTACATTTTTGAAAATTAAAAACATTCACTGGTGTGGTTGTTTTACCTGTGATGTTTATTCACTAACAAGCTTTCAGATGTGCCATGCATTTTATTATTTGTAAAGGATATAAGAACCAATTACCACCTAAACAACAAGTTAAATGCAGGCAGTTACAATGTCACCGTGTGATCTAAACACTTTATAAATAACCATCTACATGGCCCTCCAAGTGCAGGAAAAATAAATCGCTGTTAATGTAAAAACACATAAAATAAAACACCATTTGGACAAAATTTGTAACTGAAGATAAAGGATGTATTTGAACCATATGTGAACAATATGCAGAGATGCTGAGCAGTAACTCAGTGTGAAAGGACCTAATGGATAATATAGATGGACAGATTTACAAAAAAAAATCTCAAAATACATTTTGGCGCACAACTCAACATTGTCGAAGTCGACCCAAAACAGCAATTTTAGGTCCACGATTCGGAACAATAAGTCTAAGCAGATGTTCCTAAAAGCATCTAGAGATGCTGATTTGAAGAACAAGAATATAACAATATTTAAAATCTCATAGATGTCATACTACAGAAACATTCTTAAAAAGACAATCTTACATTATAAAGTGATAAATGATAAAAGCCTTCCATTGATTATATCAGCATCAGGGGGAGGACAGCAATGGGTCATAAGGGCAGCAATCCTGCAGACCGTATAGGTTTTAAGTTCCTGTAGTTGCTTCATGATGTGAAATGCAATTAGAAGTTTAAAAGAAAGTACATAATTTATGGCTCCAAATTCTACAGCACACTGTCTTCTGTTACATTTATCTAATTAGTTTACTGAAAGGTCCATGCATTTGGTTAATCTGCAGACCAATTGTGTGTCTTTGGTCAATAAACATGCAGGTACGACATTGTTAGAAATGGTGTTTCTTATTGGCTAGGGTATGCACCTATGCCAGGAAGAACCCACCCACT
Source organism: Pleurodeles waltl (assembly GCF_031143425.1). NCBI lineage: Eukaryota > Metazoa > Chordata > Amphibia > Caudata > Salamandridae > Pleurodeles > Pleurodeles waltl. The sequence goes on along the minus strand of NC_090437.1, from coordinate 74,953,364 downwards.
CTAGTCAGGGTGAGGGAGTTACACACCTAAGATAACTCCAGCTCGCCCCATTGGTACTTTGGCACAACAGTCAGGCCTACCCCAGGGACAATGTTTAAAGCTTTTGCACAATATAAACAACATGCGTGACACACTATCCCCACCACAAAGGAAACACAACACAAAATTATATAAAAATAAACTTTATTGTACACAACATTATTAGACCAAACACAACATGTCAGTAGTAACCTGCTACCCAAGCAGTTGTCAGAACATTACACAATGCGAAAGCCAGCAGTAGTCACATAGAACACATAGGTTACTGATTATTCAGCAACATAAGCAGTAGTCAGGAAAACATTACAAAAGAAATGCACATATCATAATATACATCAATGCCCATAAAAGGAACATCAGAGAACACATGGCAAGTCATGAAAACATATCAACACAAATGCATGGATCATGGGAAACACGTAATTACGATTACCAAGACACCAACATGAATGCCTAAAAAGGTGAAACATCACTAAAGAAAGCGAATGGCAGGATTAACAGATGAACATGGAGTTCCCTTAGCATAAGTGTCCCACCAACATCATGAACGCCCATACCAAGGAAACATCAGAGGAACACACTGCACCATCGTAAATGCACAGGACATCCAACTTTCCTATGGGGCATAGGTCAGCCTAACCAGGTTATCAGGGCTACTATGCCCTAGGGCAAACAGGGACATCCGTGTCCCGATCCCAGAGCTCCTATGCTCCGACTCCTGTGGGACCCAAAAATGGCCCTCAGCGGGACGGGGCTTCTGATGAGGCCTCTCTCCGTCCCGCAAGGTGATTCCCCCACAATCAAGGTCCCCACGATTCCCCTAAGTGTGCCCAGGGAGGATGGGAAAGAACAACAGGGAAAGCCGGCACATCGGATGGAGGCGACCACACTCCTCACACAGGGGCCACCTTCCAAACAAGAGCCTCCTTGCTATGCGGGGCCACAATGTACAATGAGCCCTCTGGCTCTGGGGCCTAAATCCTGTGCTCCCGCTCGGCTGCACGTCCCTCTATTGCAGTCGGGGCGGGAGACAGGTGGACGGCTCAAGTCGACAGGGGAGGCCTCCCGTTGCCTCGTCTTCTCTTTCAGAGGAAAAGGGAGGGGGCGCTCCGTTTGCCCTCTTGAGACCGGCACCTCACTTTCCCTTGCACGCCCGCACCCGGTCCTGGTGCGCAAGCCTTTCTCCAGTCCTCCCAGCCCACGACGGTGAATTTGACCACAAGTTGGTGCCCGGTTGTGCCCCTTCAGTGCTCGTCGCCCCTGGGGCACTGAAAGGAGCGTGCTAGCTCCTGTCTTCACTTTGACTTGTCCATGGATCCCCAGCACAGCTCTCAAAGTGCTAAGCAAACAAAAGAAGGAGCGCTCTCAAGGCGCTAAGTGAAACACTTAAAGCGCTTGTCAGGCCCTTATGCTCCAGCACAAGTGCGTCAAACACAGCGCTGTCCTAGAAAGCAATTAGCTGCAGGGGGCAGGGGCCACAGCATCCAGCCCTTGAGGACACAAGTGGAGCACAGGGTTGTAGGGCCCAACAGTAGGCCAGCACAAGGGAGATACAGTCAGGCAGGTCCTCCTAGTGACCCAGCAGGTCACAGGACAGCAGGAGCATGGCGGTTCCTTTTGAGTACCTCCAGCAGCATTCTGTGTCCATGTCAGTTGTTCCAGAGTGTCTCTCCAAAACATGGGGAAAATCCCCTGTACTCATGCTCAGTTTTGCACAAACTTACAAAGAGGGGGATAAGAGGTTCCAACAAGTTACAATTGGTTCTAGGAGTGTCCCCTCTCTCCTCCAGCACAGGCTCCATAGATCAGTTGGGGTAAACAAGACCTTTGTGTGAGGCAAAGGCGCCGCCTTTACAAATGCAGGTGTGCCCCGCCTCCCCTTCTTTCAGCCCAGGAAGACCATTCAATATACATATGCACCTCTATGACACCTTCACCCCCCCTGTGTACAGGCTGTCTGAAAAGTATGCACTAAGCCCAGCTGTCACTCTGCCCCAGATGTGGATTGGAGTCAAGCTGCATAGCACAGAGTAATGCTCACTTTCTAGAAGTGGCATTTCTATAATGGTAATAAAAAAATCCACCTACACCAGTAAGCAGCATTTATCACTACCATTACAACCATACCAAACATGCCTATGCTACCCCTCATGAATCAGACAGTACCATCTTGTTATAAGGCAGGGTATTTCCAATGCAATCCTTTGAGCAAGTCAGCACTCACAGCAGTGAGAAACCAAAGAGGCTGTTTGTCACTACCAGGAGAGGCCACATAACCAGGCACATGTGCTGCCTTCCACATACATAGCACCCTGCCCATACATAGGGCTAGCTAGGGCCTACCTCGGGTGTGACTTACATGTAATAAAAGGGGAGTTCCAGGCCTGGCAAGTAAAGTTAGATGCCAGGTCCCTGTGGCAGTAAGCTGCGCACGCAGGCCCTACGCTAGCAGGCCTGAGACAGGTTTGAAAGGCTACTGCTGTGGGTGGCTCAAGCAGCGCTGCAGGCCCACTAGTAGCATTTAATTTACAGGCCCTGGGTATAGGGATACCACCGTATAAGGGACTTATAGGTCAATTAAATGTGCCAGTTAGGTGTAGGCCAATCATACCAACTTTAGAAGGGAGAGCACCTGCACTTTAGGACTGATCAGCAGTGATAAAGTGCTCAGAGTCCTAGAGGCAACAGCAAGAGGTCAGAAAATAGGAGGAAGGAGGCAAAAAGCTTGGGGATGATCCTGCAAAAAGGGCCAAGTCCAACAAGCATCCTTAAAAGTTCGAAGCCCCATACGTTTCTTGTATAGCCTTATAATTTTTTTCAGAGTTCCAGAAAAAGGAACAAATTTAAATGATGTGTCAGGGATTCTAGATGATATCCACAACTTTTACAGCACTTAAATGACTTGGAAAATATTGGCTTCCATCCAGCTTTGATATTATCTAATGACACCAAAAAGACGTATTTTGCTCTAATCAATTGTTACAAATTTGTTCTCAGATAATTCTGAGCTGAATGTGGGTAGTAGGTTGGTTCAGCTTGTCTAGTTCCTCTAGGTTCTTGCTAAAGGAAATTGCGACTGCAGTGTCTGGCCGTGATCGTGAAAGCTCTATACTACCTATTATTCCATTTGTGGATCAACTGCAGCCTGTTCAGAATTCTATACAAATTGGAAGAGCCATTGATGCTGTGTATTTTCGGGAGTTCACGGGGTTCTTTCCAAATAAAAATTTTTAAGGCCCCTCCCTCAGAGTTTCTCAGTCCTAGACAGCATTTCACAAAGTGGAGAGTAAAGAGAGCTGAGCTATTCCCCATGCAGCATGCTTTAGTGGGCGGAAGTCAAATTAACTGCACCAATGAATGAAGCCCATTGGCCAAAAGTCCCTTTGTAAACGTATATTATGCATGAATGTTTTGGAAAACAATTAACTGGCAAGACTGCTAAATATGTCTCAGTGACCAAACATAAAAAGAGTCAGTGCCAAAATGTCATCATGTTGAGCAGCCTGGCTGGCCGTTCCTTCAAAATCAATTTTAGAGCGACTATCACAGCTTATGCTACTTTTATTAGCGCCTTAAAGCTTGGCTCTTCGTAAATAGTGCACACCAAATTAATATATTCCAGTTTGTTTGTTTTACGTGTAAATGAATAAAACTGCGTGTTGCAGCAGGTAGTAAAGCTAATATAATTAGGGATCCTGGCTTTTTACTGTATTTTCTTTTTCACACTTCTGACTCTATCGATCCATATTTATTTTTTGCCACTTTTACCTGTATTCATCCGTTTCTATTTTGGGTTATGTGAAAAAAATTCAACTAAAATGAGTATATTTCCACATGTATTCAAACATTAAATGTACACTGATACCTGAACACCTGACACCTTTCAGTGACATGAATGCCCCTTAGTGATAAATCAATATACAGAAACATTTACATTTTAGTATTACCCTTCTACATATCTAGAGCTGTTTACGCCTCCTAAAGAAACTTTCTGTCTGTTTTTTAATTCCCTTACCTGTCCATCTGCACAGCTATTGTCTTGGAAGTCATGACATTCAGCGCTTAGAATCAGTCACAAAGCAAGCATATTTTCGTTTTTACCATATTTTAAAATAAATACAGACAGGAATTCTGTATTTATCTGTAAAAAACTGTAAAAATCGGAAAACTGGAAGTCTTAAATATGATATCAAACGTCTGTAGTGGTAGGTCCCTGAACTCTCTATTGCCTTCTTGCTGTCCGCGTTAAATAATAACACACTTCTCACGTGCGTAAAATGGGAAACGTTATCTCACAGCTTGTTTTATGAGTCACCTGCAGGTATATTTGAGAAATGTATTTTTTTTTAAGTTTTCACTTACCTTAGGCCAGGGAGAGACATGTCGATAGTGATATCGTGAAATGTGAGCACAGTGGTAAAGAAGATGCCAGGGGTCTCTATACAGTCAGGCTTGGTGGACTGTAAGAAAGAGCCAAGAAGCCCCCACCGGACAGTTTAGCGCTGGGTGCCAGACGGCCTCTCCATGTTCTGTTGGATGAATCCCATCAGGTGGGTCTACCGCCGCCTACAGATCCTGTAACTGATGTGATATCGCTGTCAGGGTGAGCGACAAAGTCCTCAGTGCGCCTCTGTGTAAACTTCCAGTCTGAGTAAGACAGCAAACACCCCATCAAACATTAACCAACTCACTAGAGGAAGCTAGCATGGGAGTCATTTCTGGTCACTACGATTACCCATATTGATCTTCACTCTTAATAAAATGGCTGCACTTCATCAAGTGTGATATTGTTACCTGTGTGCCTTGTGTCTTTACACTGCACGCGGCAAAACAACCAGTTTAAGAGAAGTCGGATCAAAGTACGGTGAGCAGCAATTGTTAAATAAACGTGATAAGGAGTGCGCTGTGCTGAGTGTGCGTGAGAGTCTAAGCTGCACTGTACAGGCGCGTATGTGCCACACAAAAAGAATTCAGACAATGTATCAGTACATTAGTTAGGCAGAGTTCAAGATCAAGTACATGTATTGTGCATTTATCAGTCAGAAACAGCTCACTTTAAACTAAGAGCACACACAAGAAGGTGCAACATTGAACTTTAAATTGTGGATATTTGGTTATAAAATTAGAAATGTTTGCAGAGTTGAAAAGAACAATATTCCTTCTTCGAATATTTCATTTAAAACTGTGCACGTAGCACCCATCTAGAAGAGAATTTAGCAAACATTAACCGGTTTGTATAATTAGCTTGCAAGCTGACAGAACTGTATAAGGAATGTATTGAATTGCGGATAACATTTTTCTCTGAAAGCCACCCACTTCCTTTTCATTTTGATGCTGTAGTGCTGTCCCTGAGGGCATTATCACTTGCTTTGATGAGTCACTCCTGTATCTCATACAGACTTTGCATCACAGTGGCTCCAAACAAATACACAGGTCTGGATTTTAGCATGAGGGAGCTGGGCCCATGCCCAGGGCGCCAGTCTTCAGAGGGGCATATGCAGCTGCATGCATTAAGGTCATGCAGAGAGCAGAGTCCCTGTCACCTGGCACCACAATTCACATTAAAGTGCTGTAACTGATTTTTTTTTAACAACAAATAACTTGACATCACTGTGAGGACCTAATCCGTGTGCAATTTAGGCCATTGCATACAAGGCTGGGCTGGCTGTACCGGACATTGAGCGTCTTCAGGGAGGCCAGAAGGGTGGGGGCCACTTTTGTTACTGGGGGGCCGTTTTGTATCAGCTTTAAAAGCACTGCAGAGTTCCTTGTATATCCATGGGTTTTCAGGCAACGATAAAAGTGGAAAAATAATTCTAGTGATTAATGTACCCGCTGGGGAGAGATTGGGGTTTTGTCTAGTGGCAGTTTTGACTCCTCTAAGGTAGCGCAAGGATTAATAAATCTGCTGCAAAGAACGTGTACTATGCAGATCACAGAACTGTATTTATGTGCATAGCTCAGTGGGATACTGCTTTTGTCTCAAAGATCCTTTTGTTCCTGTGCAGTTCATAAATTACAAGCAGAATCTAGCACAGTGAGCTATGAACTACCATCAAAGAGCTGCATGCAGACTGCATGGTAAGGTTAGAAAGTTATGTTTTTCCCAGTCTTTAATTATCATAGTTTTCCTATAAAACGTTTGTTTCAGTGGAAATACATTGTTATTAGTAAAGTCAACCCTAACCACTGTGTTGCATTCTGAATCCTGGGTTTATGCTTCCCCAGATCAAGCAGTCTTAAAACAATGTCTACCAGTATGTATGGCATGTGAAATGATAGTCACCTTTGTCTTATGTGACATTTTCTATACACTGATTTACACGCATGTGAGTCATTGTGTCTATGTGTGATATACAGTACTCCAGCACTCTATGCTGGTAAGAGAGGCGTTACTGAAACAAAGGAAATACATGTGAGAGTGGCTATGGAGAGATGAAAGGCACTGTTAGAGGGTGATGGTGAGGGAATCACTGAAGAGCCCCAATAAAGACCGCCTTATCACGGTGCACTGTAAGGTCATCATTTGTTACGCTGTAAGAATTAATACATTGAATGTATGATGAAATATGTATTGTAGAACACATCTTTCTTGCCATTCTTCCCAACTTTTCTTGGGGAGGAATCCCTCCAAGCCCCATTGTAGTGGTCAGGCTCGCTCGCTATGCAAGCTATGGGGGGTGGTCTGTCAGGGCTGCTTTGGGTTCCCAGTCCAGCCCAGTATGGCCCTGGGTGCAGAGATGTTTGTGTTCAGAGGTCTGTCACAACTCTGATTTAATCAGCCAGGAACTAGCCTCTAAACACAAAAGGGGGTCCTGCTCCTCCGTTTGTTTACCAGCAGCAACAGGGAAGCCAAATTTCTTTCTGCCCAGGGGGCTATCCTGACAAAGGTTGACTCTGGAAACACATTGCACTGGGGATGCAGTGCAGGCCGATGCATGATCACACCAGTGTCTGGTCATTGTACTTCTAGTGCCTCACCATTTGTGGAAAAGAAAGATCCCCTGCTGGCCTATTGTTTACTAGCAAAATGTGCAAATTGAGTGTATGACACAATTGAAAAACCTGTGGCTGGTAGTGTCCAGCCTTCCCAGATCTAATAGCTATACACAGTTATGCACTAGGTACTCCTACACAAATCTATCTGCTTCATGCTGGGTTCTTTTTTTATTACCTCCTGTCCCTTTCTCTGCTGCCTTCTTCACAGTTGTTGTTGTGTCTTTGTCACCTTTTGCCCCTCTCAGTTGTTTTCTTTCAACCTGTCTTTCTTTATAACCTCTTTGTCTCTAACCTGTCTATTTTGCTCTTTCTCTCTCTCAGTGCCTCATTCTCACCTGCCTCTGTCATCTGTATATCAAGTGTTTCTTTTTTATCACTATTCTCTCTCAGTTGTCTCCTTCCCAAACGATCCAGTGCCGTAGTCACCTCTTTCTCAAATGTCTGCCTCTCTCTCAGCTATCACTTTCTCACATATCTCTCTTCTTCAACTTTTTCACACTTCTTTCTCACCCATGTCTGTCTCTTTATCACTCTTTTCTGACCTGTGCACCCTTGCTACTTTTCTCAGATGTTTCATTCTAACTTATACTTATCTCAGATGTTTCATTCTAACGTCTCTTCCTCACCTGTTTTGCATATGAGACATTACCATGTGTCATTACCAGGTTGACCTTTACATCACGTTGTAATGCCATGCATGGTTTTATAGGAAAATAGTTTTTTAATTTGCCAATAACTTTGCCACCATTTAAAAATAAAATAAAAATTAATATGACAGTCACTTCAGCTGCTGTCTTGAAAGTTTCGGGGTGATCCATCAAGCAGGGGCCGAGAAAAAGAGCGGTCCAAAAACACATTTTCACCATGCATTTTCCCATAGGCATTTTGAACATGACTACAGTCTGATCTGCTAGATGGAATTTCACCAAATTTAGAAGAAAGCAAGCTTTTGGTCCAGAAAGCACGTTCGTGTTTTTTGTGATTTGGTCCAATTCCTTACAGTAGTTTTAGAAATATTAAAGCAAAAAAATACATATCTAAGGACGTGGATCCTCTGCAGATCTAGCAGTCCCCGTGATGATATCTGATTGGCTGTCAACATTTCAAACAGGAAGTGTTGATAGACATTTTGGGACTCAGCTTTAGCCAAGTCCCAAACAAAAAAAACAAAAAAAAGGGGACAAGGTGCAAATACCCTGAACCCACTTGCCTTGGTCCTGGGGTCTCCCTCCGGCCTCACTAGGGAAAAAGGTATTATTTTTAAAAAAGTCAGCAAAATCTGCATAGGGATCAATGGATTGGGTCGAAAATTAACTGCACTTCTTATTAATTTGGCCCCCAGGTGGTCCAGGTTCCAAGGGGATGCACAGTTTAATTAAGAAGGAGGGAGGCACATGGGTCATGCCTCCTAGGGCTTTTAAAAGCCTTGGGGACTACCACTTGCCTGGGGCAATATTTAATACATATACAAGGCAAGTGAACCCCTTCCCGGCCCCAGGGACCACCTCCTCCCAGGGGCTACAGAATAGAAATAGGGGGTGCTTTGTGAACCCCCCACAGTTTGTGAACTACCCGTGGCTATATTTATTAATGATACGGGAGCATGTGGACCCCCCAGATCCCAGGGCCATAAATTATTATTTGTTGGGGGGGTGCATGGACCCCACCCCCCAGGCCCTGGGGACAGACCTCCCCAGGCTACAATTAAATTTAAATAGGGGTCCGAGCAGACTCCCGGCCCCAGAGACTGCCACCTCCCAGAGGACAATTTTATTTCTTAAAAAATGGAGGGAAGCCATGTGGCCCACCTCCCAGGCCACATATGGCCACGGGGACCAACAACACCACGGGACAGCCCATGCAGAGCAAAAAAAAGAGGGGGCCACGCTGCACTCATCATGGAGCCATATATGACCCTTTGGACCACCAGCCCCCAGGGCCGGCTCTTGCTACTGTCTGAGGTGTCCACCTTTGGGAGGTAGCTGTTTGCTTTTCCTTGGGGGAAGCTGTAACACTTCCCGCTAAGCAAAAGCAATCAATCCGCTTCCAGCAAGCAGGAGCTGTAAAAATGCTCCTGCTTGCTAAAAGCGGAGATTTAATCTCTTTACCTGCCCGCAGACATTCGGGGAGGGAAAGAGATTACAGTATTGCTCCCTCAAGTAGGGAGCTCCTTTTCCAGCACCTCCCTGCAGGCAGGAGCAATGCCGGCTCCTGCAGGAGGAGGAGAGCCATCTGAGACCACAGGGGTCCCCGTTAATTAAAAAAAGGAAGGGGCATGGTCTGGCCATGAGACAAGATGGCCGCCTGAGAGGTGAGCTCCACGGAGCGGCGGGCCTTGGGCCGGGGGCGGCGGCGTTACACGGGCGCTGAGAATCCTGCTTCGGACACTGAATAAGCACTGTGGGTCGCTGGGGAAGCCTTTGAATGGATGCGGGGAGCACCCGATCCCTCCTGTGGGGGCTGCGTGAGGAGTAGCGGCCTGCGATCCACCGCTGAGCCGCGGCCTTGTGTGCCCTGGAGGCCCGGCTTGATGTGTGCAGCATTATGAAGGCTCCAAGCGCCCTGGGAAGGGACACGTGCTGAGGCAGCAGATTCGGCGGGCGGACGAGGGTTTGGCTCGTGACTACACTCACTTGTGTGTGCCCACGCCGGCCCCATCTCATATCATCTCCTCCTCGCTCGGGTGCGGGTGGCGCCAAGGACGGCGCTTGGAGCCTCGAACTAGCTGCGCCTGCCATAAGGACTTAAAAGGGGGATAGTGGCCCGGCCTGTTCCCGCATCCCCTCCGGCCCCCACCCAGGCTGACTACCGGAGGCCTACAACAGCGCACAGGCGACTCATTACAGGCACGCCGGACCAGCACAGCCAGGGACGGACCCTGGCTGGTGGTCTTGAGAAGGGGTTTTTGGCCCGGAGGTGAAGAGTCTTGTGAAGAGAGGAGAGGCACATAGTGGAGCAGTGCCCGGCAGGTTTGTGCAGCGGGCCTGGGAGCGAAACGGACAGAGCACTTTCTCCCACGCCGTGTAAGCGACACAGGGGATCCTAATCAGACTACCAGGAGGGGAACACTCATGACGTTGTATGTTGTGACAGGGGACCATCGTACTACCCTTGCCCTCAGGCTGGAGTGCCCGCAGTACTAGATTGTCCTCCCCGGTGCTGGTCCAACAGAGCACTCCTTGATCTGTCGTTCCTCTTCCTTGTGGGTCCTGAGCAACTGGGACCTGTACCCTCCACCCCGCTTCTGACTTTTGGCCCTTGGCTCCTGGTGCCCCAGCGGATACTTACCTGTCTTTGGCGGGAACCAGACACAACACAAGAGGTGCCTACCTCCCCCCTCCGCTTGCATAGCCCGCCTGCTGAACCGTGGGACGGTGCTCTTCCGAAACCCTATCCGCACCGGGGAGGCTGCGATGCCCGATGGTAGGTCAGCAAGCAATTGGGTAAGCCATCCCAGCAATTGCTCTTCTCTGAAGCTTTGTGCCATCAGAGAGCCCTGTTCACAGCCACAGAGGAGTGCCCACTCACACCACCTAGTACTATGGTGGACCCTACAGAGCGAGCGACCATGGACCGCATCGTGCAGGAGATTTCGGCGGTGGGCCGTAAGCTGGAAGGGATGTATAGTGCCATGGCTTCGCTGACAGCGGAGACGAAATCCATGCGCTTGGATATAGCGGGCTTTCAGTCGCAAGTTACGGGACTAGATCAGCGAGTAACATCGGTGGAAATGCACACCGCCTCCTTAGTGGACAGAGACCAGGAACTTTTATATCTCCAAAGTAAGCTGATTGACTTAGAGGATAGGAGCCGTAGAGACAATGTCCGTTTTCTCGGGTTCCCGGAAAACATTGAAGGTGCGGACATACACTCCTATTTGCGGGAGACTCTACCAAAACTGACTGGCCTAACTTTCGACCCCCCCCGGAATTTCAAAAGGTGCACAGGCTGGGTCCCAAATGCCGAGATGACGCCAATCGCCCCCGCCCGATCATATCATGCCTTCTGCGCCATGTGCAGACCAGTCAACTCCTACAGGTGGCCCGGGCACACAGCCCATTTAGGTCAGATGGCCTAGAGGTTAGACTAACGGCTGACTTCTCCAAAGAGACCAGTGAGCGCAGGAGGGCATTCTTGGCCTTTCGACCCCGTTTGCATCAGCTGGAAGTGAAATACGGTTTGTTTGAGCCAGCAAGCATGTGGATCACTAAAAATGGGGTGTCCAGAGACTTTTATGACCCGAAGACCTGCGAGTGTTTCTGTAGGGGCTCCAGAACCAGACCCAGTCCATGGACACAGCGGCCCGCGCCGGACTCAGGACCTGTTGGGATCGATCCCGAGCGACACCCCTCCGAATTCCGCTCCTGGGGAAGTGGGACAGACCACCGTAGACTCCCATCCTAGGGGGAGAGACTTGGAGAGGCTCACGAAGAGCCACAAAGATAGGGGTCAAGTACTGCAGGCAGTGGTGATGCACACGCAGACCACAGGCAGAGACAAGTCTCGCTCCCCGCTGAAGCCCACTGCGGCCCCCACCTGAGGACAAGGAAGCGCAGTATTCCAAGGGAGCCTTGTCATTGGAAGATGCAGAGTCCTGCGAGAGTTGCAGAGATCCTTCACCTGAGGCGACGGAGAGATGAGTACCTGCCTTTATAGTATAGCTGATGCTTTATTTTACAGTTGAACTGTATTCTCACAGGTCTTACGGCAAACTTATTCTGTTGCCTAGCCCTCATTTGGTTTGTTTGAGTTTATTTTGGAAGATGCTTAAATGACCTATTGATCCCATTTGTTAGAAATATGCTTCAAGTTTGACTGCTTCTAACTGACTGATGTTCACTGTTTTAAGTTCTCAAAGCTATATGATACACATATCCGAGACTCACTCTGTACCTTTCCCCAATTCACCCTATCCCCTCCCTGTGCATCACCCCCCCTCCCACTCCCTTGCACTCATACACACCCCTCTCCCAGGCCAGATTGTCCCCCTCTCTACGCTGTTAGACCAGTTCATATATGGATATGCTTCCATACATTTACTGCCAGTGTCTTGGTATTGGGCGATATGGCATTTGTCTATCATCGGGGGTCACTGCACTGGGAGGCGTGGAGTCTTCATGAGATGTGCAGGTAGACGCTACCCTTTCCCATCCCCCTCCTTTTTCCCTTTTTTCTCCCTCCCCCCCAACCTTTGCATTCGGACACCCTATGCCTGCGTCACTTTCGTGGTTTGTCTCTCTTGTCGTGGTCAGGGCTTGATATCACCCTTGACGTATCATGTGATAGTTCTCCCTCCCCACCCCTCCCTCTCCTGCGGTGCGGCACCGCTCCAGCTCCTGCTGCATGCTCCTGGGCTGCCCCCTTGTGCGTGAGCCCTGACGGGGGGATTGGGTTGGTTGGAATGGGATCCCCTGCGCACCTCCCCTCTCCCGGCCTGGGGCCCACTGGTCGGGCGATTGAGCTCTATAGGCTTAGGTTTAGACTCGCAGGCTACAGATTGGGATCGACTGGACTTTCTGTTCCACTCTATCTTTTCTCTCCTCCCCTGTCCTCTCTCCTCTCTTCCTTTCCCTTTTTCTTTTTTCTTATCTTTTTCCCTTCTCTCTCCCCTCTTCTGCTCCTGAGGGCAGCACCGATCTCTCCCTACCCTTTTGGCCCATTCCTCGTGTCTCTACCTTTCGCTTTTTCTCGCTCCTAGTCTCCCTCTCCCCTCCCCTCTTTCCACCCTTTTTCATTGGGTTTCACAATGAATGGCTCTCCTCCACCCATCTCTGCCCTGCTGAGGATCATATCCTGAAATGTGAATGGTCTTATCCATTTCACAAAACGGAAGAAAGTGCTTTTCTACCTTAACTCCAAGCAGGCTAATATAGCTCTACTTCAGGAGACACACTTAGACAGGGAGGTGTCCGGCAAGCTGCACAGAGACTGGGTGGGGACTGCATTGTTTAACTGCAGCCCTACCTCGTAAGACTCAGGGGGCGGTGCCCCCTGGAAATGCTGTGTTGCACTACTGCTGCGCAAAACCCTCCATCTCACAGTCATTAAATCATGGATTGATCCAGAGGAACGCTATGTGTTTGCTAAGCTGAAGATGGGAGGCTTCTCACTGTGCGTGGGCTCCGTGTATGCACCAATCGGCTCCAAGCATCTGTTCTTTCTGAAAATCAACCGACTCTTGACAGAAATAGGGGCAACTTGTTATGTAATCGGAGGAGACTGGAATTTGTCTAGAGACGCAGTACTGGATAGGACGGGGCCCCTGGACGTTAGCAATAATGCTGATAGATCCCTACAGTCTGATATACTGTTGGACAACAGCCTGGTGGATCACTGGAGGATGACACATTCGGTTGACAGGGAGTACACCTTTCTGTCACCGGTGCATGGCACTCAATCCTGCCTAGACTACTTCCTCATGTCACATAACTTAGTGGCCCATGCCCAAGACGCTTGCATCCTTGAATGTGGTCTCTTGGACCACTCCCCAATCCTCGTTGCTGTCCAGGCGGGCCTGGTATCCCCTGGTCGCAAACCGTGGCGATTCGCTGTTCACCGCTATCGCTCTCCACAGGGCAAGACGCAGTTGAGAGCCCATGCGTCCACCTTTGCTCAAGAAAACTTGGCCAGCGTGGATTATAGGAGAATTATGTGGGCTGCAGCCAAAGCAACGATAGGAGGGCAGCTCATGCGGGACGCGGCGTTAGCAAACAGAGAGATAAAAGTGCGGCAGGTGGCACTCAAAACTGACATCCGATGTCTCACATGCCAATACACAGATCACCCCTCTCTCCCCGCGTGTCGATGTCTGGAATGCACACGTATGGCCTTTAACGAGCTATACACCTCTCAGGCCGAGTACGCCCTTCAATGTCTGCAGGGGAGGCACTATGAGCAGGGCGAGAAAGCCGGCCGATTGCTGGCAGCTCAGCTTCATCAGGGAACAGCTGCTCTCGCTATACCAGCCATCCGCGCTCATACATGAGACATGCTCACGCATCCACAAGAGATAGTCAACGAATTTGCATCCTTTTACCGGCATCTCTACACGCCGGAGACAACATTTAGCCCTGCCCAGATTGAGGCCTTTCTTGCCAACATTGACTTACCCTCTCTATCTGATGACAGTCGCAGCCTTCTGGATGGAGAAATCAGTAGGATGGAAATAGAGAAAGTCATCTCCGACCTCCCCTACCACAAGTCACCTGGGGAAGATGGATTTCCCGCTGAATTTTATAAATGAGCAGGGGAGTAGGTGATTGATGTCTTGCATGGGGCTTTGAGTGAAGCCTGGAGGACGACGGCTCTGGATGCTATGTCCAACAATGCCACAATAGCAATCATACCGAAACCAGGGCCCCCCCTACTCTGCAGCAGCTATCGGCACATTTCTCTCTTGAACAGCGATCTAAAGATTTTAGCTAGTGTTCTAGTAAACCGATTACGCAAAGTCATTCAGTCCCTAATACACCATACTCAGGTGGGGTTTGTACTGGGCCAGACCTCCAGAAACCACCTGCGCACTCCATGCCACACTCTATGGGCCTCCATGGAACTGCCGGAGACTGCACTGGCTCTGCCTCTGGATGCATTCAATCGCATAGAGTGGCCCTATATATTCTCAACACTGGCAAAGTTCGGTCTGGGAGATCGGTTTATCTCTATGATACAGCTGTATCTGATGACCCCACGGCATGGGTTAACTGCGGAGGTTTCCTCTCTGACCCTTTTCCCATCCGCAGAGGGACGCGGCAGGGATGCCCTCTCTCGCCCCTTTTGTTCCTGTTGGCAATGGAACTACTTGCAGCTGCCATCTGCTCCTCCTCCTCAATAAAGGGTCTCACTCTGTCAAGCGGCATCTCCAAAATATACTTGTATGCCGACGATGTCCTTTTAACCGTAACGGACCTAGAGCGTTCTCTGCCAGCTCTGTTGGAGATGTTGGAGATCATTGATGGGTTCGTGCCCCTCTCTGGTTACCATATTAACTGGGACAAGAGCAAGGCGTTTCCCCTTTCGCGTGTGACCACGAAAGCCATGCTCCTCGGCTTCCCATTTCGGTGGACTCCGAGATGCCTCAAATATTTGGGAGTGTTAGTCAATCAAGGTCTGGTGCACATGGTGGTGGACAACCTGGATCCCCTTATTGCGCAAATGAAACTTGATTTTGAGAAGTGGAACCATCTGGGGTAAGGTACAGGCAGTAAGGATGGTCACAGTGCCTCGTTTTACCTACATCTTGTGGCTCTTAGCCTTTCAAGTGCCTCTCTCTACTCTGCGGAACATTGACACTCTCATCAGAGCCTTTGTGTGGGGCTCCATGCGGCCACGCCTGGCACAAGCAAAACTGCTGGCACGCTGCTCTCATGGGGGTATGGGACTTCCCTCGGTGGAACATTATGCACTTGCACTACACTTATCACAACTGGCCCACACATTTCCTGGAGTGCAGGACCTGTCCCAGTGGGTAGCTCTGGAGAAGGTGCTGCTTTCCCATGACGGGGGACTTGGAGTGCTCTACCGTGACGATCTCTCGTCTTCCGGTACGACAAAATCGATCCTGAGGGCGACCCGAGCGGCCTGGCGCAGGGCTCACTGCCTGTTTGGGGTACACCCTCTCTTACATGCCCTGGCCCCTTTATGGAACAATAATGGCTTACGGATAGGAGGAGAGGTGCTTAACTGGCCACAATGGAGCAGGGTCGGTATCCTTGATCTCGCTCAGGTCCTGGATGGTGGAGCACCCAAACCCTTTGCTAAGCTGCAGGAGGAATTTAACCTTCACCCGCGGCAGGAATAGCGATACTTACAACTCAAACACTGTTTGCAACACGGCGCCGACACAATCCGCTGGGGACCCCAGAACTCGCTTGTGGTAACTTATCTGAAAAAGTGGGGAAAGCACAAAAGCGTTATGGCAGGCCTCTATGAGGGCATCACACAACATTTATACTCACAACCTCTCCTGGATAAGCTGTGCTCACAATGGCAAGACCGCCTGTAACGGACGTTTGACACGGAGGGCTGGGTGGACATCCTGGAGGCCATGGACAAGGATACCCGGGAGGCCCGGCTAAAGTTCTGTCTCTTCAAGGTGCTCCATGACTGGTATTGGTCCCCAGCGAAGTTGCATAGAACAGGCTTCCTCCTGCATGCAAAATGTTGGCGCTGTACAGAGGCACATTGTGATCTGTTACATATCTTAACTGATTGCCCGATGGTCCAGCCTCTGCGGGCAGCCGTGGGTTTCACTCTGGCTGAGTCTATACCGCTTCCAGTGCCATTCTCCCCCTCCCTTATCATACTGCACGATATGACCTCCCTTCCGGCCCTGCCCAGACCGCATAGATGACTGTTACATATGGCGTTAGCAACCGCAAAAATCTGTATTCTTCGCCATTGGTGATCAGCAGCCTCCCCAACTCTGGAGGAATGGATTGCGGCAATGGCCCGCATAGCCACGCATGAGAGAGTCATCTACAATCTACAGGACCAGGCCCATATATTCAACCAGGTGTGGACCCCCTTCCTTGCAGCAGGACTGTCGTGAGCTGCTTTACACCACCCATACCTGCTGTAGGCCGCTCCTCGCCTTTTGCTTCTGTTCCCGACAGCTCCTAACCAAAACCAAAACCATAATCAGAAACAGACTTACAGCCAACATGAAAGCCTTAGCTGCTACATCCCTCCTCCCCTCGAGCCTTTAGCCTTTACCTCCCACTCTTACACACAAGCTCCACCTTATATTGCCCACACACACCCTTGCCCCCACCCCCTCTAGTATTTCAGTCTCTTCCCCTCCCCCCCTTATACTGATAGTACTCTATCTGGCTATCATTACTCTACGGAACTTGTTGATACTCATGATTCATCCTCGCCCTGTTCTATATCCCCCCCCACCCCACCTCCCTCCCCTCCCCCCTTCTTCTTCATACAGTGCTCCCTGCTGCCCTTCTGACATTAATTTCTCTCTCTTTCCTTCCCTCTTCTCTCTCCCTTTATCTCTTCCCCTCTCTCTCTCCCCCTTTTTTCTTCTTTCTACTTCTCTCTCTCTCTATCTTTTTCTCTCTCTCTATCTCTCTCTTTTCTCCCTTTTTCTCCTTCCTTCTCTTTCCATTCTTTTCTTTTCTCTTCTTCTTTTTCCATCTCCCTTTTCTCCATATGCCAGGCTGCATTGCAACATGCCTTGTGCAGGCCTTAGTGAGCCTTACAAACATTCTCAGTTTAAGAGATTTGGACTTGGCCCTCTATTCCCTTCTTTGTAGGGTCTCCTCATAGTTGTATCTCAATGATTCGCAGCTGTTGTACAGGGCACCAATCACTACCCACGACAGGCGAACATTAAGATGCATGCAGCCCCAGATATTCTGATATTCTGATATTTTGATATTCTGATATTCTGACTTTCTGATCTCTAGCATGAAGGATCGCGACCCGTACTGGCCTTTTAGCATAAACAAATGGCACTGTATAACTCTGACCTGTGCCTCATTTCAGCGAGACATGTTATTACAGACGTTGTGCCAGTAGGCTGCTTATGAACCAATCTTGCCCTATTTCTCCCTCTCCCCCTTTTCCCACTTCTAGTCCCTTCTTTCTCCTTTTCTTTATCTTTTTATCTTCCTATGTTTATTACGATTGCCCTTTTATAATGATTAGATGTATGGTTGGGTGTATTTCACTCGATTTATTTTCTATGTGTTTCTATGTGTTATATGTCACTTCTTGTCAATGTAGGGACCTTGGTCCCCTTTTTTCTGTATTACCTTGCAATGCTGATAAAGAATTTCAACACTAAAAAAAAAGGAACCCTGCCCTGGTTATTTATTTTAGATAAATATGCTGGGCAGGATTCATTGTGGCATGATTATCATTTCAGAAAACATAAACCTCGACAAAAGGCACTTACAGATATAAACAAAGCAGGTGCCCAAGTTGAAGCTTCACTTTTGGGAAGTACTAATCATCTTAACTTCATGCGCATGGGAAAGGCAAACCATTGTGGAAAGTTATCTGTAATCCTTGATGGAGGTGTTTGCATCCTTGCTTTTTCAAGCACAATATCTCATGTAGTGACTGTCACTAGTGTGTCTTTCTTGTCATCTGCTGTTGAGACCACAGATTGTGTTATCACTTTTAAAAACTGAAACTATGTAAAATGGCGTAAAAGCCCTGCCCTTTTGGCCCCTCCCCATATACACTAGTGATATGCAAGGTCTTCCCTCCCTTTTTGCCAAGAAGATGGACCGCCTACCTAAAGCTCTCCCAGCGCGTTTCGTGATGATTTTGGAGACGCGTTCTTGCGTTCTTGATCCATAGGAATCCATAGGAATATGATCACATCTCCACCAAACAAAGAAGCTCTTCATTAGTGCAGTGGGGTAGGCTGCAGGGCCTGGCAACAGGTCAGGACCTATGATTAAATCATGGCATGCCCGGACGAAGGTTGTGAATGGCGTGGGGTTGGGTGGTTATAGGGTGTTGGCGGCAGTGACTGGATAAACGTAAAGCAATTAAAATTACTTTATATTAAAGAAACATAGAAATTCAGTAAAAAAACAAAGGTTACAGGGATATTATACTGTAGTTAGGAATTAGAATTTAAAAAAACATAGAAATTCACTTTAAAAAAAATCCATTGGGTACAGCGACATTATAGTTAGTTTCTGAATTTACTCACGCAAATCCATAGAAACTCAGCAGTTATAGTTATGGTTATTTGAATTAACTATATCGCGCACCCTCTCCATGCACTGCTAATTACCCCACATATTACAGCATTCATGACATCTTTTATAGCATTATTAAAAATATGAATGTAACATTAGCAGTCAAATTATTGAAGAGAAAACTGCTAGTTATAGTTATCTTAGGGCGTGAGTTTTAGTTACTTGAAATAACCATAATTTCTACTGTTTTGTGCGTATATATGTCCATCAAAATGCCCGAAATATCGAGGCTCAAACGTAGTGGTCTTGACATGGGAACAGGAATCCCATTAACATGCTACACATATTTTCTTATCCAATATAAAGAAAAGGTCAAGACACAAAAGGGCAGTTGCAAAATATATTAACAAAAACAGAAACAGTCTTCCTCCCAACGCGTTTCAGCCGTAGCCTTGTTCACAGATGGGGGAGAATTGCATACTGGGCTTATGTGGATCAGGAAGGGGGCCACGTACCCCTCCAATTTGCAAACTTTGGTGGGCCCAGGTGCATGGGGTTCCAAAGGCCAAAATTAGCTCATGGAGGAGGGGGCTATGCATGCCCACCTCCCAAAAGAATTAAATATATTTTGATCCCTAGGCTGTGGCCCACTCAGGGGTCATTTTACTTAAAGAAAAAAATCAATGGCGGCGGCCATTTTCTTTTTTTTGCTGCGATCCCATGGGAGTACTGTTAAAAGAATTTTTTTAAACATATTGACCCCAGGAGGTCTCTTTGGGACCCCCATCACAAGGGTTAAAGGCCTGGGAATCCTCACCAAGCCATCAAGGGCCTGATTTAGAGTTTGACAGATGGGTTACTCCATCAGAAATATGATGAATATCCCATCTGCTGTATTACGACTTCAATAGGAGACAATGGGATCGTAATACAGTGGACAGGATATTCGCTAAATTAGGTTCTACGTTTCTGGAGTTCTGTAATGGCAGCCACAGCATTTGTGTTTATGTTGTGGCCAGCCAATCAGAGCGCTTGCTCCTGCAGGACTCTTACTCAGCTTGAGCTAGGTGACCCATGGGAAAAGACCCCTTGGCCAATCAAAACACTCTAACATTTAAAGTTGTGCTTGCAGGAGTCTCGCAAGAGTTCAGAGAACACAACGATCCAGATAGACAAATATTTTTCAAGTTTAATTTCTGGAAAAGTACTGAATGGATTTACATTGCATCACAAAAAACATACTTTCTGGATGAAGAACTAGCTTCCTGTCAAATCTGGTGTGATTCTGTTCCATTGTTTTGGCTGTAGAGCATTTCAAAAATTCCTAAGGAAATTGAATGGGATTTTTCCATTTTGTGACACCCACCACTATTTATCAGCCCCCTGCTTCACGGGTTACCCTTAAACTTTCAATGAAGGAGCTGAGTGAAAAAAAGCACTTGTTTTGAAAGAGTTTGTCAAACTGCACCAAAGTTAACTGCAAATTAAAAAAAACATTTCCTGTGGAAACATTATGGTAACTATAACTACCAATTGGTGACTGAAAACTTTATTTATTGTTTTTATAGTGTGGCTAGTGAGCTGCCAATAGTATGTTCGGCGGTGCATGAGTTAATGTAATTTAAAGCTGGAGCATGAATTATAAATTTAAGGTACAACTATACCTATAGAATGTCTAATGTTTGTGTAGTTTAAGTTTGGTTTGTATAGAAAAAAATAAATGAAGTTTTTCTAACTTTAACTAAGTTTTAACCTTTGCTTTTTCATTGAATATATATGTATATATATATATATATATATATATATATATATATATATATATATATATTATAAAAAAATGTTTTAAACCTAATTGTATAGTGTTGTGTGGTGTTGTCCTGGTGGGGTGTTGTTAAGTGGAGTGTTATAGATTACATTGGAGAACAGTGACGTACTGAGTAGAGCGTCAGTCAATCGAGTAGACTAGAGTGGCATAAAGCGGAATGGCGTAGAGTAGAGTGGCATAGAGTGGAGTGACGTAGAGTGGAATGGTGTACAGTGAAGTAATGTACAGTGAAGTGGTGTAGAGTGAAATATTGTATAGTGGAGTGCCGTACAGTAGAGTATATTCGAGTGGCATAGAGTGGATGTCACAAACTACTCGTTGTCTCTGTCTGTGGCCCACTGACAATGCGGCGAGGTCTTAGTTCCTATAGGTTCTGCCTTGACCCCAGTAGGGGCGACCCTTTCTGGTAGCCACAGTGCTGCTGACGGAGGGAACGCCAAAGGCAGTCCGTGCCCTCCAGAAGGAGTCCCAGAGGGAAAAAACCCAAAAAGGGAAAAAACCTCTAAGCAGGAACTCCTGGAACAAAAACAAGAAGTAAAAAGTAAATCTGAACAAAAGAGAAAATGACAATGAAAAAAGCTGGAACAGGCTAAGGAAGAAATATAACTGACGCAGAAGAAACAGGAGCAAAGATCACCACCCGAAGGAAGTGTTGCAGCACAAAGAGAACAGGAAGCACACATCTTATTTACCCAAAGAACAGGAAGTGACCAACAGGAAGTAAAAGACACCACACTGGATTGGGAATATAAGATAGAAACCTATAGAAAAGTCACCATGTTAAAAAAGGTTTCAAAGGCATGCAGGGAGAAGGAAGGCATGCTTGGAAGGAGAAAGGATCATGGCAACTAAAGAAGGGCATAAATACAGGGAGAAACAAGGAAAGTAGAAAAGAAGAAAGAAAAAGGAACCATAGGGCAAGTGGGGATGAGTTTGTGTGTGGAGGGAGGCAAGGACTAGCAGGGGCGCACCACGCCCGTAACTTGTCAAGGCCCCTATGCCCAATTTAGGGCCTTGACTAAAATATGTAATGGCAAGGGTGCGGCACATCCTGCTGCCGCGGATTGCGGTCACGTCCCGAGCCAAATGTTCGGCTCGTGCCGCAGTTCGCGGCGCGACAGTGGAATAGTGTACAATGGAGTGCCATGGAGTGGAGTTGCATAGAGTTGAATGGTGAACACTAGAGTGGCATGGAGCAGAGATGCGTAGAGTGGAAAATCATAGAGTAGAATGGTATAATGTTGAGTGGCATACATTTGAGTGGCACACAGTGGATTGGCGTAGAGTGGAATGGCATAGAGTGGAGTAGCGTAGAGTGGAATGGTGCAGAGTGGAATATTATACAGTGGAGGGGTGTACAGTGATGTAAAGTTAAGTGGTGTAGACTGGAATAGAGTAGAGTGGAGTGGCATAGAGTTGACTGGCATACAGTAGAGTGGCATAAAGTGGTGAAGTGTAGAATACAATAGCATAGAGTGGAGTGGTATAGAGTTATAGAGTTGAGTGGAGTGGCTTACAGTGGAAGTTAACCCCTCTACCTCCTCTTTCTTTTCATTTAGGAGGAGAAGGTGGTTACACCAAGCACCCCTTCTTTTTTGGGTGTTTTTGAGGGACCCTCCAGCCTTTCTTTTCTTTAAAGCCTTATTTTCCCTCACCTCCTTTTACCTACACCCACCCCTAAACCCTAAAATCACCCATACCTTTCTTTACCTCTACCCATCTCTTAACACTAAAATCAACGTAACATCCCTTTACATCTACCCTGTCTTAAATCCTAAAATCACCATTACCTCCCTTTAGCTCTCCCCACAGTTGAGCCCTAAAGTCACTCTTACCTCCCATTACCTCTACCCATCTCTTAACCCAATAATCACCCTTGCCTCTCTTTACCTCTACCCACCTTTGAACCGTAAAATTGCCTTTTGCCACCCTTTACATCTAACCACCCCATAACCCTAAAATCACCCATATCTCACTTTATATCAATCCATACATAAAACCTTTTTGTAAATAAAAAAAAAATACCTGTGTGCAGAGTAAAGGATGTAAGGTAATGGTGAACACCTATATTATATACTTACCTGTGTGATACTTACCTGCATTGTAAAGACTGTTGGTAATGGCCATGCGTGGTAAGGATGCATGGCAAAGGCCTCTTCCTCAGAGATCTATACCAACAATATATCTCTTTATCACCTTATCTCCCTTTTTGTTTTTTTAAACTGCTTCTTTCTCACCTGCCTCTCACCTTTCTTCATAAATCGGCTCTCGCGTGTCTTTTGATAATCTCTCCCTATCTCATCTGTATCTCTCGCCTGCCTCTTTAGCACCTTTTTGCCACTTGTCTCCCACCACTGCCTCCACATGCACCTTTTTCTAGCCTGTCTTTCCTATATCATCCCTCTCATACTTTTCCGTCTCTCACCAGTCTGTGGGGGTCATTCTGACCGCGGCGGACGGCGGTCGCCGCCCGCCACGCGGTTCCCGCCGAAAGACCGCTCCGCGGTCAAAAGACCGCGGCGGTCATTCTGGCTTTCCCACTGGGCTGGCGGGCGACCGCCGAAAGTCCGCCCGCCAGCCCAGCGGGAAACACCCTTCCCACGAGGACGCCGGCTCAGAATTGAGCCGGCGGTGTGGGAAGGTGCGACGGGTGCAGTTGCACCCGTCGCGAATTTCAGTGTCTGCTAGGCAGACACTGAAATTCTTTTTGGGGCCCTCTTACGGGGGCCCCTGCAGTGCCCATGCCATTAGCATGGGCACTGCAGGGGCCCCCAGGGGCCCCCAGGGGCCCCGCGGCACCCCCTACTGCCATCCTGTTCCCGGCGGGAGAACCGCCAGGAACTGGATGCCATGGAGGATTCTCAAGGGCAGCGGAAAGTCGGCGGGACACCGCTGACTTTCCGTTTCTGGCCGCGGCTGAACCGCCGCGGTCAGAATGCCCAGCGGTGCACCGCCAGCCTGTTGGCGGTGCTACCGCCGACCTCCGCCATGGCGGTAATTACCGCCAGGGTCAGAATGACCCCCAGTGTCTTCATCACCCCTCTTGCAACTCTTTCATCCTCTCTCTCAACTGTTTATCGCCCATTTCTTCCTGTCTGTCTCCCAACCTCTTAGCATTTTCTTTCTAACCTGTCTGTTATCCCCTTGTGCAGCTCTCTCGCATATGTCTCTCTTTATCACTTCTCAATCACATCTCCTACTCTCCCTCTCTCAACTATTTCTCTCCCTTCTCTTGTGGATGTCTTTTTTACATGTTTCCCCAATCTCAGTTGTCTCTCTCAAGCCTGCCTCTTTATCTCCCCTTTCTCAAACTTGTCTTGTCTCTAGTTCTGTCTTTCCTCCATGCCTCTTTCTCCTCTCTGTTGCCTCTCATGCCTGTCTTCCCATCTCACCGTGCTCTCTCGTTCTTACTGGTCTCAGTCTCCGCCACCTCTCACACCTGTCTCCCTCTATCATACCTGTCAATCTCTATTTCTTCAACATCTGTCACCTCGACTGTCTCTCTTCTCGGTCACCTTTTTATCTCTCTCGATATCTGTCACACACACACACACACACACACACACACACACACCCCTCTTTGTTTCGCTGTGCCCCATATGTCTATTTGCAGAATCCTCTTCCTCTTATCTGTTCTCTCCTTCCCTGGTCATCTATTAACTCTCTTCTCTGCTGTTTTTTCATCTCCTCTCACATAGTAAGGGAAAGTCAGAGACAGGGAGATAGATGTGTTTATGACACGCATTTTCAGTACTAGCAGCAATAAATACATTATGTTGCAAGTTTGATGGATTCTGCTTGAAGACGCCATGCTTTGGTCCTGTTGTCGATTGTGTTTTTGAGGCCGTCACTACGCAGAGTGAAATTGCTATTGCCACGATGCAGGACGCAACATATTTGTTTCAGTGCAATGTCGCTGTTGCATACAGGCAACGGAAATTACACAAGGGACACAAGAGCCCTGCCTAAGAAGAGAGTCAGAGGTTCGCAGCTGCCACCTCTGGTGACCATAAATGAAGTCCATTGATGCAATCTTATGTACTATTTTGAAGTTTGAAGATTCTTTATCACTTGTTTACACGAGAACTGTTTCATGATGCACATTCTAAACATGTGAATGGCTCTTGCTATGGTTGTTAGCTCAGGCGCTTGGCGCGGGTCTGGCGTCGCTGTCCATGCCAGTCTGCCGGGTGGTGCACCTCCACTACCGAGCACTGACAGGAGGCACCCTGGCTACAGCGCTGCACCCCAACAACCAAACAGAAGTGGTGGGTGGGGGAGATGTTCAACAATGGAAGAGGGGCAGGTGTCCGGCAGTTACTGAGGCGCAACAGGCAGAGGTCACAGCGGGTAGGTTCTCTGTGGAACAACGTGGCCATAGTTTCTTTTAATTTACCGAGAAAGGTGTCCCTACTTTTTGTTAAACGATACCGTCCTGGAAGGGTTAAGTACACCTCTCTGCTGAAAGGGAGGGGTGTCTACTGCGCCGTGGAGCCAGGAAAGGGACAGACCGCTAAAGAAGAAGCAAGCCTTCGCACCAGGGTGTCTGCTCCCTGAAAGATATTTGGACAGTTGGTTAAACATAACATGTAACGGCTGCTTGGAAGCTAGTATTGGTTTACATTGCTTGGATCACTTGAAGTTTTATTCTTTCGGAGGGGTAATGTAAAGGTGTTAGAAGCTTGTGCAGTAACTGCTTTTCATGGGTACATATAAAAAATGTTAGAATTAAGTACGGTCTGCGTATTTACTAAATTCTATATTTTTAAAGCAAACCCGACGCAGTCTTCGTAAATGTAAGCACTATAAAATGCACCCTCTAAACACTAAAATGACAAATTATCAACAATGCCACATAGACAAGGCACCTTTATATTATGCTGGTTTCTGTTTCACTATGTTTTATTATCACATAATTGTGCAAATAAAACCAGCCTAGAGGATACCTGAGACAGGCGCATGTCCATTTTACAGCGATGCGAGTTTTTTTGCATTTAAAGTGGAAGCAGGACATACCATTTTCAGAATTGTTAATGCAAAGGTATGCCACATGGAAAGGAGATTTAAACATATGACTGTTGAACGAGCTTCCATGCAACAAAGTTGTCTGCACTGCTGCCTGCGGCTGGAATCAAATCCCCCTCACATATCCCCCCCTCCCCACACACACACAGACACAATGGCATGATCTAGTGGTATGGTTATCACATGGTCAGCCATATGAGGTAACTGGGAAAAACAGTAAAGTGCTGGCTCCGAAAAAATAACAGCGCGCAGGCAGTACTGCAATCACACGGCTTGCTGCACCCAATTGTCTCTAAGTACACAGCTAATTAGAATGAAAGCATTTGCCTACATCCGCAATAGTCATTCTCTGCTGCAATAATCAGCCTGATGGTTTGTTTGGGTGCAAATACGATGGAGCAGAAACAGATAGCTAACTACCAACTAACTAACTAACTAACAGATAGCTAACTACCAAAAAACAAGCGTGAGTATACCGTAGTGCCAATATTGTAGCAATCAATGTCTGTCCGGGTGTTCTGAAACTTGCGTAATAGTAACTGATAGGTGATTAATCACTATTAATGTAAAAAAAATGAACAGAAAAGGAGGCTGGAGCCTGACGCTGGTAATGCAAACTACCTCTATGTACTCGGCACTAATTTTGCCACCTCAGGCCAGGGGTCGCAAAGACAGCGCCAGGGGCAACAAACTGCAAGCCAGGGGTCGCAACTGCGAACCCTGGCGACCGATAAATGACAACCATGCATCAAACTCTTTTTCTGTATCAAGCACCACAAACACACATTCACCCTCTAGTTGGCCTGTCACATTCAATATGCGATTTGTCTTCAGCTCTTCAGAAGAGTACTGCATCTTGGTGTAAAACAACAGAGTTCTTCATCAATAGAGGCTGACAGGAACATGGAAGTTTCAGTTCCATGCCTGGCTTCGGCACTATGACAATTACTGCTTCGCACATCGTATCCGCAAGGTTACTTAGCTTTTTTGCGCACTATACACCTGCAAGAGCTTCTCTGAGAGGAGTCCCACGAAGATCTGATTTTCATTCTGTAGGTATACTGTATGTCATTGGTGCTTTGCCTATGGGTGCATTTTTCACAACCTCCATTGTATCTTCTATGAAAAGATCTTGTTCTAATTCAGGTTTATGTTCTTCCATTGGTCTTGGTAAGTGAATACCAGTAAGAAAATCACCAAGCTAGTTCTCAAGTATACAAGGGGTTGTTTAAATAGTGCACCTGGATGATAAAATAGAACTTGTTTAATACTTTTCTAGGTCATCACAAGGCCTTCATCAAGCTTATTTAATTTAATTCAGGGCGTCAGTCTCACGTTTTAATAGCCTGGCCAAGAGTTTACTTGATTTGCACCTTCCACTGTGTAGCTTCTACTTGTATTCCTTTAGTGTAAATTTGTCCAGGTTAACCCGGACTTTGCCTGGCTCCATTATTGCCTCCAACAACTCAGTTTACACAGGCACACCTAATCCAATTAGTTTCTGTAGACCAGAAACTTTATTCTAGATTGAGTCAGACTGTGCTGGAGTTTGGTGTCTACTCAAGTGGCAGAAAGAAGCAGCCCCTCTGGCACGCTCCGTGGTGCCGAACAAGCTCCTGGTGCTAAAAATAAGTGCGGACAGTGCAATGTGGCTGAATTCTGCTGGCTCGTGGAACTCTGAGGAATCTTGCTGAATTTTTATGTAACAGTGAAATTCCACAGAGTGAAACTATTTGAGTTCTGCCCAGGTTTATATGGAAGCCAATATGAGTGCTTTTTCTGTGGTTCTACGGAGCACCTTGCTTAAGGGGTTACATCTCAATTCTTCTTCTCGGGTTTGGATGAGTAAGTGAGCAATCCCTCTGGTGCTTGGCTGGTCCAATGCAGGTGTCGTTTCTACCTACCCCCATGGCTGTTCCACCTCCTATACCTTTATTCCTCCCTAACCCTTTTGTTATATGACCCACTTACCTTCTTGCTGCATCTCACCAGGTTTCTTCAGGGAGTGTAGAGCTGGATAACCCTCATGCTGGCCATAATGGTGTGGCTGTTCTCCCGCAGGCATAGTTTTAAACCCGCCAACTAATGTTACACCATAAGTGGTTGTTTTAGGTAAAGTGCCACATCTACAGGTTGGGGCACAAGAGGGTATTCAAAATAGAAGAACAAGATTATGTATTGAATTAGTAGACATGCTGGGAGAATGCCAGCCATATGTCAACATATCAACAGGGTGAGGTGGTTAAGTTGGATTGGGCTGGTTCTAAATCGTTTGAAGGAGACTGCATAGTTGGCATTTTTAACCACCTGGGGGTGGCTGCTTGTGTGTTGGCTGAGGCCTCTTGAGCTCATGGTTCCTCGTCTTCCATTATGATACTACAGATGGGGTTTTCTATAGGCTCCACCATCTCCTGGTGTACCGTTTACTATCAAAGGCCCCTGTTTTGGTCCCGCTGTCATTGAACAGTGTACGGTATTTCCCATATGTCCAATATTCACACATCTAACCAGTTGGAACCATTGACCCTCATGGGGAATAATGATTGATTGTGCACAATCAGTGTGGTTTCCTATCCTTCTATAAATTATCAGGATGGTGCGATCGCCGAGATTAACAAGGTGGCTCTTCAATGTACTCAATTTGTTAGTTGGAATATAGCTAGTTTGAACAGTAAAAAGCATGAACAAATTTGGCTTAATTATGTAATACAATTTGAGGTGACCTGCTCGCAGGAAACCTCAGACTTGTCCAATTATTTTCAGCTAGATCAGATGAGTCAGCCTTTGCTGGACCTAGAATCTTATCTTCTGGCAGACCCAAAGCTGGGCTGTTGACACTGGTTGGACGTTCCATTAAGTGTAGCGCTTGATGATCTTCTGATCGGGTCTCCCAATTTGGAGAATGTATTGTTTACTTTTGCTAAATATAGT
Source organism: Pleurodeles waltl (assembly GCF_031143425.1). Classification (NCBI taxonomy): domain Eukaryota; kingdom Metazoa; phylum Chordata; class Amphibia; order Caudata; family Salamandridae; genus Pleurodeles; species Pleurodeles waltl. The sequence continues at coordinate 74,924,876 of NC_090437.1, read as the reverse complement.
ACAATGTTATAAATGAACGTTTATAATGCTACCCCTATGGTTAAAGGCCTTGAGTATCTTTTAACTTTAAGATCATTCATAGACTGTCTCAGGGATAAGTGCTTCATCACCAACTGGCTTATATTTTTGGGTGATTTTAACATCCATCCTTTTCTGGGGTCACATTAATCTTCTCATTCTGAACCTAGGTGTACAGTTAACAATGGTCTTCATATGGAACAATCATGGCAAGGGACTTCCTAAATACTTTTTGAATAAATTAAATGCGTGACCCTGAGTGACTTGATAAATCCAGAGTAATGGAATGCAGTGCAAATCACTGTGTTGTGTTTCTCTTCCCCAGGGAGACTTTCCATGGGTGGTGCACGCAACACCCTTAGATTTTGATGCATTCCCAGATTCACCATAAGTGGTAGACCTGGTAAAGCACCAAAACTTCTACACCTCTCCAAGTGAGGCAAAACAAGGAGAAATGTGTTTATTTTTCCTTGTTTATTCCTCTTTCAGTGTTTCTAGATGTGCTGAGGAAAATGTCTCTAGGGATTGTTTTTGTGCAGAAAGGCACCCCTTCCTTCACAAAAACAATCCTGCTTACAACTCAAGCACCCTTGCACCATGATGCAAGAGTACCTGCACTGGCGCTAGGCAGCACATTGTGCGTCAGAACTGGGGAAAGGCAGGAATGTACTGTATTATTTTAAATATAGTGCATTCCTGCCCTTTCTCTGTCATGAGGTGCAGCAAGGTGACTTGCTGCCCTGTGCTGCATGCCATTGTAATAAATATGCCCTAGATTTTTCCGAATCCAAGTTCATGAACTGTCCAGGGTGAATTATTTTCCATACCGTGGCACTGGCAATGCAGGCTCTTAGTCCACTCCTGTGAATGGTCAGAAGAACACCTTTTTTAGTGCCATAGCTACAGTCTTTGGCTTTTCCGCTAGGTCGGGCAAAAAAACAACAGGTGCCTTTTTGAAAATATTCCAGGCAAAATGTGTGTCTTTGGTTGTGTATGACAATGACATTTGGTGCACATTAATACCTCCTCCTTGCAAACTGCTGAAAATTAATTCTATATGAAAATATTTAGGGGCATATTTATACTCCGTTTGCGCCGAATTTTCGACGCAAATTCGACGCAAAACTAACTCCATATTTATACTTTGGTGTTAGACGCGTCTAGCGCCAAAGTTCATGGAGTTGGCGTCATTTTTTTGCGTGAACACCTTCCTTGCGTTAATGATATGCAAGGTAGGCGTTCCCGTCTTAAAAAATGACTCCGATGCATATGCGTCGGATTTATACTACCGGGCAAAAATGACGCCCGGGAGTGGGCGGGTCTAAAAAACCTGCATTAGTGCCGGATTTTAGCGCCTGGGTCAGGGCAGGCGTTAAGGGACCTGTGGGCCTGTGGGCCTGTGGTGCCCTCCCCTGCCCCCAGGGACACCCCCTGCCACCCTTGCCCACCCCAGGAGGACACCCAAGGATGGAGGGACCCACCCCAGGGACATTAAGGTAAGTCCAGGTAAGTATTTTTGTAAAAAAAAATTTGTGGCATAGGGGGGCCTGATTTGTGCCCCCCTACATGCCACTATGCCCAATGACCATGCCCAGGGGACAGAAGTCCCCTGAGCATGGCCATTGGGCAAGGGGGCATGACTCCTGTCTTTGCTAAGACAGGAGTCATTTCAATGGCGGATGGGCGTCGTAAAAAAATGGCGCAAATCGGGTTGTGGCGATTTTTTTGCCTCAGCCTGACTTGCACCATTTGTGGACGCCCATACGCCATTTTCCCCCTACGCCGGCGCTGCCTGGTGTACGTCGTTTTTTTTAACGCACACCAGACAGCGCCAGCGGCTAACGCCGGCTAACGTCATTCAATAAATTCCGCGCCCGCATGGCGCTTCAGAATGGCGTTAGCAGGCGCTAATTTTTTTGACGCAAACTGCGTTGGCGCAGTTTTGCGTCAAAAATATAAATATGGGCCACAGTGTGCTGCCCTTCATACATAGTGCAGCAAAAACTGGGCTTAAACTATCTTTCGAACATAATAGGCCATCGCCCTCTACTCAGATGGGTTCCAATCTGTTTGAGGTCTGAGTGTAATCTGAATATGGCAATCGTGAGCGACTGTCTTAATCATGATAAATGGCGGTCCATATCATGGCTGAAATACTTAAGGGATTCCTTTCGCCTTTTGGGCAGACAGGATTTATTTGAGAGCCCAAACAAGACTATTAAGTCTGACCTGGCCTGCCCCCTTAAAAATGTTTTCTTGCAGCGTGAGTTCCAACAGGCAGAAGAGAAACTAATTAATTCTTTAGTCCATGGCTCTGTTCCTTTAAAAACAACAATTTTCACTGAATCAGGTACATAAGTCCTAAGTAGTGCTATCCTAATTGCTATTTCGTGTGAATCGTAATTAGGAAATAACTATTTCTAATGTATGAAACTTTTGGAGTTTCATTAGAGATTCCTAGTGGTTCGCAAATAGATGCACCTCATGAATATTAATGAGATAGGTCCTAATTTGCGACCCATTAGGAATGACAGCCATCACAGGAATGGTGGCCTGCTGGGGACCGTCATTTCTGTGAGTGCTTTTAAAGGAAGCAATTTATAAACACAGCCCGTTTTGCTTGGAGGAAAAAAATTAAACTTTGAAGTTTTCTCTTTTAAGAGTAAACAGTGATCTTTAAAAATATTTTACCAACATTTCTCAAAGAGGAAGGTCTCCTATGGGGACTCTTTCACATTTGTGAATGGGTTACCACTTTTTCTTAAATGGTGGTAAATGCGACCGCATTTCTGTTGCAAAACATTCACACATGCCATTCTGATTCGATATTAGGAAGGGATGCCCTTAACACGCCCCTTCCAAGTACCAAATCTCAAAACCCAAATTGGGACTCAATAGCAAGTTACCGAATTGCCATTTGGGCATTTTTGCCGTCGTAAGTTTGCAATCTCAGAAATGTTTTGTACATCTAGCCCCATAGCTGTTGTCTGCTAGCAACGGTTACCAATGTTTTTTTTAACGATGTTCAGGATAATCTTAGCACACTGGCTGTTTGTAGATCCCTACTATGAGGTTTTATGTCAGAAACCTTGACTCTTGTAGGTGCATTCTTTTTCCCCAAAATACACTCTTCAATTTATTATGTTTTGTAAGTATTATGTTAAGCTCCAGTGAGGATTTTATACTTTCACTTTTGATGGGAGGGATTTTACTCACGTATGGCCAGCCCAAATACTTACACAATTGTTGTCTAATTAACTCACGTTATTCAATTGCTTGTTTTTTACGTGAAGCTGTTAACCTTAGAAGGTCACTTAATAATTCCTTGTTGTTATTTTGCTGTCTTCCAGATCTATGCCTATATATTGTTGACAATAAGTTTTAGCATATAGGTTTCAAGCTGATGATTCCTTGCATTATTGCAATTATTCTAGTATGCTCTGATAGGAATACTAAACATACAAACTTGTATGTTTATGTCACATTATGAAATTGTTTATAGATTTTATGGTGCTTACCGACCTGGGTATTGATGTGTTAATGTATTTATTTTTATGTATCATTTATAGTTATATCTTTTTGAACTGAATAAAGAAATAATAAAAAAATAATTCTTGCAGTCTTGCCCTGATGAACATCATTCACCCATACATATATTTTATCTCTGTAAAATGCTTGCTGACTTGAAGCTAAACCTCATCTTAACTAAAATCTAACATCTTTTCATGAAGGTTGTGTCTCATTTCCAATCGCCCACACCAGTGGGTCTGCTGGCAAAAACGAAAAGGACATGTACTCTTCAGGGTACCCATAATTCTTATTAAATCAAGTATCCCACATGTTGTGCTTTTATTAATGCTAGACTCTCCTTGCCGTTCAACAACATTCTTGTCTTCATTTTCAGGAATCTGACGCATCGTTATTGATGCGTCAGATTTCCTGTGCTTCCCTAAGATCCCCTAACAAGCAATAGGTGTGCTGTATTTACAATACAGAGCTCCATGGCGTACGTTTTCACAGATGCATCAGAAATTGTGATGCATCTGTTGGTGCTAAACTCACACATTGCTGGAGTAGCATCCTAAAAATGTTGCTACTTCAGCAATGCGAGGAGGCTCCTATTGGAGAAAGCCCTGTATCAATTTTACGCCTGCTCTGACCAGGCGGAAACATTTTGATACAGTGAAGTCGCAGAATGATGCAGTGAAATATTGTACATTTCAGTGCGTCAGTCCTGCTTGGCTTTTTGCCTGGGAATGCCTTCCCCTGCATATATTATACCTGGTGCAGGAATTATCTAATGCAGGGCTTTCCAAACTGATTCATTAGGCTCAATGTGTCAGTTTGTAAATCTGGAGCAGTGCAGTGCACTGCTAGTACCACTGTTGTGTCAAACAAATGATGCAGCGGTGGCACAAAGGGCTTCTAAATGAGGCCCTCTATTTTGTATACCCCCTTGCTCCTGTGCACCTCAACAGCTGCCTTTAGGTTATTCATTACGTATTGAAATTGTTCCACATCTATACAGGCTGTCAGATTTACTGTGAAACAGGGCTCCCTGTAGTAGCATGCAGCTAACTCTCACGTTGCAGACATCCCCACCAGCTGGCTCCACAAGTTCAGGTTGCCCCACAGTTTCTTCCTCCTCTAATTCAGGACCATCCTATTGAAATTGATTGCAATCTGCCTGTATCTGGCTCTGTCTCTAAACCTATTGTGCCATCCTGTTGCATAATTATTCTACTGCTGACCTGGTTAGTCTCACCGCTCTTTCAAGTTGATTCACTCATACTACATAGGTGCATGTCCCTCCTATGAGCCAGTGCAGTGACATTTCTGTCTCCATGTGCAAGCCACTCCCATACATCTGGGCACATAAAGGGACAGTATTTTAAACTACGTAATGTACGTAGCTTAACAGGAAACAGAAGCAAGAATTATTTTTGTAGTTTCTGCCCTTTTTTGATTCTAGTCTAGAAAAATGCATATCATTCATCCTTCATAGGTCAGTTGGCCTTGTGAAGTGAAAATCCCTTCCCTTATGCTTCTGTATATTATGACTCTGCACCTAGCCCAGATGGTGGCACAGAGGCCACAACTCTGTGAGCTCTACACTGTAAGCACTGCTGAGAGGTCATTTGGTTTCATAGACTCTCTGATCTACTGTTCTATGCAGTGCTTCTGGGAGCCACCCTCAGTTTACTCTGGGAATGTAACAAAACACAGGTTAGTGAAGCAAAACCTGCCTTAGGAGTCTTCCAGTCTATTGTCTAAGAAATAAACTATGTCTGAGAGGTCCTGCACTGTTGGTTTAACATTTGCTGCCTCTGCTCTGAGTTTTCACAGTCTTTTCACTCTCGAGGGACCTCTCACACACTTTGTGGAGGTTCACTTCAATGAAATCCAATTTTATTTTCAAGCATTTGCATTGAATGTTCTGTCACTGCTGGAATCTGAGTACCCATTGGTTCCATTGGTGTGGTCTGATCCCCTTTGCTCTCTCCTGCTGATTTGGCACCATGGCTCCGACATGCATACCAGTCTATTCTCATTTGTTTGTTTGTTCTGGATGCTCTGTCTCTCCCCTTTAACAGTACATCTCAGTAGACTTCCTCCCCAGGTCTCTCCATCACTTTGGCCGTCAGACCCATACATCCTCAGGTATTTTGTTTTCCAGCTATTCTCACTCCAGTAATTTTCTAAATGGGATGAAACCTCTAACACCACACTCACCAGGGGGGTGCCCACAGCTCTCAAAACTCAACCACTACTGAAGCGTCAGCTCCCACCTAATGGTGTGTCATGCTGCAATTGTCTTGCAGTGCAGCTTAGGTCTAAGGCAGGGTCTCCAATCTTTTCTGTAATACGAGCTACTTATTTTCAATTAAACTCATTTACAGCTAGTAATATTGTTAGTTTTGTTATACTGGCCACATTAGATAAGATTACACAACGGGCAACCATAACCAAAAATTCTAACAGCGTTCACCTCAGTCCAGCGGGCATGGCTGCCAACAGTAACGTAAAAAGAACCTTTGTCAGTTTGAAATTATTCTACATGGGTAAGACATGACAATCACAGTTGTAATGCCTCTGACACCAAGTAATAACATCTCTAGAAAGTCTACCAAATGCTACATGATTTATCACTCAAAAATCAGCTTTAAATATATTTTTGGAAATCAGCCACTTTTCTCTGACAATCAGCATATGAGTTCTGAGGATAAATACATTTTCATCTTAAATATACATTCTCAGTTTTGGTACAGGTATATTACATTTATCTAACGAAGCAAAAGCTTCTAATTAAGTAGGCTGGGCTGCAAACAGGAGACCTACGTACTGGAAACTGGAGAACTACCAGTAGCTCACGAGCTACTGGTTGGGGAAGCCTGCTCTAAGCACAGTGTGCCTTCTGTTTCCTCTCAATGTCCACTGGGGCCCCCTGAGCTCAATTTCATTGCCCTTCCAGTCCTGCTGCCTCAGTACTATCTGCACTTGTGGTAAACCCCCCAAGTTGAGCCATCACTGGGACAACCAGATAACCAGTGCCTTTCATCCATGCACAAATTAGAACCATATTAGGGTTTCATACCTACCAGGAACCCTGCAGGCCTTACTGTCTATGGGTCCCACGAGTGAGTTCCAGTTCAGGCATCTCACCAGAGAAAAGCAAAAGTAGCTCTTCTCCACCAGTGTTTAATTTGGGAATAAAAATGTGCTGGTGCCCAAAGCTCTCCTCTGAAACACATTACTGTTGCAATTAAATGTGCGAGCCCAGAATACTGAGGCAGCGCCAAACTGAAGCCATCTCGGGCCTCTTTAATCCATTTACAGCCACTTGCTACCCCTTGAGCTCACTCTTGCAGCTTTCTCCTTTCTCCCTTTGTGACGCATTTTCACTTTTCTCTTCCTCTATCTTTTCCATAGGTGCCTTTTGATCACAGTAAATGCTTGAGACAGAAAAATACATACCGGCTCTCAAAAATAAGTGCCTGTGCCTAGCACCGGAAACCACCTGCTCAAATTAAGCACTGCTCTTCACATAACGCCAAGGCTGCCTACAGGGCATGGCTGAGTCTCGGCTGCTCACATTCTACGAGAGCCTCATGGTAGCAGGCCACAGGCAGTACGTCAGCCGCGAGTCTCCATCCCAACCGTCTCTCACCGGAAGGGATGCAGCTGCATCAACATAACTGCTCCTGCTGAAGTAGGCCAGAGTAGTCAAATTTCCAGTTTCGCATGCCGGCACTCCTTATCTCTACTTATCTCTGCAGTGTCGAGGACAGGCGAAGTAGCAAAAGGACTTTTCATCTCTCTCTGGCTCAGGACTATGTTAGGGGTCCCGTGAGCACTCTGCTAAAGTGTGTTTTTGGCCATCTTACTATGTCATGCTACCTGATTGACAGAGAAAATGATGGGAAAATGTGTTTGGGTCTTAACAGAAACCTGAAGTGCTTGTAGTGTTTTAATTAATGCCCACAGTAGCCCAATAAATAGGACAGCCACTTCAGCACTCGCTGCTGAAGCATGTAGTGATCTAAAGGTCATACGTTTATAGGTCGACACAGCCGCCTGGTCTTCTGCGGCAGGGGTGAAGGGTCCTATTAAACTGAATAATCATTACATCTTTTATGTCCTGGACCCACAACAGTGAGTAGAAGGGCTCAGACGTTTGACTAGTTACTGCTACATCTCGCAGTAATCTGCAGGTCACAAATTTGAATTCTCGTAAGGCCAATCAATCTTTCTGCGGTCTGCACATTGACTGATAATAAATTGGGGTGATAGTAATGCCTGTTGTTTACAGAGCTTGGAACTGACAGACGCCCTTTATGAAGTGCTGTATACAAAGCAAATTCCTCAATACCTTTCTTCAGCATCCATCATTACATTCTTAGTCCAGATTTCTTTCAAAATCGACAACGTTTTTGGAAAAGGAGATCAATACACGCCCTTTCCAGGAACTTTCACTTGAATTTTCTGAGCCTCTTCAAACAGTTAAAAAAGTACAACTGGAAATTTGGGTTTTGGATACTTCGCCTCAGAGCTCTCATTCACAGCCCATCGCCTCTATATCCCTTGCTTTTGCCCCAGGCCATGCAGACACTGAAAATCGCGACGGGTGCTACTGCACCCGTCGCACCCCTTCCACTCCGCCGGCTCCATTCGGAGCCGGCATCCTCATGGAAGGGTGTTTCCCGCTGGGCTGGCGGGCGGCCTTCTGGCGGTCGCCCGCCAGCCCAGCGGGAAACCCAGAATAACCGCGGCGGTCTTCTGACCACGCAGCGGTATTCTGGCGGCTCCCGCCGGCCCTGCGGTTACCGCGGCCGGCGGGAGTCAGAATGACCCCCATGGTGTTGCAAAGAATTTGAAATGTACCCACACCTCTTGCAAGTTGATTTGACAAAGGCTTTTCCTCTAATACTCTCCACCCAAGGCATCGCTTCCTCCTCTCATTGAAGAGTCTAGGATGGCAGGCCCTATTTAGTCCAGCACGCTGCCCATTTCTTCATCAGGCATTTTTCCGGGGAGGGCAGAACTTTGGAAGCTACCGAAGGCCAGTTTTACAAGGCAATGGGTCTGTACTGACTCCCTTGCCACTTTTTCCAGCTCCAACGTCCGCAGAGTAATTGCAGCAGGCACCTCCGATGCTTTAGGATATAGAGAGGAAAGAGAGAGAGGAGAGAGCAAATGAGAAAAAAAAAAAATGAGAGATGGGAGAGAAAGAAAGGACGGTAGAGGGAATGGTTTGACATTTTGCCACAGCCGCTTTTGGTTCCCAGTGCGACCCTGAAGACAAGGCAGACAAGGGAGGTGGAGTTCACCTAGGAAAGCAGGAAGGATGGAAAACTACAAATACAATTCTAAATGGGTCAGAAAGCCCCAAAAGAAGGGCATTTGCTCCACGGACTAAATTGCTAGGGCCAGGTGACAAATATACAAAGTATGTGGGAGAGGTTAGGATGAAGGGGCAGAGCTAGAGTGGTCAAAGACTGCAATGAGACACAATTATGCAAAATTGTGTTATGATCTTACAGTGCAAATTAAACTTCAATAAGAAAACAATACACAGCAAGAGATTTCCGGCAGGCATGCTCGCTTACTCAAATGCCATTGTATCTTCTTAGCACGTCCAAAGCGTTTGACAGATTTGGTCACTAATCATTTGATATCATCCAACCAAGGGATATACTCCTGCACACAAGGTCGGTCATGATGTCAGGCCCTGTCTGATGCAGGCAAAGTAGCCAAAGGAAGGGCCAAGCTGCAGGAGAACTACAAATTGTGAATATCAGCTATAACTTCTGAGATCATTACATTTGGAGTCCTAACATTGCAGTTTACATATCAGGAGCGGCATTACATGACATGCCAGTACACTTGGAATGCCTTCACATCGCATGCTTTTACATCTCTAGCACCTTTACCTCCTGAGTTGGTAGGCTCTCTTTTTAAGCCCATATAATTTATTTTATATATTGATTTCAAATTTTAATGAATACATTTCAATTTTTGATGAAAAAACATAATTCATTATGCATTTATGTATCCATTCATACTTTATATAATATAAACATACACACATATATATATATGTGTATGTATATATATATATATATATGTATATATATATATGTCTGATATTTCTGCCAAATTATTCCAAATAGCAGAAAAGAGGGTGGCACCCAGCGTCTCAGCTTCTCAGACCAAAGGTTTGATTAGGTTTAGCAATCCAAAGTCTACTTCTAATATGGCTACGCGTTTCAACACCAAAATGTCTTCATCATGGCCCAATTGAAAAAATCTGTGCTCATTCCCCTCTGACCTTATATACACCCAGTTCATGAACATTGAACAAATACTAACATGAACAAAGAACATTAAAAAAGTTGCACATTGTACTTCATAATTTCAAAAAAGAAGAAAATAAATAATCAAAATTTCCTTATTAGGTGTGGAACTTAAATTACACTTACCACACTGTTACCAATGAATTATTTATAGATTCTGATTAAAATGAACAGATGTCAAAATTCCTACTCTTCTCATAAATATTATGGTAAATCCTGATCCCTTATATATAAATTAAATGATCTCTTATATATGAAATTTACTTCATTCCATTTTCGGCCAAGTGGCCTCTCATCCATAAATAAAAAGATTTTTCATATATATTTCTATACATAAAAAAATATATATAAAAAATATAATAAATATGTTCAATCAAAATATGTTCAGTGAATCACAGATTACATAAATTTCAATTTATAACACCAAAAATTGTCATAATATATTGACATCTCAATTAATCTGTCATCATAATGAAACATACAACCCTCCCCGTGAAACCTTTAAACGTGTGACTCTAATATAAGAAAACCCACACATTTTTTCAATGTCAATCTTCAATCTAAAGAAAGCGCCTAATGGAGGAACTTGTGAAAAACTCATGTCTCACTAATCTCATCAAATCAAACCAACATGTACATAAAGCTCCTTATCCTCGTTCAGGCCCCCGGTGATTTGCTACCAAGTAGAATAATATATTCAGATTCCCTCACTCTAAGAACCCTTTCTCGATCACCTCCACGTATATTTCTTTCAATTCTGTCAACACCATAATATACCAAACATTCGGCATCTCGATTGTGCATTTTCGACCAATGCCTGGCAACCGGGTATGAGGTATTGTAATTCTTAATAGCTCTATAATGCTCCCTTCAGTACCACTATACACTACCCATCCCTGAACCCTAAGAATATTATGTGTGTATGTTGATATACACACACACACACACACACACACACACACACAAATACATATAATACATTTTCATTTGAAGTAAAGGCCCACGAAATGCAAAGCAAATATTCATGATGTACTTACCTACAATGCGATAACCACACTGATGTACTTACAATGAAACGTCTCTCAAAGTGATAACACTGATATAACAATAACACACCACAATGGACAAACCAATGGGTGAGGAAGCATTTTGAGAAGCGCTGTTGCTCCATGGACTGAGTTCCTAGGTCCAAACTGCAAACAGCAGCTGCAGCCCATGCTTTGGGCTGAGGGGCCGTGCCCCCCCATCTTGTTCCCCCAAGAAGAGTGTCTGTCAGGCTCAGCAAAGGCAAGCCTGACAGACTTTCTTCATTTTCAGTTCAGGCAGCCAAGAGCTAGTCATACGCTATTTGCGCAGGCATTCTGGCTGCCTGAGCTGAACTTTGCTGGGCTGATGAAGTCACAGCCCGGTGGGCATGACCCCTTTAGCCTAGCAAAGGTGCCTTGAGGATCTCCACCTCATGATGAGGGGGGAATGTTTTTGATTGCTTTGGACCCGGGCGCTTCAGTTTTAAGCCCTGAAGTGCCCAAGCCCGAATGTCAATCAGTGGCACCTCATCAAAGAGTGGGGTGGGGTCAGCAGTCTCACTGACCCCATCCCACTCTGTGACATGTTGGGATTGTAGCCTTCCCTCATTAGCTGACCTTAGGTTAGCCAGTGAGAGAAGGCAGCAGTCCCAACCCTCCTGGGACCTCCGAGGTAGAGCTGAAGGTAAGTGTGTGTGTGTGTGTGTGTGTGTATGTGTGTTTTATTTAAACAACTGTTTGGTGCGTTCGTGAGGGTAAGTTTGAAAATTTGATAACAAGTATTGTGAATGGATGTGTGTGCACGTGTGTGTGAATGTGTGAGTGTGCATATGTGCCTGTTTGTCCCGCCCGCCCCTCTCCTCCTAAAATTATCGGCTGCCAATGGCAAACAGGATGGGGGAGCAAGGATGAAAATCACACAACTAAGGGCAAAATCCTACAGTTCAACCCATAGTATGTTTACATTGTTTTATTATGCTGGATTTGATGCTCCTGATGAGGTTTAAAAGCACATTTTCAGATTAGCAGAACACTACTCAATTGGTATGCCTGAATGAAAGGGTGCAGGTTTCTGATGTGGTCCATGTGGGAAGTGTTTTGATGTTCAATGACCTGAGCAGTACTCTTATTGGTTTTGAGTTGCTCTGACAGCGTGAAGTGAAAGGAGTGAGAGACAGGATGCTGAGGCTCATGAGGCACGACTGTGTGGGTGAAGTGTGTGAATGCAGTATGACGTACATGGGAAGTATTTTAGTTTTGTCTTTGCATGGTAAAGGCCTCTCATAACATGTTGCAACATACATGTACAAACACTTTGCATAGAGTGAAGCGAAGAAGACTGAGCGACGGCTGTGCTTACCATTCTAGGATTGAATTGATGTAGATTCCACCAACTCCTGATCAGACTGACCAACAGTGGTGGCCTGTCCTTTAGGGCGGAGGGGCCACGCTCCCCCACCTTTTGCCCCTCATGAAGAGTGACTGTCAGGCTGAACAAAGGTCAGCCTGACAGACACTCCCCATGTTCAGCTCAGGCAGCCAGGAGCAGACATGGGCGATTTGTGCAGACTCCTGGCTGCCTGAGCTGAACTTTGCTGGGCTGAGGAGGTCACAGCTCATATGGGTGTGACCTCCTCGGCACAGCAAAGGTGCCTCGCGGCCCTCCCCTGGGTGACGAGGAAAGCGTCACCAATTGACACTCTCCCTGGTAGCAGTCCTAACCCTCCTGGGACCTGGAGGCTGAAGGTAAGTGTGTGTGTGTGTGTGTGTGTATGTGTGTGATGTTTTAAATTGAATGTTTGGTACGTGCGTGCATGTTTGAGTGTTGTTAATGGATGTGCATGCGTGTGTGCGTGTGTGTGTGAAAGAATGAGTGTGTGCGATCTTTTGAAATGAATGTTTGGTGCATGCGTGAATGTTTGAATGGTATGATTGTTTTTAATGGATGTGCGTGTGTGCTGTGTGTGTGTGTATATCCCGCCTGCCCCCCTCCCTCCTAAAGCTGCCGGCTGCCACTGCTGACCAACTAAAGCAGGCTCGAGGAAGTGACTTTGGGCATCCTTTAGAGTTTGGAGATGGGTTAATCTTTCACAGTGTGATGTGTTATTACAAGTGCCATGGAATTCAAAGCACTTTTAAATATGGTAGACAGGATATGGGTGACCTTTGTGATGGAGTAATCTGTCTGCCAAACTCTAAACCAGACCCTTTAAGTCAAAGCCAGTTTAAACATACCTAATGCAGTCAAAGCTTCCTAGAACTGATGAATCAAATATGGACAAGGGTTTAGGCAACCCGAGGATGTGATCCCAACAAAGGCCAGTAAATCCAACTAATCTGGGCGCGAGGATGGAATTGAAAGCCTATTTAAACATGCCAGTTGCAGCCCGTTAGGAAACATTTACACTTCATTTAAAGCACAGCACCTAAACTCTAAAGTGATACTCAGCATTTCTTTAGAATGAAGCTCAGAAATATTCAAAACTGTGCCCCAAGGAAAAACTAAAAGAATGTTTCTGTGATTAACACATAATTTAATTGCGATTTACACCTCATTTTCCGGGAGTAAGACACACACAGAAAATGCCTTGTGAGTGGTGTTCTTTCAGGATAAGGCTAAGTATTCATGTCTAAATAATCTAATGCGGAAATTCACACAAAATAAAAGTTTTATTTGCACAAAGTCAGTTATTTATCTCTTGCAGGCATTTGATAAAAGACGTTTCCAGCCAGTGTCAGGTCGTGATGTCTCTTTTGGTAGAAAACTAGCTGCCATTGTGAAAGGAAACAGCACTGAAAAATGACAACACCCAGTATTTAGTTAAAGGTTTGAAAAATGAGATCACAAACACATTCCGGAGCTACTGCATTCTTTCATGGCAGAAAGACAAATGTTTGTCTTATGAACGAACTTCGCACATGTTTCACAAGAGTTCAAAGGCACACAAAGTCCCATCTTTTTTTTTTAGAATATATTTTTATTAACATTTTGCTATTACAACGTTACATATTTATTCATTTCACATGCACTTTTATATCTGCTTCTTATTTTGTACTTTTTCGCTTATTGCTCAATCTTTATTAACAGTCGTTTTATTTCTCTTTATTCAACCAGTTACTCTTTTACTTATTCAATCACTTTTCTTTGTTACAGCTCTTTGTTCTGCATAAGCAATAGTCAAGCAACAGGTTTAAACCCCTTCTTCCTTGTAACTTGGAATAATGATATAGAGGGTTAGGTGCCACCCAATTGGGTGTGGGAGGAAGGAGGAAGAGGCGGGAATAAAAAAGAACAGGCCACACAGGGCCAACCATGCGGCTATGTGCAAATGATTTTTATAGTTGTTGAACTGGAGGTGCTATGTCAGATCCACTTTTTTATTTTAATTTTAAGCAGGGGGTAATATCGACCCAGGGCGCAGGGACGCGCCGTGTAGGCGGAGGGGCACGCACACTGCCTATCATGTTCGATGGCGAGGTGGGGATCCACGGCCCAGCTGTCTTCAGGCCTCTACACTTAATGAAAGCCACGTGGGGGTCGGGTTTGTTCTGGGCGCCTATCTATGTGCTACAATCGCCTGGCTCCGACCTCGGCGTGGGTTGGGAGTCGCTGGTTTCTCTTGCTGGGTTCACCAATCTCCTAGTTATACTCTCCCAATTCGTCACTAAGTTCTCCCACCCCGGAGCTATGGGAACCCGGCGGATACTCCTGGCTTCTTCTGCTTTTAGGACCTGTAATTCTGCTCTAGCCCACGTTAATGTATCATTCTCCCAGACAGTCAGTAAAGGACAACCCGCAGCTTTCCAGCCCCTCGAGATTAGTCTCTTATATAGTGCCAGGGTGAGGTCCAAAAAGCGCCCCTTCACTTTTCCACGGAGTGCCGTTGGTCCAAGGCCCAGCAAGCACATCTCGGGGCTGGGTCTTAACTCAACCTCAAGCAATTCAGTTAAGGTAGTCAACATTTCCTTCCAGCCAGTCTGGATCACCGGGCAAGTCCAAACCATGTGGTCGAAATTCGCCCCACCCCCCCCGCATCTAGGGCAGGTCGCTGGAGATCCACCGTATATACGGAACAGCCTGTGGGGTGTGAGGTATGTTCTATGCAGGTAATTATATTGAAGGTACCTTAAGCGTGTATTACGGGACACCATCCGGGGGTAAGCCAGTATCTTTTTCCACTCTGAGTCTGTGAGTTCTCGACCAACCGTGCCCTCCCAGCCTCCTCTCAGTGAACGTAGGGGGTCTAAAGCTGCCTCAACCTGGGACCGATATATCTTGGTGATGAGACGTGTTTCCTCACCTAATGTCATCAGTGAGTGCAAAACCCCGTGTGTGTCAGGTTCCGCATTTGCCGTGTCCCAGTGAGCCCTAAGGGTATGTACCAGTCTCCCGTACAGTAGAAACTGTCCACCGGGAACACCCTCTTCCATCAAGTCATCAAATCCCCTCAGGACACCCTCCTTGAAAAGTCCTCCCACTACTTCTATTCCCGCTGCTAGCCAATGACTGAGTCCCATACTTCCCGGCCCCCTCCCCCTGGGTTCTATAGCAAGTACTGCCAGCGGCAGAGCTGGAGAATACGGGTGACCAACTCCTACTCTTTTCGTGCATCTTTTCCAACATCCTATTGCCACTTTTATCATTATGTTGTTCCCAGGGAGAGTTATCTTCCTGTTTGCCATGTTTGCCGCAATCCACGCCGTATCAATCACTCCCTGGGCCGTATATAAATCCAATTGGCCCCGACCCGTAAGCCACCCGGCTATCCACTGCAATTGGGATGCAAGGTAATATGCCTCAAAGTCAGGTGCCCCCAGGCCTCCCGCTTGGGGAGGCCTGCAGATGGTCACGAGAGTGGTACGTCTTCGCCCACTATCCCAAATTAGTTCTCTAAGCAAGGTGTTCAGATCACGGAACCATGCCCGGGGTATTAGCAGCGGTAAATTGGCAAAGTAATAGAGCAGTCGGGGGAGCATGATCATTTTGGATAGCGCCACTCTAGCCATCACTGACAATTTTAAAGAGCGCCAGAATGTTACTGATGATCTCAGCGAACGAAGCACTCCACCTAGGTTACCCTCTCTTAGGTCAGCCATACCATGGTAGATCTGGATCCCCAAGTATCTAAATGTACGCGGAGCCCATTTCAGGTCCACCGGGCACGCTATGGGGCGACCATATCCAGACGTCAGGGGGAACACATATGTTTTATTACGGTTAAGTCTTAATCCTGATACTAAACCAAATTCCTCAAGTACGTTCAGGGCCCAGGGGAGTCCACTCGCCCCGTCTCTAAGGTATATCAAAATGTCGTCTGCATATAGCGAGATAATGTGATCCCCTGGTCCCCACCGAATCCCTCTGCCCGCTCCTTCACCTCGCACCCACGCCGCTAAGGGTTCCATCGCCAACGCGAACAACAATGGGGACAGGGGGCATCCCTGTCTAGTTCCCCGATGCACTGGGTAAACAGCTGAGACCGTCCTACCCGTCTTGACCCTTGCCAATGGGGACGAATATAACAGGTCCACCCAGGCAACCCAGCCACCACCCAGGCCCATTTTTAACATTGTCGCCCTCAAGTAATCCCATCTGATCGAGTCGAAGGCCTTTTCAAAGTCCACAGCTAGCAAGGTCCCGGCTGGTGGCTTCGCCTCATCAGGCATATGCATTATAGAGAAAATCCGCCTAAGATTCAAGGAGGTGCTGCGACCAGGAATAAAACCATTCTGGTCAGGGTGCACCAGGGTCGGCATAAGGGGCAGTAACCGATTAGCTAGTATCTTACTCAAGATCTTAAAGTCGCTATTTAGCATTGATAGTGGTCTAAATTCTGTTACCGATGGATCACTAATGTTTGTTTTTGGGAGCGGCACAACCAATGCTTCACGGAGCGTGGAAGGGAGCACCCCATTCTTTACCGCCTCCATATACATTTCCTTCAGTCTGGGAGTTAATAAGGATTTATACTTTTTATAAAAATCCATCGGAAGACCATCTGTGCCCGGGGTCTTCCCAGGAGCCAGCTGCGTGATTGCTTCGTTTATCTCTTCTACAGTCACTGGACCCCCCAGGCCGGCCCCGTCCTCCGGGCTCAAAGCCGGCAGAGACATCCGAGTTAGGAAACCATCAAGGATCCCCACCTCCAAGTCTGTAGGCTTCCTATACAAGTACGTATAATAATCTTTGAATGCGTCGTTAATGGATTCTGGACTAATTCTGCGTGTCCCACCCCTGTCCAATACACTTGCAATAGGACCACTATCACCATTCGGGCGCACTAGCCATGCCAGAAGTCTACCGGATCTCCCCTCCTCTGATTGCATGGATACCAAGTATCTTTGCACACTGTGGCATCTAAGACGCTCTTCTATTCGGGAGTGCTCCCTACGCGCACTCTCGTACTCTTCATCCGCTTGTCTTGTGGGGCCCTGTCTCAACTCCCCCTCGTGGATGACCTTCTCCAGTGCGTTTAGTTCTCTCTCAAGTGTACGTTTTATCCCCACTGACTGTCCCAGACAATGACCCCGCGTCCCCACCTTGAGTGTCTCCCACTCTATGCCTCTGGAGGAAGTGGATCCCCGGTTATCCTCTATGTGTTCCTCTAAGTAGCTTTGTACCCCCTCCCTGTACGCTTGGTCCTCCAAGGCCGACGGAAGCATTCTCCATGCCGGTATAGGAGGTCTGTCCCGAGATACATTCAATGTCATCAATAGAGGATTATGATCAGATATTGTGCGGGCAAGGTACTCCGCGTGGGTCATATTTCGGGCCAGCCCTGCTGTGCAAACTATTCTGTCGATTCTAGTATGTACCTGGTGGAGGCCCGAGTAAAACGAATAATCCCTGGCAACAGGGTGTTGTAGCCTCCAAGCATCCACCAGTCCCCAGGCGTCCAGCCACTCTGCTAGTTTTTTTGCTGCTTTAATTGATGTTGCTCCCTGCAGTGGGGGGTTAGACCTATCTAGGGCGATATCAAGCACTGCGTTAAAGTCTCCTCCTATTAGTACTTCCCCCGTGCATTGACGAGTGAGATGCCCAGACAGGCTCGTCATGAATAATGCTTGTTCCTGGTTGGGGGCGTATATACAACTCAGGGTCAACTGGAGCCCCTGTAGTTTCCCTTCTAGAATGACAAATCTTCCCTCCCTGTCTATGTTGGAGGAATCTAGCACAAATGGAACTCCCGCTCTAATCCAAATTAGGGTTCCTCTTGCGTAAGCTGAATATTCTGTGGCAAATACCTGACCCCTCCATCTCCTCCGTAATTTCTCCCCCTCTCCGGGCGCGAGGTGAGTCTCCTGTAGCATAGCTATATGCACCCCTCTTCTTTTTAAAAAGGAAAGAATTCTATGTCGCTTACTCGGAGTGCCCATCCCCCTAACGTTCCAGGTCATAGTGTTGTAGCCCCCCATCGTATTCTTAGAACCCGTTGTACATGGAGTCTACGCGCCCCCGGCCCCGGCCAAGCCCCCCAGAAGCTTGCACCTTCATTATGATCAGCCCACATCGCACATATAGCCGGTATAACTAATAACAAAAAAACCCAACTCCCCTTCCCCAGGGCGCCTCCAAAACTGTAGGCTGCCCAGTAAGTCCTACAACACTGCAGATCACACAAACACATCAAGTCAATACTCGCCGGTCAGGGTTGACAGGCGAGAAACAGGTCCGGGGGGGCGGCCAGGTCCGGAGGGGCCACCGTACTTCTTATCTTGACTCGCCTTTCAGCGCCGGTGCAGGTTCTGTTTAGATCAGTTCATCAGCCGTTTGTGGGGTTACCTCCGGCGCACTAGTCGATCCCCCAGAGCCCTCGGGCGAGGACACCACTATGTCTTCTGATTCCTCTTCAGAGACCGCCGGCGGAGACGATTCCACTCCCATCTTGGCTGCCGCTTTTAGGGCTTCTCTCTTTCCAGTCTCCCTTTGTGCCTGCGTGGGTGCTAGCCGTCGGCCGCCCCCTGGCCTTCTCCCTCTCAGGGCCCGCCGGGACCCCCCCCCACCGCGGCCCCCCGGCGCGGGCCGCGCCGGGCCCGACCCCGAGCTCTCAAGCCACTCCCATGCCTCCTCCGGAGTCTGGAGGAAAGTGGTTTTCCCCTCCACAATCACTCGTAGTCTTGCTGGATAGAGCAATGAGTACTGTATCCCTTCTTCTCGTAAAGTTCTTTTAACGGCCAGGAAGGAGGCACGCTTGTTTTGGACCTCCAAGGTGAAGTCAGGGAACAGTGTTGCTTCGCCATTGGCCACTTTAAACGGACCCAATTCCCTGGCTTTCTGCAGGAGGATGTCTCTGTCACTATAGTGCAGGAGTTTAGCAATTACAGCCCGGGGCGGTCTGCCAGGGGCAAGCGGTCTAGCCGGCACCCGGTGTGCACGTTCCAATGAATAAAAGGGGGTCAGGCATCCTGGTGCCACAACCGTACTTAGCCATTTCTCCAGAAACTCCACCATGTTAGTCCCCTCGATCCCCTCAGGGAGACCCACCACGCGAATATTGTTTCTCCTGTTTCTGCCCTCTGCGTCCTCAGCTCGCCGTTCGAGCTTCGCCACTCTGTCTGCCAGAGAGGTCACCTCCGCTGATACTTCTGCTTGTTTTGGAACAACTTCCTCTAGTGTTGCTTCTGCCTCCTTTACTCTGTCAGCCAATTTGTGGTGGTCGGCTCTCAATAGCCCAACCTCTATCGCCACCTGATTAATGTCACGCTGTAGAGTGGATTTGGTGTCCGCAATGGCACCCAGTATCTTGTCCAGGGTGTCCTGAACCTTGGTTTGTGACTGGCTCTGTGTGGTCAGCTCGTTGTCCGCCATTGGTATCAGTGTCATGGGTTCCATGGCTTTGTTCTTGTGTCTGCCCTTGGAGGGCATTGGATATGCAGAGGAGGGCGTCTCAGCGAGGCCGGCGAGCCGCACAGGTAATTATGCTGCCTGCTGTTGGCCTGCTCGTTCACCCAATCTGTTGCCGTCAGGATCTCAGGTTCTGGTCGCTCTAGGAGGAGTCTCAGCCACCAAGCCAGTCATCTCCAGCTCGTTGGGCCACAGTAAGCAGGTGCGCCCAGGATCCTCGATGTCGCCGTGCAGCTCGCCTCCGCCGAGCGTCCCCACCAGCGGCGTAGTCGGTAACAAGGTGGTTTGGATCGGGTCAGGGGCGGCGCCTCCCCCAAGACCGCGCCGCCCTGCGCGGGAGGGGCAGCCGCGGCAGGCCCCCAAGGCCGCGCCGTCTCCAGTAGCCAGGAGGGACCCCAACAATGGTGCGCAGTCTAAAATTTCGGATGATAACAGCAATCAGCACGGGGCGGACCCTCGCCGCCACACCCCGCGACGGGCGATCAGCGTCCAACTTGAACCGTCCTAGGCACAGGGGGCCCCCCCGCCACTATACAGGGGCCACCCGGGCAACGGCAGTCGCACGGCCCCCAGGGGGCACAGGAGAAGCGGGCTCCCTATCAGTCCTCCTCGGGGCGCCTCTTGTCCCCTTGTCTCCTCACCGTCCGTGCCCCCGCAGCCGGGAAGCACCAGGCCACGTCTCCCGGGTGGGAGGCCAATTTCACTCCGTCCGGCGCCCCCACTCGGCACTCCGATCTGCCCCTCACACCTCGGGGCGGGCCCGCGCACAGCCTCCGCGCCCGGCGCGGCACGCCGCACGTCCCAGGACCGCGGCCGCAGCCCGCCAGCAGGCCCCCGGGCACGATCCCCGCCGGGCCACACGAATCCGCAGGGGGCCACCCCCGGGGCAACGGCCCCTCGCCAGTGGCCCCACCCGCAATCGCCGCTCACCTCCTCCTTCGCTCCGAGCCAGCGGCACCTCAATTCAGCGCGGGGCGGCCCCGCCCGTCAGCTAGGCCGCAGCCACTCCGCAGCCCCGATCAGCCCCGGGAACCCAGGCGCTCACCCCGGGGGCCAAGCCGCGCCGCCACCGTCTCCCCACGTCTTCAGCAGTCGTTCCGCTCCACTTTGAGCGCGACACTGCCCGCCCCAGCGCGTCTAGGCATACGTTTGAAGTCGGCCCCTCCGGAGCCGAGCGGTTAAGCGTGCGCCATGCTCAGCTCCGTGGCCACGCCCCCACACAAAGTCCCATCTTCACGTCACATTTCTGAATCGAGAATAGTAGATAAGGTCCCCACTCTAACAGGGCACAGAGCTCATTGGCAAGACTCAGTAACTTACTCTGTCGAATCAAATCAATCAAATTGTTGGCTTTGGTTGTGATAACGGGTGGGAAGCGAACACATAACCTTCTGATTTTGTTGAATTGGGTCAACGCAACTACCCACAACATTTTCTCATTAATTCCCCCAAAGAAATTTCACTCAGGGGCGGCCCCTCCGCTAAGGGGGAGGAGCGTCGCCCCACTGCTGATGAGAATCTTCTAATAAGAACATTTTGTGAATTTTGATGTAAAAGGCCTCCTCGTTCATCCACGTGCTGGCATCCACCCTTTCACTAGAAGCATATCCAGTCTATAACTGTTATAGTAACTTTCCTTTTATCTAAAATCAATTTTAATTCTTGAAGTTCCTTTGTGTCCCTGGGTGATGCCAACCGAAAATACAACTACTGGTAATCCCACTAGTTCTGGCTTTAATGTGCATGAAAACAGCATTTCTTCATGTCTCTGCACATGGTAACTTTTTAAAGCTAGACTAATTGGCTTCGGTACGTTTTTGTTTCATGAAGACCCATGAAGATCAATGGATAAGAGACAGATGTAGAAAGCACTGTCAACGGCATTCAGGGAAAATAGCAGAAAACAAACAAACATGCAAAGTCCATGGGAAAGACACAGAGGTAGAAGAACAAAAGATAAGACAGGAAGGGAAAGTCACGCAACAACTCCAGACTAAAACATAAAAAACCTGTGAAAAAGACAAAACAAATACTTATTTGGTGTATACACTGCATATATGAGAAAAATAACTTCATGTGTCGTGATTCAGTGTACGAAAAGTAAAATGGTCTCTCATTCATTATAGAGCAAACTCTTCCTTGGAGGTGGAATGATGCAATAGACAGCCAATAGAAAAAGGTCAGAGGATAATATTCTCAAAAAGGCAAAGACTGCCAAGCCAGACATAAAAATAGCTCCAAGTCAACTCCTGCTAGTCCAGAGCCCAAGGGAAAGTCTACTGCGCTTGGATGCCACCTTCTCATTGATGCTCAGTTTTCAACTCTGCAATTGGTGTTGCTTCTCAGCAGTATGTACAATTGGCAGCCATCTGAATCAAGTTAGTAAACTCATAGTTCCTATTCAGATTCCCCCATTTGCAAAGCAAAGGGAAGAAAAAGAGAAAAAGAAAAGAAGAAAATAAAATGTGCAAGAGCGTAAACATCTGAAAGCCACATTTGACAAGTACTTGCATGAAGCCAATGAAAGATCTGAACCTCAAAGGGTTTTCCTAAAGATGCATTTTGCCAGGGTGCCCCGCTGGATTCGACATTTACCTGTTTCCTAGCTTCCTGTAGTGAACAAGGCATCGATACACAGAAATTAACTTTTACAGACAATAAGGGCCACCACTTGACTGTGGGTTAGCTATCCTTTGCTCTTTGCTTTGCAACTTCTCAGCTGCCAAGAGTGTGATACTGTAGATTGGGCACCACTGGTACTGCATTTTAATATGTCGAGGCACCTAGTTCGTTTCAGCATTAAATCTGATGATCTCCCCTCTGAATTATTTCTGAAATCAGGGACCCCACTGAGCCACTATTGGAAGTCGGGGACCATCTCTAAACAATTTTTAAGATTTTAACTTCAAAACAATACACAAAAATACAGAAACAGGCATACATCAAAGGAATGCACAAATGATTAAATATTTTACTTAATTAAAAAAGAAATATAGAAACATATAAATATAAATTTTAATGGGAAGGTTGGACCTTTTCTAAATTCAGTTTTTAATGCTAAAATACAAAGTGATATGGGAAACTCTAGCACATTACTTTGTCTTTATGCTCCTAATGCATGCTGTGCTTTTGTTGGTGATTCAGTTGAGCCAGCCCATTGTCTATATACTGTTTGCCGTACTTGTGCTGCTCCAACAAATCAAACTAAGTATACCACGGCCATTTTTAGCCTTCTTTTTCAAATTCCTTCCTATTTATGTAACGTTTTAACACTTTTATTTGTATAGTTTGTTCATTTATGTACACTTTATTCATTTCCTAATGTTTAATGTTCAATAGAGTCGCAGATCCCCTGACTAGTCGTCATGGACACCCGGGTTCTTGACCCGTGGTCCACGGGAAAAGACATATCTTACCCTCCCTAATTTTTCTCTTCTACAAGAAGGATTTTGACAGTTGTGCAGTGCTCATCTAAATTAAATATTTGATAAGTCATGAGTCTATTTAAATTGCAGTCGTCCTAAAGCCAGCTCTGCCTTTTTTCAGTTTTAAGGTTTTTGTAATAAAGAAAAATAAAAGAATTATGCATAGGTAGGGGTTTGGGTCATCCCCTTCAGTCCCTGTTTGCTTGAAGTATTATTAAAATTTTAGATGAGCCCTCAGGTACCCTTGGCTCAGTGCTCATAGGAGACATGCAGCTTTTATAAACGTATCGTGCTTGTCCTGTTATTTTCCACAATATGGTTTGTGTAAAAATGAGGCCGGTGTGGCTATGTCACGCTGTGCCACCCTCTGGAAGCTGCCTCTTTCAGAACCTGCGTTTCTCTGCCTTACCGGCCTCAGCTCTCCCCGTCTCTGTCCCTTGGAGTCTCTAGGCGATGGGCTGAGTTTGCGGAGTCCACATATGTGAATCCTTGTGTCTCAGACATAGTCATCCTTCAAAGGCTTATATTGAGCACCTTGCTCAGTTGTAGTTCCTGTGGCGACCTTCCACAGCTCCATCCGCACTACTCAATGACATGTGTGTGCAGCTACACAGGCTGGCATGTCTTTTGTGCAGTACCATCACCAGCAAGGAAAAGGACCCGAGGCTCCCATGTTTCCAGCTACTGATCACTACAATATGCTGTTTTATGTCTCCTCCTGCGGTGGCTGCTAGCCTATATGACCGATCCCATGAAAAGGCATGGATATCCTGGCCAATAATTCATCAAAACATTAAAGCTTCCTACTATGATAGAAATGTTCTATGAGATCATCAAACAACCTGACACCCTATCTTATGGGTAACTATCAGTAGCCAGACTTTTGTTTCTGTATGAGCTTATTTCCAGGTGAAGCCTGGTATTTCACTAGGTCTCAGTAAAACAAGGGTTTATTTGGTATCCTTTCTGATTGGATACAAACCACCAGCTCTGCATTTGCATTCCCAAATGAAAAACATGTTTATTTAAACGTTAATCATGTTCCTTAAAGGAATTGGTGCTACTTAAAAAAAAGCTTTTCCTTTTTGGGAAAAAAACATTTTGGGGGTCATTCCAACCAAAAGGCCGCCCGCCGGCCCAGCGGGAAAGACCCAGCAACGATAAAGCCGGCTCCGAATGGAGCCGGCGGAGTTGCTGGGGTGCGACGGGTGCAGTGGCACCCGTCGCGATTTTCAGTGTCTGCAAAGCAGACACTGAAAATCATTATGGGGCCCTGTTAGGGGGCCCCTGCACTGCCCATGCCAGTGGCATGGGCAGTGCAGGGGCCCCCAGGGGCCCCACGACACCTGTTCCCGCCATCCTGTTCCTGGCGGTAGAAACCGCCAGGAACGGGATGGCGGGAAGGGGGTCGGAATCCCCATGGCGGCGCTGCAAGCAGCGCCGCCATGGCGGATTCCCTGGGCCAGGGGAAAACCGCCGGTTCCCCTTTTCTGACCGCGGCTTTACCGCCGCGGTCAGAATGGCCCAGGAAGCACCGCCAGCCTGTTGGCGGTGCTTCCGCGGTCGTTGGCCCTGGCGGTCGGTGACCGCCAGGGTCAGAATGACCCCCTAAGGGTCGTATTTCCATTCGCCCTGTGGCTTCTGACATATTTCCTCCTTCCTCTTTAAAAATCAGTGCCACCTCCCTTGAAGTGTTGATCAATGGTTTGTGACTGAAATAGAGGCTGAAAACTATCCATACTTACAATTGTGACTCACAATTGGAAGGGGTGACCCCTTCATGCCCCTGCCTAACTACAATGCAGAATTGGTCACAACCCCTCTTTTTGCAAGTAGGAAAGCTTTCTGACTTGGAAAATAGCTTTACTCTATATAAACAAGCATTGGCAAAGCCTATTGTTTGTGGCAAACCAAGTTATTGGTGTTGTCCATGTTTATATGTTTTAGCCCTGTTTTATAGCAGCATGGATGCTGTTCAGCATGGCTCAATGTCATGTAAAAAATGCTATGACCCAGCCTGCGCTGTATAACGCAAATAGAATGTAGTTGGATATTGTGTGGGATATTCCGTTTTCAGACACTAGAGGGACCCACCACACCGTAATCCAAAGCTTGAATTGCAATCACTGAGTGACATAATGCCACTGCATGCAGGTATTGTTTTAAGAATTTTTTTTTTTGTCTAAAATACTGACTGATATTGATAACATAGCGATAATCCTTTTACTTTTGTTGGATATAGTGAAATCTGGCCCTTGTTTAAGAAATCCTGAGGCATGCCCGATGACTATAATCTATTTTGTTCCATAGATTGGTGGGTAAAATCTATATCTACATGGCAAATGCCCCTGTTTTGTATTTCAAAACACAAAAAAGCTCATTGTCAATTTGGGTCAATGTATGTGCTTTGGAAACTCACATTATCAGCAGCTTCCTGAATGCTTATTGATTTTTAAAAGACTTGGTTCAGATATGAACACTTGTGTGGAGTGCTCAAACACAAAGAAAAAAGTAGCTCCGAAAACGGGAGCAGTTAAAAATGAAGCCCAGGCGGTAGGAGATGGAGCTTGGAAAAACATAAGCACTCGTGTGGAGTGCTCAAACACAAATACAAAATGAGCTCCTAAAATGGGAGCAGTGGATTGACACAAAAATTTGGTCCATGCTCTGGGTGAGGGCTAAACACAAAAAATGGCATGACACATGCATGCCATAGACAATAGGGGACAATGGATATGAGAGTGACGACGGAGCAAGCAAATGATGAGCCTGTGGGTGGGTAGAAGCCCACACTTTGAAAACATCATGTCTCTTTGAGACAGCGCATGCGCTTTCCAGGCGAGACCTAAAAAAACTCTTTTGTTGTTACCAGCAATGCTTTTGTGAATTAACAGGGTTTGCAACAACAAAAGGGCTTAGTACATCTGGACCACAATTCTGAATTCCGAGTCTAGTAACTTACTGACCCAATTAAAAGTAGATTTCTACAACAAGGGGAATATGCAGTTAGTCGGTTTTCATCCCTTAAAGGTTGCATTTGCAAACAAGCATTTGCAATGCAACGGGTCTCGCGTTTGCTCATGTTAGAGCTGATAGCGTTGTAAACTCCTAACCCAACTTTTCACCTATCGGCAAAAGTGCATTTATGTACGTAACCTGAAAAAGTGCAATTAACTATGTAAAGCGCTCAACTTCTGCCAAGCAAAATTGCGCTAGTAAATTAGAGAAAAAGTAGTCCACGAGCCGGACTGAAAACAGCAAGCCTCGCATGTTTTCTGTACTTGGTCGATGCGCTCGAGGAGGGCTAGCCACCGGAAAAGGCATGACGTATGCATGCCTTCGACTAATGAAAGCAAGCAGATTTTATTAGGCAAGCCCACGAACCAATGAAAAACACTGACGTGACGTCGACAGGGCTCCGAGCCCTTTTCTAAACACTAAAGCGTCTCGCTGCGATACGCATGCGCGAGCGCATGCAACGCAGGCTCGACCCTAAAAAGTCAATTTAGTCATAGATGTATGTTTATTAAATTAAGATTCACATAATTTTATGATTTTTAATGACCTAGGAATGAATTTGCAGTGAGATCGTTCACAATTTGAATTCATTTCAAAATTGAAATTTAAAGCATTTCATTTGCTTTCAGTATACCCCCTTCTAGCACTCAGTGCTATCTTTTCTTTCACCTTCATTCTTATGAAGTTCAGTGATTTGCTATAGTGATACATTAATGGTCATATTGCCAGAGAGTCTGACAGATAAAGACAGATTTTTCTTTGAGCTAAATTGTTAATAGACTTCACTCTCTGTAATAAATCAAATTCATGAAGTTGATGTGAGAAGATTTATATTAAAAGTATATTTTAGCAGACATTTGCATGTGCCCGTATTTTGCACTCACTTTCCTCTACCACTAGTTCTCTCAATAACTTTGTTTTTTATATTACGCTTCATGTCACACTTCTGCTTTTCCTAAGCACTGTAGATCACAGATGTTACTATTACCCAATGCAACATTACTCACTGAGCTGGCCTAGCTGAGAGTCAAATGATGTGCAGCTTGTGCATATCTCAGCAGCTAGTGTGTACCACATTCTGAGGGGTGTGATTGTGTGTGGGGTTGAGGAAGATTGAAGGGTGGCTTCTGTCTGTCCCTCCCAACAAATGATATCTGTGTTTTTGTAGTAGTGAACCTAATAGCATTCTTCTTCATTTATGAAGAGAGTAGTAAGACAGGGTCTGTCATGTGAGCAGTTGCCTATCACATACTACATTATGATGAGAAACTTGATCACATCGTGCTTTAGTACGAGTGGTTTGGGGTAATGCTATCATTAAAACTAGGCTATTTTTCTGCAAACCTGATTTAACAAAGGATGTACTTTTCCATCCTTTGAATATACCACAGGCAATGCATTATATAGTATGCAATGGCTGAATAAACCTTCACAAAATAATCACAATATATCCTCAAAATGCTAGTGCGAAAAATGATTTTCCCTAGAAAAAGAGTGCTGACTGAAATCATCTCTCCTAGCTTGTTTCTCCTTACTCATCCTGGTCTTCTCGCCACACTTTCTGCTGACACTGCAGGCTTAACACAGCTTGAGAGGCGACACTTAGGGCCTGATTACGACCTTGGCGGAGGGGATTACTCCGTCCCAAATGTGATGGATATCCCGCCTGCCGTATTACAAGTTCCATTATATCCTATGGAACTTATACTGTAGTGGATGGGATATCCGTCACATTTGGGACAGAGTAATCTCCTCCGCCAAGGTCGTAATCAGACCCAGAATTTGGTAAATCTGTGTGATAGAACATCTTTATCCAGAGAGCGTTTTGTTTTCATCCTGCTTAACATTCCACTTGAGTGAAAGTAGAGCTGAATTTCTTCACAAACTAAATGCAGGGATGCAATGTTTTCCAAGGACCCAACACTGCTGAATTCTGAGGTTGCTGAATACCAAGGTTCATGACTTTTGATTCAACCTCATACCTGTTTCTTCCACCACCTAAACTTACATTACCTTTTTTAACTCAATTTTGCATGTTGCCTTTCATCTCTACTTTCTCTACTTTCTGCATTTGTCACTTTTTGCCCATCTTTGGGTCAACATTCTGAAGATAGATGAATAACAAGTCCTGGACCCAAAAAATTACTGCTGGTGTCCATCACCCACAAACACCTGACCAAGTAAAAATCTTGATGTCAGATTGGAAGACAGCAGAACAAGTCCCTAACCACCAGCATCTCTAGAAGTGAATTTTAAGAGCGAGTGGGACACATTGGGCCACTGATAAAACTATTGTGGCCACCTACAATAGGCATTTAGAAAGGGCAATTTAAAAGTGAATTATTGACTTTGGTTAAGAAGAGCCTTGTTGAATACAGCACTGCATTCAGGGACAAGCGTTGTGTGTGCAATGACTGTGGATAAAGTGTTGCCCAAGTTTACGATGACAATGACAGGTGGTCGTTCTGCTGTAACCTTGTGTCTTATTCCTAACCCAGCTTACTAAATCAAGCAGTACTCGCATGCATAATATTACTTGAGAGAGCGTGAAAAGAGAAATGCTTGAGAGAGTAATTAATCATATTTATAAATGTGCTAAACGTTGTATGATGGTGTGACTAGGTTCTTGGAATTGCAAAGGTGTTGCTAGTGATGGTTGTAGTGATAATAGGGTAATGGAGTTTTGGTGATGGAGGATGTGGGGGTGATGTTGCTGTTGTCATGGGGTGGTACTGGTGGTAAATGTTTAGTTCTAGTAATGGTGGTGCTGGTAATGATGATCAAGGTGGTTGTAACCATGGTAATGGTAACGTCAATGAAAAACAAGCATTTGCAATGCAATGGGTCTCGCGTTTGCTCGAGTTAAAGCGATTAGTGTTGTAAACTCCTAACCGGACTTTTCTTGCCACATAAACTGAAAATGAAAAGTAAAACAGTTTCACATAAGGGAGCCAACGGCTGCCATGAGCGCAAAGCAGACACACAAAAGGAAACAGAAGTTCGTTCGCAGTGAAAAATATCAGCAAAAGTGCAATTATCCATATAACCGGCAAAAGTGCAATTATCCATGTAACCGGCAAAAGTGCAAATATCCGTGTAACAGGGTTGATGTCATGCAAAGCGCTCGACTACTGCCCAGCGAGATCGAACTGTCTACGAATTAAAGAGAAAAAGTAGTCCAGAAATCATACCGAAAACATGGACCCCTGTATGTTTTTAATAGTTGGCCCATGCGCTGGAGGCGGGTTAAACATAATAAAAGGCATGACGTTTGCGTGCCTTTCACTAATTAAATCAAGCAAATTTTAAAAGGCAAGCCCACAAACTAACCAAACTGATGGGCATGACATGGGTGAGGGTCTGCAGAGCCTCCTCAGGGGGTCCGTGACTGCTAAGAAAATTAAATGAGATTAACAAATTAGGTCCCCAGCTTTCAGTAATGACTCCCTGGGAGGGTCCCTGGATACCAAAATGATTCAGAGGGGGTTCCAGTAATGATAAAGCGGGGGTCCACAGAAGTCAAAAGGTTGGGAACCACTGCCCCAGATGTATCGGTGGAGATTACAGTGGAAGAGAGAAGCCATCCACATTTAATTTACTCAGCAGAGTAGGGTCAAACTACCCCCTGTTTTTGATGCTTCTGAGCAGAAATTCATTGTAGTACAAGAAGGTTTCTAAAGATCTATAACTGTACTTTGCGGTAGGAAGGCTGAATGAATACCCTAGAGTGATGAGGTTTTTAGGCTCCAAGGGGAGAGCTTTCTATCTCAGAAAGGAAGCATGTTTGAAGCATCACACATTTGTAAAGATGTATAGAGCCTTACATACGATTGTGAATATTTGAGCTGAGAGCGCTGAAGAGCGCAAATTTACACCCTCAACTGATGGACCATTTTATGCTAGCGAGATGCACAAGAGAGTTACAATAATAAACTATTTAATTTTCAATAAGGCCCTTTGGGCCCCACAATAAGGACCAGAAATCAGTGATTGAAATTAAGTCAATTTATTACTAATCAATAATCAATTGAATATATATGCATGTTGTTAGACCTGGAATCCCTGTTGTGGATTCCCCCAACTTTTGCCCCCTGACCATTAGTTTTCCGACATCATTTTAGCTTGCTTGTAGGATTCTGCGCATTGGCTTATCCACAATTGGTGCATTTAATTTACTTGTAAGACCCTAGTAAAGTGCACTATAGGTGCCCAGGGTCTGTAAATGAAAAGCTACTAGTGGGCCTGCAGCACTGATTGTGTCACCCACTACAGTAGCCCTGCAAACATGCCTCCGGCCTGTCAGTGCTGAGCCTGTGTGTGCAGTTTTAAAGTGTACTCACTAGCCAGGCCCAAACCTGCCTTTTTCTTATATATAAGTCACTCCTAGGGTAGGCCCTACTCGCCCTCGGAGCAGGGTGCAATGTATTTAAAATGTTGGACATGCATTTTTAAATTTACCATGTCCAGGTGCTGAAAAGCTGTGAAATTCATTCTTCACTACTACAAGTCCTGTGTCTCCCATATATTAACAGTGAGGTTATCTTGAAGTATCCTCTAAGTGTAACTTCCAACTGGGAAAAGAGAGGAATATGGTGTTTGGTTTTCTCTGGACTCACAATTTAAAATCACAACTTATGGTGAAGTCGGATTTTAAATTGCAATTCTGAAAATGTCACTTTTAGAAAGTTGGCATTCTCTTACTTTAACCATTCTGTGACTCTGCCTGTCTCTGAATACTCTTCTGGGGTAGATGGCAGCTGGGATTTGTGCATTCTTTCTAGGCGGTCATACACAAAGGGAGCTTGAGTGTAACATTTGCATCCTGGTGGCTTATCACCTGGCTGATGGGTCTTCCTGGGCTACATGGAAGGGAGGAGCTGATACCTACACCTGAATAGGGCTGTGCCTCTCCTCACACAAAGAGTTGCATACCCTCCTATAGAGCGTCTGAAGCCAGGAAAAGAAGGAAAGGGACCTCGTGATCTACAAAGGCCTATTTGAAGTCTCCCGCACTTCAAAGCACATTTTCATATAAGTACTGGACCCTAAACCCCACCGAATCAGTTTACTTTGGGGCCCTGAAAAGACTCTGCAACAGAGAAGAGGTGTGCTGCCAGGAGGGACTGCCACTTTTCGGCTTGCTCTGCTGTGTTGGCCTGCTGCCTGGTAGTTCATGCAGTGAGGAAGGATTGAAACTTTCCTTCGACAAACTCTTTAACCCAAGAACTCCAAGGACTTGTTGGCTTGCTCACTGTTGTTGAAGTCTCCGGGCCATCAAAGACTTCACTGGCAATCCACCCACAATCGTGGACGCCTCTAAGGATCAGCGCTTACAACTTCCCTGATCAGCATGTGCCCTGCACCCCGTGCCAGGTTGAATCCAGGGCGTGCACATCAACTCTGGCCTGCTCTTCACCTGTCTGTATTACTTCCCGGTGAACTGCCTGCAGCCGCAAACTTTACCACTGATTAAAAATGCAGTATTGGAGGATGCCCTGCTTTAGCGCATCCCCGCCCATGTGTTGCTGGAGGAATCCAAGTGATGCTGCAACTCTTGAGCGCTTAAGGAGGCCTCCAGTATTTGAATTGGTTCAGTGCAGCTTCCCTCCCCTGTGTTGCTGGAGCAACCTGAGTAAATCCACAGCACTTGGACCACAGAAAGTTACTGTAACTGTGACTGCACAGTGCTTTTGTGGGCAGCTGGAGTTGTGAATTCACAATCGGGAGGGACTGAGTGAGGTCTCCTGTGTGCTAACCACTCTATCGACTTGTGGAGTATTGCTGTGTCCTGATCTAACTATCAGAATTCTAATTGCCGAATCACTATAGGGAACTGCGGAGCATCGTTGTGTCCCAATCTAACTAGCAGGAATCTGATTGCCGAACCCTGACGAGGACCGCTGTTAACGTAAGAAACTTACAGCAAATACTGAAATAGGAGCACTCAGGTGCTCCCACACGTGTTGATTACGTATATGTTTTGGATACTTATACCTAAACAAATATGTTTTGGATTTTTGTCATTTTGGTCTCATTTAACCCAAATAAGCATTCTTTATTTTTCTAAACTGGTGTGGAGTCTTTTTGAGGTTTCCTTCACTGTGTTACTATAATCAAGTGTTGCACACATACTTTAAACATTGCCTCTATAGTTAAGACTGACTGCTCTGTGCCAAACTACCAGAGGGTGAGCACAGGTTAATTTAGGTTGTGTATCTGAATTCTACTGACTAGGATTCTGGTCCCTACTTGGACAGGGTGCATACCTCTGCCAACTAGAGCCCTAGTTTCAAAAATGTCATGAAAATATTAAAAAGATACCAAAACACAGCAGGCAAGCTGAAATATCGCAATCTGGTTAATCTCAGTAGATTTAGATATAGAGCAATTGCAATCACAGCAATACAGAAACTAAGAATTAGAAACAGGTGTTTCATAAAGAAACTCCTATTTTGTCTCGTAAATATGAAATAATCATAAAGTCATCTGATTAGAGTTCTAAGTAAAGAATGATGATGATTCAGAAATACAACCTAAGGATGGTTGGAATAAACGATCAAGGATGAGTGGAGAGTTGCTTGAGGCAATTTGGAAATGCAAGGAGGTGTGAGCATAGTGAAGACTTCAGTAGAAGTCTTCTAAAAAGCAGTAAGTGTTCAGCATAAAGCTTCACGCTTGCAAGAATAACGAAAGCAGAGAGGTCTGTACCCCTCGAGGTCTAGGAGAATCACCCTTAAACTCTGACAGCGTAAGCATTATTTTTTATTTTTTTATTTTTTACCTTTGCAGCTTTATTTCGGTAAAACAATACCATAAAAGCATACTGACAAAATTCTTACATTTCTAGAAGGAACAAAGACACTTTTTAAAAGAAGAAAGACAAAGAAACACTAAAAAACTGATCGAGACCAAAGCTCCCTCAGGGCCATACAATACAAATAGGCGAGTTGTGGGTATAAATATTGTTAAAAATCAACAATTAATCACTAAAACACTATAAAATATACAGTACACATCATCATGCAGGTCGCCATATAAATATTATAAAATTTTATAAAATACCCCTAAAATATAAGCCTTAATACAAAAAACAATTAAAATTGCTATCTTGCTAGTAGTATCGTTAACTATGGACTAGCTCAAAAAGTAACCATTATGAAAGTAGGATATATGCTTTTGAATGATTATTTGCCTCCAGTAGGTTCAAGTTGCCTCTACAATCTTAGCAATATAGATAGCATCATCACGTGAGGGGTTATTTAACTAATTTTTTAAAAAGTGATTAACAATCCCTAGGGCCCAACGATTCCTTTCTTTCTTACGTGCCTATATTGCTTAGAGGTCATATACGATCGAGTAATGTAAAAAGGCACATTGTTCTAGCAGCAGCAAATATTCACTTATCTACTAGAAACAAGTTATCTGATATTGATCTTAAAAACAGTAGGTAAAAATCGAGTACAGTATTTCATTTGTAAAACCCATAAAATTTACCTCCCGTGCCATCAGGCACTTGTTTGCCTAACTAGGAGGAGACCTTTTGGGATAAAAATAAGTAAATATCAGAATCCAGGAACAAGTTTCATAGGTGACAATGACCATTCTAGGTAACTTAATCAACCTCCCAGTAGCTACGGTCCTCCCGGGCATAGACAGTGTCCCCTGAGCTAGATATATCCTTGGCCGATTATAGGTCCCAAGGCCATTGAATTGCAGAGGGTGGCTCCCAGTTATCGATTTCAGGACCATAGGTTGACTTTGGGAGTTTTGCCTGAATTAGAACGCCTACAACCTCAGGCCCGCCTTGTCTCTGATGAATGAAATTGCTATTAAGAACCGGCTTAGACCAAAAACAACATATGGTATCGAGCTGGATCTCAAAAATCTGGCAGCTTCATTGTAGTTCCTGATTCCGACGTTCCTGCAGATGGGTCGGATCCATTTCTTCCTTAGTTTATCATAGGCAATGCAATTTAAAAGGACATGATCTGTCGTTTCTGGTGTCTCCATATTACACAGCTCGCAGGTCGCCTCATGATTACTCCCATTCAGGAGACCCCATTTGAAGGTAAAAGCCTTGACCTGGAGAATCCCATATCGATACTTCATAAATAAAGCCTTTGCTCGTCTAGGTTGAATTGTATCAATCCATTCCTCAGCGCTCGGTAGTGGTTTAAAATCCAGAAAACTTAAGGTTAGTCTACCTGAATCCTTGCTATGAAAAGGGCTATTAGAGATGAAGTCCCAAAATACTTGCTTTAGTCGGATCTTTGATTGGGTTGTGAGTATATGCGGTTCATCCCAGTAGATTTTCAGCCCTAAATTATAAAAGCTTTGCCTGATATAATAAAGCCACGGGAGGGAAATAGTCTTGTCCAAGCCCATGATCTCAATTAAGGCTTGCCTGTATTGGATCAGTTCAGGGGTTGTCCAAAGTCTACACCAGTAGAGCAGGGGCCTCAGGGCTGCCAATTTGCCTATTTGTTTCATATTAGTGTCATGGGCTAAGGGAATCAGCGGAGTCGATGGAGGGATGTCCAATACCCCCCTCATGAAATTATTTTCCTGAGTGGCCAATGGAGTTAGTTTTGTGAATCCCCAGAGTTCTGCGCCATACAGAGCAGCGGCCTGTGCTTTGCACCTATAGATCTCGAATACTGGTGACACAGTACTCGACCTTGAACATTTATAATTTTTACTAATTGCCATGGAGCTATGAGTTAAGGAGATAGCAGCTTTGTTGATGTGCGGCGCCCATGACAATTTGGCATCAAGCAGTATCCCTAGGTAGTTGAAATTTTTAACTCGTTCC
Source organism: Pleurodeles waltl (assembly GCF_031143425.1). NCBI lineage: Eukaryota > Metazoa > Chordata > Amphibia > Caudata > Salamandridae > Pleurodeles > Pleurodeles waltl. Next base: position 74,889,879 of record NC_090437.1, on the reverse strand, counting down.
AGTGCCTGCCCTCTAATCCAGATGTTTCTCTTGAGTGCTTTGTGAGGGTTAACAGTTAAGTATTTAGTCTTGTTTGCATTTATTTCTAACCCATTCAAGCTGCAATACTCACTGAATTTATCTAGTAGAGTTTGCAGGCCCATTGGGGTTTGAGACAGTAGGATGATGTCATCTGCAAAAAGGAGGGCGGGGACTGGATCATCATTCAATCTTGGTGAGTCGTGGTTACTTTGTTTCAGATAATGAACCAGATCATTGATGTATAAAGAGAAAAGAGTTGGGGCGAGCACACAGCCCTGTCTCACCCCCCTCTTGATAGGTATTGGGTCTGTCAACTCTCCTTTTGGCCCCCACCGGACCTTTGCAAATGTATTTTCATGTAGCCTCTCCAGCTGGCCCAGGAGGTTCCCAGGCATGCCCTGTTTTCCTAATGCTGCCCATAAGGAGTCTCTCGGCACCAGATCAAAGGCTGCGCGCAGGTCCACAAACGCGATATACAGGTGGCCTTTCCTTAGTCTAGTGTATTTCCATATTATTGTCAATAGCCTAAAGGCCTGGTCAACTGTACTGGTCTGTTGTCTAAAGCCTGCTTGGTATATAGTCATTATGCTGTTCTCTTCTATCCAGATATTAATTCTATTCAGGATCTGTCTCGCATAAATTTTTTGTGTGACGTCTATGAGGCTAATTGGTCTATAGTTCCCTGGGTCTTCCCTGGATCCTTTTTTGTGGATTGGGATTATGTCTGCCCCTGTCCATGTCTCGGGCATTGGGCCTCCCCTTGCTATAGCATTACTCAGAAGGTTTAGATAAGGTGCCCAGATTTCTATGCTATGTTTGAATAGATCCCCCGGGATCTTATCCAAACCGGGGGCTTTTCCTGGCTTGATTGCTTCAATGGCAATCACTGTCTCCTCCAGACTAAACTGTAACTCGGGTAAAATACCCCAAGCAACTGGGGTTTTGTGTCTTGAGGGATAGAGATCGAAGGTGAGAGGGTCAGAGTAAAGATATGTAAAATAGTTAACCCATGTTTTGGGGTCTATATGATGGTCTGTAGTAAATATCTCCTCTTTGCTACCATGGGTAACTATTTTCCAGAAGGTTCTTGCATCATTGCTTTTCGCTGCTACCAGCAGGTCTTGCCATTTTTGGCCCTCCCAGTTGCGTTGGGCAATAGCCAGCGTTTTCTTATAACTGGCCCTTGCCTGCTGTATGGCTAATTGATTTTTTTGCTTTAGTGCCTCTACCAGTACTCTTTTCCTCTCTCTACATTTGATAGTATACCATGGACTGTTAGGGGTGGTTTGGGCCTTCTCCTTTATGTGCTTATTCTGTAACTGTTTAGTCAGGACAGGTCTTAGCATAGTGCTCAATGACTGGTGGATGGCCGTAATAGGAATGTCACTAGGCATATTTTCTGCATAAGGCTCCAAGAGATCAGAAAATATGTTGTAAATGTTTATCATAGTGACCTGATTGCCTAGTATTACTGGCCATTTCACAACCCTTCTGTTGTTACTGAGGGTGGGTTGTAACTCCACCTTATCATGTTCTATATATTTCGAGTCCAAATCTAAGAAGTGGGCCTTGAATTCAATTATTAGCGGGAAGTGATCGCTATCCCTTCTTTGATCAATTTTAAAGGTCGCTAGTCTTTCCCATGTGCTTATACTATGCAGAATGTAATCTATTTTTGAAGTTGAGTTGCCTCTCTGGAAAGTAACCAGATTAAGGCCGACTTCACCCACTCTGCCATTGCATGCCCTCAGTCCATGGTTTAATGTAAGGCTCATGATTTGCAGTGCGGCCACTGTGCCTGGGACAGTTTTTTCTATTGTTAGGTAAGGAATTGTTCTCATTCGGTCTTCCTCTTCTGCTAAATGTTCGAATCCAATTATAGGTTCAGAGTTACAATTAAGGTCACCCCCTATCATAATTGTCTCACCTATTGGAATTTGTTTGAGCAGCTCGTCTAGTAGAGTTATTTCAGGAGACTCCACGTTTGACTTTCTAGGTCTTATATATACATTAAGCAAGTTGGTTATTATCTTATTTTTTTTTCCCATTGTCAACCATAGAATGTCCTCCGACTCAGTGGCTTGCATGCGTATCTCAACATTTAATGAGATCTTCGCCCATACAACCAACCCCCCAGACGGTCTCCCTCTGGCAGCTGAAGTTGCACTGATAAAGTAGGTTTTATATCCTACTTTATACGGTGGATCTTTAAGCCACGTCTCCTGGAAGAGACAGACATGGTGTCGATCAATATAGTCCTGCCATTCGGGGTCTATAAGCTTATTTTTTAAGCCAGCTACATTCCATGAAATCATGGTGATAGGACCCCTTCCGTTTAGGCTTGTGGCATTGAGAGTATGGCTCGGGTAAGTTGTTAAATTTTTCCTACCATACAAAGGCTCCACTGCGCTCCCTGCCCCTATGGCATGGAGATCAATCCCTTCATGGGGCTCCCCTACTATTGGGTCCCCATTGGGTTCCACTTGTGCCTGATCTATCTGGATTAGTCAATCTACTCTCTCAAGGTTTGAATCATAGTTTCTCTTTTGCAGTCCCTCATTGTGATTAAGTTTATGCCTTTGTGCTCGAAGTTTGGTAGTTAATGGATCCAAGCTAAACCTCATAGCATTGGAATTAGGGGCGGGGGTTCTCTGTTCCATGTCAATCAAACCTCTGATTAATCTTCCATCCTTGAGTGTTAATGCAATAACGTCAGGTTTCCCCCTTTCTCCAGGGATTCTTTCTGCCCCCCTAATGTCTGATCGAATTATGGATAAACAGTGTCTTTTAGCCCTGATCCAATGTATAAGCTTATTTTTTAAGGAGTCCTCATCTTCTCTGCTATTTAAGGGTAATTTTGGAACATTTAACAGATGGACAACATTGATCCTAGTAGGAGACCTATCCTCCTCAGAGTATGGGTTCCATATGGTGTTTTTGTTATGATCATTAGATGCTTGGGGATAGGAGTTCAAAGTAAGTTCCAAAATTCCTTTTTGGGGTCCTTTTATCAAGCGGGGACCTCTTTGTGGTTTCCCTGTTCCTTGGCATAAGTTACTATCATTTCTTCTCTGGGAATTGCGTGAACCAATATGTTCCACATTGACCCCTATTGTGCATCCCTGTGGTTGTTGTACAATCTTGGCTGTAGCTGGGGTAAGGTTAGGGTTAGTAATCGAATTTTGAGGATATGTAGGTCTACCTTGTAGATGGAGTGATATGGGGGGGGACTCCCTTTCGCATTGGCCTCTATTGGTGCCCCTACCCCCCTCCTTTTCCACAATATCTGTAAAGGTTCTGACTTCAAGTTTCAAATCCCTAACTTCCTGGATTAATCCGGTGATTAAATCATAAAGATCTGCTATAGATCTTGTTTTATTTTTTAGAGGGTTCCCTAGTTCTGAATTAAAAGGAGTGATCCTTTCACTATCTAGCTGTACAGTTGGGATAAATGGATGTAATTCATCCACGGGTTCCCCCTCTTGTGCATTCTGTATGTTACTACTATCAAGTTCTGCCAAGACTGTATATTTATTGGAGCACCTAACTTCGCACTCCTGGATATGGCTCTTCTTCCTACCATTATCAATGGTGCATAGGTGCATGGGTCTAGTTGCAGCAACCCTAGGGCTAACAGTCCTGACATCAGATGGTGCCTCCCCCTCTTGCTGGGAAACGATCTCTATCGCTTTATCTTCCACTGGTTTGATTTTCTTCGTGTAATAGGAGGTAATCTTTTTGTCGGGACCCTCCCGAATAGTGGTCCTACTGCATAGTAGTGACTCTACCTCCTCAATAAGATCGTCTATTTCAGCTATCGTGCAGTTCTCACCCGCATTCCTAAGTTTTTTTACAGAATTCATCTTTCCCCTTGGGGGTTCTGATGCCTTGCGTTTTCCCATGGATTAAGCTGCCACTATAGATCTAAGCAGACCTCTTGCCAGTTAAAGAAAAGAAAAAAAAAAAAAAAAGGCAGAGGCCCAGCCTGGCCCCACTCCAATATTTATCGGGTAATGGAAAGAGCGTCGCAACAATAGGTGGAGAATACGGTCCAAAGGCCCTCTATAAAAGGACCTATTTAGGAGTAAGTATCAACACAGTACCTTCAGGCAGCCATACGTGTAGATTGGCATATCCATGCAACTTTTGGATAAATGTCAGGGGGGTGGCCCTGCCCTGCCTCTTCCTGGCAATGACGGGCAAGGACGGGCAAGGACGGGCCCGCCCTTGGCCCGGGCTTCGCCCGGGCGCGTCCCGCGCGGCGGGAGCGCTATTAGAAATTTAAAGGGCTCCTGCCCTCGACACGCCTCCAGTGACCTCCTTGCGCTTCCCGCGACGGCGGGAGCGCTATTAGAAATTTAAAGGGCTCCTGCCCTCGACACGCCTCCAGTGACCTCCTTGCGCTTCCCGCCTTTTTTCCAAGCATTATTTAAAACATACATAAGCTTTATTATCAGTTGAATTTTCCCCTCAATTTCAGGGATGAATGGGACCTTCATCCATCTCATAAATTGTTACATCACCCAAGTTTCTCATCCCACAGAACTCAAACAGTCTCTGCAACCTTCAATGTCCCACATTCCTGGTACACGATGAATAGGAGACTTCAGCTGCTCATTAAATCTTCACGGCAAATGCCAAGATTTTCTCTTCTCAGGCCATACTCCTTTCTTCTAGTTACCGAAGCCTTGAAACACACCTGCAAAGAAGACGCTGACCAAACAAAGGATGTATTACAGAATGAAGGCCTTTAGTCAATATAACTTTAACTAAACATTTAATGTGCATTTCAAATACATGGTTATACATCTGCACTTTCAGCCTTTCATAATAAATGCAAATAAGGAAATACGTTACTTAAACATATGCAGCTAGAATATAAATGTAAAATATGGATAATGAGTACATGTAAGAATTTCAAATGACCATTATTGGGCACGTTTATAAAGCTTCAGTTTCTCAGTGGTTACATTTAACTAATGCATCAGGATAAGCACACATCCTAATAGTATTAAGACACACAATACATAGAATGTCAATTATAAAGGTGTATTTGCTCGATGTTTGATGTGTAAAGGATGGAGTCTGAAATTGGGCTTCTCGTATGCCCCCTTTGATGGTGATGTAAGCCAATCCAACAACACACATGTGAATCCATATCAGGTGAGGTCAAGTCGAAGCCTTTAATTGTCAAGCAACTTTTGTCTAGTATTTTCTAGGTGTTTCATGTCACCATAGAATCTACACTGACTCTCCTCCATTCTCATATCTCTTCTAATTCTTTTCAGTCTCTTCAACTGTTGCATTTCCTTCCTTGCCTTTACATATCTGTATCCCTTAAAATTATAAACAGACAAATCACTCATGGACTCATCCCACTTTTGCAAGAAAGATGTCTAATGCAAGATGATTTTGCAAAACCATGGATCTCATAGCTATCATTACAGTATTTAGGGTCAATAAAGAAATTGCTGTGGACAACATATCCACTATGATGGACATCTTTTAATCTTGAGATCATTCAAGATCACACCAACATTTAGAATCACTGCACCAAACATGTCTCCTACAATTTCAGCTCCACTTGTACTTTGTTTCTTTCTAGGTTTGTCTGCCATATAGGACCATTCAAATGCTTCACATGATAGATATTTTGGAAAACCACACCTAAATAACATGTACCGTACCATCCTTCAGGCAATTTGAAATATGCTCTATCCTCACAAATAAAATAAACTCCAGGAATAACGTGATCATGTTGTCCCAAAAATGCAAGCCAAATGTCTCCATATTTGAAATCATGGTCACATGCACTTTTACCTATGAAAATTTTGCTAAGGGAAGATTGACTCCTACTTACACATAATTTCCCTTCGCGTTGTCAATCTAAAAGCAATGCGGGCATGACTCATAGATCTCGGTGTTTCGCTTCTTCTTCTTCCCACTATCCTTTATACTTCTGATCCCATCCTGTTTTCCCTTTCATCTATTGTCCTTTTCCTGTCTACTACTGAATCTAAAAATGACTTCTCACCTTCGGGTAAAGAACATGTAAGATTGTGTCTGTGAGCATAAGCCGTGTCCAGTGACTTAAGTGGTTTAAGGAAGCTGCCAACTGTCCCCATCGTCGTAGCATGGAAACAACAATTCAAATGCTTCAATAAAGGACCTTCAGTAAATAGCAATTCCAATCATAATTAAAAAAAAATAACATTGAAAATGTCCTGTCCCATAAAACCTACTTAACAGAAGGCTACACGTAACACCATGCGTAAGTAGAATATGATGATAGGTCATTCCTTCTGCGGCTGACACATCTACATGCAAAGCCTTATAATCTATTGTGTATAAGCTATTGCCTATAGGACTCAGGTGCAAAGGGGTAACACTGTGTTTAGGCTTAACCACTGTGGAAGGTGTGGGTGAGAATAGTCCTACAAGAAGAACTATTAGTATCTCAATAGTGACAAACAACACTCCTACTGATACATATCTAGGTCTATTTGTGTTATTAGTTTCCACAACTTCTTTATCATCAGACCATTGAGTAGAAATCTGCAGTAAACAGAATCTTCTCTGCAGGGTTTCTACATGTGCAAATGGCAAAACAAAGTTCAAGCGATGTCCAATTAAATTATTTACAGAAACTTTATGAGACTTCCTTGGCCCTACTCTATCTTCTTCTAAGTGACCCCCTTACTCTCCTTCAGCTACTTCATGCCCTGGGACTTTTTTTGGTTTCTTTTATGCAATTCATGATTTAGACGTCAAAGTTCATTTCCAATGATTGTACCAATAATCCTTCAAATCAGTCTATTCATTGAAATGTACAGGTTCAAATTTCAAGTTGCAACTCAAGTTTACTGAGGTTCAACTGGTATCTCACTCTTGTCTTTCAACTCACAAGTTTCCTCTTTGTAAACATTATCAGCAAAGTATGTCCAATCAGGGGATGAGTGCCTCTGAAATGACACTCTCGTTCTTTTTTGATCTTCTGGGTATGGACTGTTCACTTTTTGTGTCACTCAGATCAGGTTCCTCAGTTTCCTCCAGGACAGTACTCAGTCCTCATTCTGTTAGCAATCTCAACCTCTCTCTTTGTAGCCTTTTCAGCCAACGGTTCTCAGTCCCAATTCACCATGACACACCACTAGGCCCTATGTGCAGGTCTGAGTCTGGCCCAGGTAGTGGTTTAGCCCAAGACTCCACAAGTATTCGTTCATCAAGACCCCCGTCGGGCTGAGGATGTGCAGACGCAGGCTCTTGACGAGTCTCAGTAATCTATGCACACTCGTCTTGCCGTCTCTTAGTTGTGGGTTGCGCTTTAGGAAGAGGTTCTGTCAAATCATCAAGAGGACATTCCACTCTACGAGTGTGTGCTGCATCAATCCAGTTAAGAGGACCCCAACACTTGACAGCAGTGTTTGTCACTAGGATAACTTGATATGGCCTACACGATCTAGGCTCCAGTCATGTCTTCAGAACGTGCTTCTTCATCAAGACCCAGTTGTCAGGATTGAGGTCATGGCACTACTCCAGACTTGGTGTGGCGGCAACAGCTTCAACCTGACGGGACACAGAACGGACCATGTCAGCTAGTCCCTTGCAATAGTCAGGAGCCATGTCATCCGTAATGTTCACAATCACATCTGTAGCCACTGCAGGCAATCTCATGATTATCCCCATGATTAGCTAATGAGGGGACAGGGACAATCCTGTTTTCCTGTCAGGAACACTGGGAAGACTCATCAGGGCAAGAGGCAAAGAGTCTGGCCACTTTGGAGATATTATTGCACACTCTTTGGCTAGTCTGGCTTTCAAGCTGCCATTCACTTTCTCCATAATGGCAGAAGCCTCTGATTGATAACTGCAATGTAGTCTTTGCTCCACTGGTAATGATGCACATAACATGCTGAGGACCTCATTATTGAAACGAGTTATTCTGTCTGATTCCAGCCAAGTCAGGGAACCAAACCTAGTTATCAACTCCCTCATCAACAATTTGGCTACTGTGAGACTGTCATTTCTCCTAGTTGGATAGGCCTCCACCCAATGCGAGAAGATGCATAAAATCACCAGGGCATATCTCAGCCTGTTGCACATAGGAATTTTGATGAGGTCCAGCTGCATTCAATTGAATGACCCTCCAGATCTTCCTATGTGGCTTAATGTCACTGGAGTTCTTTTCCCTATGCTCATCTGTTGACATACATCACATCTGTAATACAACTCTTCAGTCAGCAGCCTAAATCATGGGTTAAATAAATGTTGCTTGATCAACTAAAAGATGGCGTCACTCCCAATATGAGTGGGCCCATGGAAATGTCTTGCTATTGGGGATAGCATGCTGTCTGGTAACACTGTCCTGTCATCCACAGAAACCTATATATAATTATCCCTTTTTACATACCCAGCACTGATCCAACCTTGGTGTTCTGCCTGTTACTTCTTCCTGCAACCTCTTCACTTCCTCCCATGTATCAGTTGTTGACAACAAAAGGTTATAGTTGGTCTCACCTTCAGACTCATTCACATATACACTATTGAATGTCTGTGACCCATATGCACAATATTGGACGACTTCATCAGCATAACGGTTGCCCATTGTTACATAATCATCACCACTGCAGTTAGCTGAGCATTTTACAACCTCAATTTGTACAAGCAGTTTTAATGCCTCAAGTAATTTCATGGCATACTCTCCATTATGAATCAGGGAACCAGATGATGTCATACATCCTCGTTGTGACCATAATTGTCTGAATCCGTGAACATCATCAAAGACGTACTGACTATCTGTAAATATAGTCACTCAGCTGGTTGGAGACACAGCAAGTGCTAGAAAGAACTATCAATTCAGCCACTTGTGCAAAGAATACCACTCAAAGTTAGGAGGCTTTGGCTGCTCCTGAGACAGTACAGACTACATAGGCAGCTCTCGTTTCCTTTATTGTCTCTCAGACAAGACCCATCCTAAAACAGTATGTGATCAGACTCCAACAGTGCCTCATCCCATATACCTGGCCTCAGCTTGGTGCATAGTTCAATGATAGCAAAACAATCACGCTCAGCCTCCCCATCATCATTTTCGTTCTCTGGAAGGGGCACAAATGTGTCTGGGTTCAAAGTAGCACAACGTCTGAGGGTGACATTGTCTGCAGCCAATATAATCTGCTCATACTTCCGCAAGCACCTGTTGGTAAGGTGCTGTATAAGAGTACATGTCAACAATATCTCAATTGAATGTGGGACAAGAACAGGTAAAGAATGTCCCATCACAATGCTTTTACATTGTTTGAAGCTAACACCTAGAGCTGCCATAGCTTTAAGACAGCTGAGAGCTCCTTAAGTCACAGGGACAAGCGCAGCAGAAAAGTAGGCCACAGGGCGTCCCACATTCCCATGCATCTGTGCATTGAGAGACAGTAGCCCTCCCTCTCACTGCAGAAAAGAGTAAAAGCTTTATTTTAACAAGGAATTCCCAGGCCGGGGCATGGTAGAGACTTTCTCTCAGCTCTAGGAAGGCAATCAAGCAGTCATTGTCCCATGGTATTGGATCAGACACATCCTTGTGTGTCAGGCTCTGTAAAGGTTTGGCCACTAGGGAAAAGTTGGGTATCTACTGATGACAGTAGCCCACCATTCCCAAGAACATCCTGACTTCTCTCTGGGTGGTTGGTGAATCCATTTTAAGAAAAGCCAAGATTCTTTCTTGCAACACCTTCCTCACACCTTTCTCAATATTATATTCCAAGATTCAGAACTTCTTTCTTGCAATACTACAGCATACCTAGACACTTTATGGCCATTCTCAGCCAAGTGGTTCAGCAAGGCAATAGTGTCCCTTTTGCAAGCTTTCTGAGCATCGGATGCCACAAACAGGTTGTCAATGTATTGTATTAGGACACAATGAAAGGGCATGACCAGAAACTCAAGGTTCTTTTTGAGAATCTGATTAAAATTGATGGACTTTCTGTATACCTTTTAGGGATTTTCCACCATGCTAAAACATGGTTCTGGAAACAGAAAGCAAAAAGGTACTGATATTCTCATGCAAGGGGACATAGAAAAAGCCCTGGCACAGATTAATGACTGTCATGACCACACAAACTTGCCAAGTCAAATCAAAGAAGTGCATGAGAAAAGCAAAGAGATATCCTCAGTGGAGACAGCAAAGCTAAAACTGGAAGAAGGTTTGCAGAGTAATCTTGTGCTTATTTCAAAGGAAGAATCAAGGAGAGAAGATCCAAGATGGCCGCTGTGAGTCCTGAAGGTTAGTTACAGTTCTAGTCTTGCAATCGGTTGGTTGCTAGGTTACGAGCTCTCCAGCTGGAAGCTTTGCACTTCAACTGAGGTCTGACAGGAATCAGCTGTGTGGAGAGAGAGCGCGCTTCAGAGCAGAAACTCCTGTGAGGTAAAATTACATTTGAAGATTATATTACAGAAAACGGATAAATATTGTCAAGGTTTATTCGAAGAGTTTGATAGTAGACCGTTCCCGTGGAAGTCGGCAAGGCTACAGAGTTAATGTATGAATAAACCTTATGTTTACTAGGTTCTTGTTTAAGATATTAAAGTCAAAGAAAAAACGAACTTTAAAAGAGCAAGTATCTACAAATGTCAAGGTTATAAACGAAGGCCAAGTTTAAAGGAGAAACGAACTGTTAACAAATAAGCATTTACAAATTCAATGGTAATAAACCAAAATAGAGTTTAAAAGAGAAACGAACTTAAATAAACAAGCATTTACAACTACAAGTTATCGACAGTTGTCGAAGTAAGAAAGGAGAAACTAACTTTAATAAACAAGCATTTACAAATACAAGTTATCAGCAAATGTCGAAGTAAGAAAGGAGAAACGAACTTTAATAAACAAGCATTTACAAATACAAGTATTGACAGAAGTCACAATAAGACAGGAGAAATTAAATAACATCAGCTGATTTGGAGAACGCATGATCACCAACTACTGTATATATATATATCAACATAAAACCAATCTCTAACAAAGGTTGAGAAGTTCTTCCAGAATCAGTAATAAGCATTTTTCAAGAAGAGCTATCATTCATAGAGAGAAGCAAGGCTACAGAGAACTCAGGGTGAGTGAAGAAATAATCGAATTAAAGAGAATTAAGTGTTGAGAGTAGAAAGTGAAAAACTGATGTTGTATGTCCCTAGTAATTGCGACTGTGACTCTTGCAGGGGCTGCATCCAATCTTAGATGTGAAGAGGCAGACTGAGTACTGGCGTTCATCATCTCAGTGGCAGTCTCTCTACCATCCCATTCCCCATTCCCCCTCCGGGGTACTCAGCACGAAGGATTAAAATTCGTTGTGAGTAGCTCGGGTCGGGACTGAGGAGTTATCTTCTGCTTCTGAGGAAATCGAATTGAAGTATCCTGACAATGACAGTGTACCACTCAGCCTCTCATGGAATTGGAAACACAATCACAGCTGGACTCGACATCCTGGGGCCACAGGGAACAACAATAGCATTGATCTTTCTCAGGTCCTGCACTATGCAGTACTTACCGAGAGGCTTCTGTAAGCCCATAATGGGTGAAATACATGGACTTCCCATTATTTACTTCAAAATGCCTTTTGTTGTATCATTGACTCAATCATGGGGATAATCCCACCAATTATTTCAGGGGCCAGATTGTACTGTGGAGTGCTTGGGTACTTTACATTGGGTTTTGCTTTTGTGTAAATAGGCTCAACTCCCTTTATGAGACCAATCTCTTTTCCTGAAAAGTCCAAGACCTCAGGCCTCACCCTATCCTTAAGATCTGGTGGCAAGACTTCAAGTGGCATCAAAAGGTACAATTGAACCTCTGGTTCTTCACTCAATTTAAAACTTACATCCTCATCATGTATTTGAAATTTGACACCCTTTAGGGTGCAATAAATAGTGCAGTTCAATTTGCATAACAAACGGTGTCCTAGTAGACTCACTGGACTCAAATCGCACACCACAAACAGGTGATTCTCCTCAAAATACCTTCTGTTAAAGGATTTGACATTTGTTTGCTTGCAACTTGGATTCTTCTTCCTATGAGAGGTAGGTTTGGAACTTCCACAGTTCTAACAGTAGAGCGGGTAGCAACAATATCGATCAGAAATTATACGGATTGGCCATTCACCTCACCTTCTATGAATGAACTACTCTGGTCCACTTGTAAAGCTGCGCCAAGTAGGCAATCTTCCTCCGCCCTCATCACGGTCATTATGATTGGTCAGATCTGTAGTGCTTAAAGACATCAAACAATGGCAACTGATGCAATGGATTATAATTGTGGAAAGCGTTTTAGTTCAGATTAGGTACTTGATCTGAATTAAACTGGGAACCATTAGCATTTTGTTGCAGCAGCGGGCTTGTGAAACTTGCATCACTGGAGCTTGGGGCGCATTAATGTTTTGCATTATTGGTCTCGGTACATTCAGTGATTTTACTCTGGGGCTGTACAAATCCTGAATTCTGAATCTGGTTCTCACTCATCACTCTATTTGGATTAAAACAACATTCCCACTTTCAATGGCCTAACTTGTTGCATTAGTGACAATGTTTTGATCTGTTCAAAGTAACCATATCAAATGCAGTATTCGGATCGATTGGAGTACCATGGCCTTTACCTTGTTGAGGGAATCCATTTCCACCTTGCACCTTAGGAACCGCCTGCTGAAATACTTCTTGCATAGACCCAACGTTCCCTACAAAAAGTTGGCTCTGACATCCTCTCTGCGTAGCTTTCATCTGTGCCACCATCAACTTCTCCTTCAATCATTTCTGCTTCATTTCCAATACTTCACTACAATGTTTAACATATCTCAAGATTTCATCAACTAAGTTATTCTGCCAACATATCAAATGCTGTTGAATCATTAAGCTAACCTCAATCCTGTCACAAACCTGGACACAGAGGCCCGTATTTATACTTTTTGACGCTAAACCGCGCTAACGCAGTTTAGCGTCAAAAAGTTTTGCGCCGGCTAACGCCATTCTGAAGCACCATGCGGGCGCCGTATTTATTGAATGGCGTTAGCCGGCGCTAGCAGACCGGCGCTGCCTGGTGTGCGTGGAAAAAAACCACGTACACCAGGCAGCGCCGGCGTTGGGGAAAATGGCGTTAGGGCGTCTTAAAATGGTGCAAGTCAGGTTGACGCCAAAAAATCGCCTCCACCCGATTTGCGCCATTTTTAACGACGCCCAGACGCCATTTACATGACTCCTGTCTTAGTAAAGACAGGAGTCATGCCCCCTTGCCCAATGGCCATGCCCAGGGGACTTATGTCCCCTGGGCATGGTCATTGGGCATTGAGGCATGTAGGGGGGCACAAATCAGGCCCCCCTATGCCAAAAAAAAATATAAAAAAAAAAAAAATGTATACTTACCTGAACTTACCTTAATGTCCCTGGGATGGGTCCCTCCATCCTTGGGTGTCCTCCTGGGGTGGGCAAGGGTGGCAGGGGGGGGTCCCTGGGGGCATGGGAGGGCAGCTGTGGGCTCATTTCGAGCCCACAGGTCCCTTAACGCCTGCCCTGACCCAGGCGCTAAAATCCGGCGCAAATGCGGGTTTTTTTGCCCCGCCCACTCCCGGGCGTGATTTTTGCCCAGGAGTATAAATACGACGCATTTGCGTCGCAGTCATTTTTTTAGACGGGAACGCCTACCTTGCATCTCATTAACGCAAGGAAGGCGTTCACGCAAAAAAATGACGCTCTTTCCTCATACTTTGGCGCTAGACGCGTCTAACGCCAAAGTATAAATATGGCGTTAGTTTTGCGCCAAATTTACGTCGAAAAAAACGACGCAAATTCAGCGCAAACGGAGTATAAATATGCCCCAGAATTTCTCATGTCTAGCTTCGATAGTCTCCTTTCAACTAAGCTGCTTGAACACTTACAACAATCTTTTAAGTTAGACATGCACACACACTTTGGGCTCTTGTGCCATTCTATCAATGTTAACCCAATCATTATCCTTTGCGAGTATCTTCCCTTTGAAAAAAGTCATCACCTGTTGATACTTTTTCATCACCAACAGTCAAGGGGCATTTGTTATTGGATTTCTCTCAGGTTCCCTATCCTGCCACTCTACAGTCACTTTGCATTCTGTCCACAAGTCACTCGGTACAACTATGTCAAAGAAGGTGGTCAAATCCACCCACAAAACTTGTGAAATCTTCATAAGCCCATTCAGACAATTTATCATGAGCTTGTTGTTCACATTTCGTAACGTCTGTACACATGAATACAAGTTTATTCTCTTGATAGGTGTCTAAGCAGGAAAGGTTTCCTTGTATCACCTCATCCAATTCTAACTTTTATTTGACTATATCCACTGCATTTTACCCTCACCAGGACCTGCATTATTTCTCTGTTTGATTCCGAACCTTCACCTTTTCTTGGGGACCCATTTGTATAACCTAATCAATTTGTTTAGTCCTCAAAGATCAATACCATTTTGTATCATAGGGGTATTAGACTCTGCTCTTTCTCTGTGATTACTGTTTGTAGCATCCTGAGGTGAGTTCCAATTAAACATGTTAGGATTTGTTATCTTGGAGGGGACTCTCCTACAGGAATAATTCCTGCCTGATTCATAATTAATTGTGCAGAGGCAATACAAGCAGTATTTACCTGAGTCAAGACTAAAGGAATCACTCCCATTCTTGGGGCTGCGAGAGTGTTCATTGACTTTCTTTTTCCAGTGAGGACTGTCAAAGTATGTTCCTACAGAGGTATGAGTTCCTGCAGACTCAGATTTACACAAAGGAACTGCTGGACAATAGTAACTGGAGCAGAGATTGCATCATGGGTATTTGGAACAGTGGAGTTTCCAGAAGCACTAATCCCTGAACTCCTATAATGTTCTGACTCATATTCACTGGTGTAGTAGCTATTCCTGAACTTACACTAGTAGCTACATCGTTCATTTCCTCAGCCCCTTGCATTCTGCTGCTGTTTTTCCCACCTTGCCCCACTGCCCTTCCTGTACCCCCCAGGACCTACTTAATGGTGGTTGCTGCGTGATCCCATTGAGCAGGCCTTTCCAGGGCTCCCTTGGCACTGAGGCTAGGCGCTACATAGCACCTGAAGCACAGTACCTCTGCTGCCTCTGCCCCCTTTTGCTACTTTGCTGCTGCTGCCTACTGCCTACTTCAGGCCCCCTCCCTGTACTCTTCCTGCTTTTTTCTTTTCTTTTTGCCACGCTCAGGCCCCTGCATACCGCCACCCCCGGTACTGTGGCTAGGCTCAACATAGTGCTTGAAGCATAGTGCCTCTGCTGCCTCTGCCCCAGTTTTGCTGTTTTGTTGCTACTGCCAACTGCTTCCTTCTGGCCCCCTCCCTCCCTGCACTGTTCCCGCTTTTTCTTTTCTTTCTGTCCCTGTCAGGCCCCTGCATCCTGCTGCTGTTTTCCCCACCTTGCTGCTCCCACCCTGTGCCCACGCAGGACCTACTTAATGGCGGTTGCTGTGCAACTCCATTGAGCAGGCCCCTACAGCGTACCCTGGCACTGTGACTAGTCACTATATAGTGCCTGAAGCACAGTGCCCCTGCTGCCTCTGCACCTGTTTTGCTATTTGGCTGCTGCTGCCTACTTTAGGCTCCCTGCCCTCCCTGCACTCTTCCCGCTTTTTCTTTTCTTTTTGCCTCCTTGTTTGTTCCCACTCAGGTCCTCTGTATCCTGCCACCATTATTCCTGCCGTGCTCTCCTGCCCTAGTGTGCCACACTTACTCATTGGCAGTCGTTGCACAACCCCATTGAGCAGGCCCCTCCAGCTTGCCCAGGCACTGCAGCTAAGTGCTACACAGCACTTGAAGCACAGTGCCTCTGCTGCCTCTGCCCCAGTTTTGCTATTTTGTTGCTGCTACCTACTGCCTACTACAGCCCTCCCTGCACTCTTCCCACTTTTTTTTTCTTTTTGCCCCCTTATTTGCCCCAATCAGGCCCCCTGCATCTACCTGCTGTTTTTACCACCTTGCTTTCCCCGACACTTCCCGGTCCTACTTAATGGCAGTTGTTGCGCAACTCCATTGACCAGATCCCTCCAGCCCGCCCATGACACTGTGACTAGGCACTACATTACGCCTGAAGCACAGTGCCTCTAATGCCTCTGCCCCCGATTTGCTATCTTACTGCTGCTACCTACTGCCTACTTCAGGCCCCTGCCCTCCCTGGACTCTTTCCACTCTTTTTTTTTTGTTTTTGCCCCCATGTTTGTCCCCGCTCAGGCCCCCTGCATCCAGCCGCCGTTATTCCTGCCTTGCTCCCCTGCTCTCCACCCCCCCCAGGACCTACTTAATGGCGGTCGCTGCACAACTCCATTGAGCAGGCCCCTTCAGCTCCCCCCAGCACTGGCTGGGCGCTACATAGCACTTGTATCACAGTGCCTCTGTTGCCTCTGCCCCAGTTTTGCTGTTTTGTTGCTGCTGCCTACTTCCTACTTCAGTCCCCCTGCCCTCCCTGCACTTTTTCTGCTTTTTCTTTTCTTTTTGCCCCCGCTCAGGCACCCCGCATCCTGCTGCCATTATTCCCGCCTTGCTTCTCTACCCCTCTGCGCCCCAACCCCCAAGGACTTACTTAATGGTGGTCACTGTACAACCCCATTGAGCAGGCCCCTCCAGCCCCCCCGGCACTGCAGCTAGGTGCTACATGGTGCTTGAAGCACAGTGCCTCTGCCCCAGTTTTGCTATTATGTTGCTGGTGCCTACTGCCTACTGCCTACTTCAGGCTCCCGTCCTCCCTGCACTCTTCTAGCTTTTTCTTTTCTTTTTGCTCCTGTTTTTGCCCCCAATCAGGCCCACTGCATCCCGCCGCCATTTTTCCTGCCTTGCTCCGCCTGCTCTCTCATGCCCAGCCACCCTGGACCTACTTAATGGTGGTCGCTGCGCCTCCCCATTAAGCAGGCCCCTACAGCTCCCCCCTGGCACTGCAACTAGGCACTACATAGCACCTGAAGCACAGTGTCTCTGCTGCCTCTGCCCTTGTTTTGCTGTTTTGCTGCTGCCTACTGCCTACTGCAGACACCCCTCCCTGCTCTTTCCACTTTTTCTTTTCTTTTTACCACCTTATTTTCCTCCTGCATCCTGCTGCCATTTTTCCCGCCATGCTCCCCCTTGCTCCCCTCACGCCCTGCCCCCAGGACCTACTTTATGGCAGTCAATTTGCGACTGTGCAGCGAGCATGCCGCTAGCACCTCAAAGGCGCAACAAAGGCACACCGCATCTGCGCCCGCCCGTGCCTGCACCCCTAGACCTGCAACCTGGCACCGGTACTCCTCTGACGAGTTCAAGAACCTCAGGCCTAAGACCCGGAGCCCCAGCTGCAGCACCGCCTCGATCCACCAAGATCTTTTCCTGCCTCAACAGTCATTTCTCCTACCACATTGGAACCACCATAATCTCTACCCAGCAGATCCCCAGCCGCAAACCTCAGCTCTACTGCGTACTACTCAATGTCTGATCCCTCTGCAAGTACGCCATAAAAAAGTGGGACACCATCACCACCCTCACACCCGACATTATGTTCATTACTGAAACCTGGCTCACCTCTACTTCTGCACCACACAATGCTGCCGCCACGCCACCGGATACAAGATGATCCACTGTGACCGCCCCCACAGGCAAGGCGGAGGCATCGCCTTCACTTACAAGGACTCCCTCCACTGCACCGCCTCAGACTACGACACCAAACAGATCATGGAGCACCTCAACTTCCAGGTAAAACCTGATGCCAAAACCACCATCCGAAGAACCCTTGCTTACAGATCCCCTGGTGCCCACCACAGCTTCCGCAACTCCATTCTGGACTTCATTGCCCCCCTGGCAATCGACTCCAACCACTACATCTTCCGAGGGGATTTGAACTTCCACCTGGAAAACCCGGACGATGCCAACTCAGCCTCACTCCTCGAAAACATGAGCATCATCCGCCTCTCTCAGCTGGTCACCACTCCCATACACAGCGCAGGACACACACTAGACCGCATTTTCTTCTCCAATGACAGAGTCAAGTTCTCCCACACCTCTGAGGTAACATGGACCGACCACAACATCTTCCACTTCACCATCAAGGGACTGCCTAGAGTCCCTACAAAACCCTTCCCCACTGCAACTGGAGCAAAGTCACTGAAACACCCTGGATCACCACCCTCAAAGAAGCTAGACCCGTCCTTGCAGACACACTTGTACGCCATGTGCAAAACTTCTCCAAACGGACCTCCTCAGCTGCCGAAACCAACGCCCGTCTAAGAAAACCACCAGTAGCAAGCCCACCAAGCAAGCCAAACGGTTCACCCCAGAACTTCTGACCCTCAAACGATATCGCAGGAAACTCGAAAGACACTGGCACTCCAACAAGACCAACACTAGCCTTGGCTTCAGGGCTGCCCTCAAAAGATGCCACCGCTGACTCAGAGAGACCAAAAAAGAACTCACCACCCACATCGAGGCAATCACTAACTGTGCCAGAGAACTCTTCCTCATCGTCAGGGAATTCTCTTCCCCCGCCACCAAAGAGAACACAATTCACCCCAGCCATACCCTTTGTGACACGCTATCAGACTGCTTTCACCACAAGATTGCCAACATCTATAGCAACTTAGACACCCAACCTTCTGACCTCAATCACCCCTGCACCCTGCCCCACCACTCCCCCCTCAAGAGGATCACCGAATGGAAGTACCTATTCATTGAAGACACCATCTCCACCATGGCCTCCATCCACCCCAGATCCCCCTCGGACCGCTGTCCACAATGCTTTTACAACCCAGGGGGAGAAAAAAATCAGAGCACCCTTCACAGAACTCCTCAACACCTCCGTCTCCACAGCCACCATCCCCGGTGCCTGGAAGCACGCCGAAGCCAAGCACCTCCTGTAGAAACCCTCAGCTGACCCCAGTGAGTTACAAAACTACCGCCCCCTCTGACTCCTCTCATTCCCCACCAAAGTCTTGGAAAAGGCTATCAACTGCTAGCTCACAAACTACCTCAAACTCAACAACGTACTTGACTTATCGCAATCTGGCTTCCAGACTAATCACAGCTCCAAAACCGCCTTGATCACAATACCAACGACATCAGGCTCCTCCTCGACCAAGGGGCAACATCTACCCTCATCCTCCTCGTCTTATCGGCAGACTTCAACTCCACACTCTCATCACTCCACAGCATTGGCATCCAAGACAACGCACTCAAATGAATCTCCTCTGTCCTATCCAGTTGAACACATAGGACCCTCCTCCCTCCCTACGTCTCTGCCCCCAAAGACATCATCTGTGGAATCCCCCATGGCTCCTCTCTCAGCTCCACGTAGACATTGCATGCACCCACGGTCTCAGCATTGTCTCCTATGCTGATGATACCCAGCTCGTCCTCTCCCTCATAGACGGAACCGCCACCACACAAACGAACTTCCAAAACACTATGACCAACATCGCCACTTGGATGAGGACCAACTGCCTCAAGCTAAATTTGGACAAAATGGAGATGCTCATCTTTGGGAACAAGGCCTTCTCCTGGGATGAGACGTGGTGGCCTGCCGCCCTCAATTCCCCACCCATACCCACCGACCATGCACCCAACCTCTCGATCATTCTGGACACCCAACTGACCAAGAAGTAACAGATCAACACCGTCTGTTCTGCCTACTTCCACATCGTCCACATGCTCCACAAGATCTTCAATGGATCACCATCTCTTCCAGGATAATAGTCACCCAGGTCCTCATCTCCAGCCAACTCGGCTACGGCAATGCGCTCTATCCTGGAACCACAAAACAGCTCATGAACCACCTACAGACTATTCAAAACGTGGCAGCAAGACTCGTCTTCAACCTTCCCAGAAGAACCAGCATCACCCCCCCCTTAGGGCCCTCCACTGGCTCCCCATCCAGCAAAGATGCATTTTCAAGCTGCTCATGCACGCATACAAGGCTCTCCACAATGTCGGACCCACCTACATCAACAACCGCCTCATTTTCCACCAACCAACCAGAGTCCTCTGCTCAGCCTCCCTCGCCCAAGTCCACATCCCCCACATCCTCTGCAAACGCTCCTTCTTCCACCTCGCCGACAGATCCTGTAACGATTTCCCCCTCCACCTGCGCACCTCCCCTTCCCTGAAGGACTTCAGAAAGCAGCTCAAAAGTTGGCTCTTCGATCACCAGCACCAGCCAGATAAGGCCTGCAGCCCCCCAGTGCCCAGAGACCCCCCCGGGGTGACAAGTAGAGCTATAGAAGACCCTGTGATTGATTGATTGAATTTGGGGTATATGATATGGAGGTGGACATGGTTATAACAACACATCTTGGGTATCATTGCTAGAATCACTATCACTATCTTCATCTGAACTCTCTTGGTTTCCTGTATTTTCATATTTCCCTGTCTTTCTTTGTTTTTCTCAGATTCTTCATTTGTTTATGCAGGGTACAACCAAGCTCCCTCTATCATGTCAGTCCTCCACCGCTTCTATTCTGCATCCTATCTATCATCGGCACAACTACATACTGCCTTTCAAACTCTTTGCTGATATATTTCCCTTTCCCTAACATGAGCTTTGTGCACCCAAGTATTAAGTGCTTTGAACTGTGGATGCGGTTTCATTTTGTACAATCCTCTTCTCAGATTTTCAATGATTCTTTAATTAAATGTGCCATAGCATGGAAATATCAAGGCACCTTCTTTCTCTGTGATTTTATGCCATTACTCAGCCAAACACATGTAGGAAGCCCCACATTTATGGCTATATAATCACCTGCATGTCCTCGGGCGATGTTTCTCTCTCTTACAGGTATTCTCACATCTCCCCTAATCAAATTCTGTACAGCCTTAAAGCATTTCATTGTCCAACAATAATATCAACAGTCACAAATAGAATTTCAATTTTAATTTCAACCAGCAAATAATTTATTTTCACCCACAATTCTTATTTGATGTTAACAACCAACAGCGGCATGGCACTCTTTGACATGGTCAACCAATAACAGTGTGGCTTTACCTGCAACTGTCCAATCTCAGCACGGCACTCTATGATGTTTTCCTTACTCCTTGCAGTAGTTCTCCTCCTTTACAATTTTTTGTGAATGTTGCAATAGAAGCACAAAACAAATGCAAAGCAAATTCAACAACTTTGGCTGCTCTACTGAAGAATCAATAGTATTCAATCAGACACAAAATGGTCCGGAGGGACACTTTGTGGCCTACTCTGTCTCACACTCGAGTGAGACCTTGACCAGCAGGGAATCACCCGGATTAGTGCAGCTTCACCCCTGCACAAAAGGATCCACAACACCAACTGCACTTTGCTGTTACACAAAGGTACTTAGCCCATCTCAATTGTGTAATTGACCATACCTCACGGCTAACATCACTAAACTTGCCAGACAATTACAACACAGTGTCTTCTACTCTGATCATTTGTTACTATCCTGGGATCTTAGGCTATATCGAGCCTGATAACCATGTCAACTTAGCATCAAGCCTTTCCATATCCATGCAACAACGCAAGACATCACTGCATCATCTCACACAATCTCAGCAAAACACCACATGCTACACATAAGCAATTGCAAGGTGAGACCCCATTGAAACCCACTCCCCCACTGCAACAATGTAATTGCAAACTCTAGAATACTGCTGCTCCTCTGAATCGTGATATGGACTTTAGAATTGTGAATGGGCTTGGACAACTGGGCTCTTATGGATAGAGTAACTCCTGTGATCTCAATAACAGAAACATCCAACAAGCTATCATTTGAGAGTGCGTAGGAATGTGAATTTACACTCTTGTCTGATAGACCTTTTTAGGTTGGTTGAGATGCACAAGAGACTTATATTAATAATCAATGTATTTTCCACAGTGAGGTTCAGGAATTGGTGATTGAGGTTGTTGATTTATAGCCAATCAATAATCAATCAAATATATATGCATGTCATGAAAATATTGAAAAGATGCAAACTAGCATCTGGCATGCTGAAATATGGCAAACTGTTCAATCTCTGTAGACTAAGATACAGAGTAATTATAATCACAGCAATACTGAAATTGAGAATTAGAAATAGGTGTTACATAAAGAAACTCCTTTCTCTCTCTTAAACATGAAATAATTCTAAAGACATCTAATCAGAGTTTTAAGTAAAGAATGAGGATGGTTTAGAAATAAATCTTAAGGGTAGTTGGAATGAAAGCCCAAGGATGAGTGGAAAGTCGCTTGAGGCAATTTGGAAATGCAAGGAGGTGTCAGCATTGCGAAGACTTCAGTAGAAGTCTTCCAAAAAGAAGTAAGAATTCAGTATAAAGCTTCACACTTGCAAGTAAATATATACATATATTTAAAGCCTTGGCCAGTTTTTGCACAATCTGAGCAAGAGTTGCTATTTGTATTAATTTGTTTTATCTGTTTTAGTATTCTTGTGCCTGATATGGTTTCAGTCCCAGAGTCGCTTTTCATGGAAAAAAATATTGATTAAAGTCCAATAAAAGGCCCCATGACGTTTAAAAATGGCATTAACACACTTCCTGCTGTGATGGAAAATCATTTGCATCTTTAATTTCTATGCTATGGGTGACCAGATAGGAATGGGAGGAAAAACAGCTTTGCCAGCTGTATTTTCACAGTGAGAAAAAGTAGCTTAGCCAGCAGAATTATCAGTGTCATGTCATTGAGCTGGGCTGACTGGAAAGTCCTGTTCTTTTTTATTATTATTATTATTTTTATTATTATTATTATTATTAATAATAATAATTATTATTATTTTATACAATTTGTTTTTATGTGAATCCATATGCCACCAGAGCTGATGGCATCATGCAGTGTTAACTGTTTGATTTAAGATTATATAACAAGAACCCAACAAACCGCTATTCTAAGGCAGATTTTAAAAAATCTAAACAACATATATCGGAAACAAATATGGGAATACAAGCATCAGGAAAACCATGATCTTTGGGTAAAGGCCCTATTCTTGAGTAAAAAATCAAATAGACAAGGTTTTTGGAAAATGGTGAATGCCCTGATAAAGCACTGATGACTCTGACCAGCTCTAATATCTCAGAAGCCGTCTGGTTTGATTACTTAAGTCACCACTTCGGTGAACAAAAGAGAGCCAGTAAAAATTTAGAAGAGGAAGCAAAAAAGTTAAGCCTAGAAAAAGTAAAATTAAAACCCCTCACACCCCAAAAGGAAACCAAAAAAATAATATTTACAATGGCCGAAATTATGAGCTCAATAAAAAACAGCAGAACTGGGGGTGCTCCTGGTCCAAATGGGATCCTAAATGCCTTGTTTAAACTGAATCCTGCCTTTTGGGGTGAAAAATTGGCTTTGACTTTCAACCATTGTATGGCGCTAGGAAGTATTCCACAATCTTGGAGTGGGGCGATAATCCATCCAATATTCAAAGGAGGTAATAAATCACAAACTGAGAGTTATCAACTAATTACCTTAACGGATGTAGAAGCTAAATATTATGCAGGGATTTTACTGGAGCATCTTCGTAGGTGCGCAATCAAAAATAGCATTATTCCCTCCAATCAGACAGGTCTTGTAAAGGGCCTGGGTACTGCCGTAAACATATTAACCCTATCCCTGATTATTGATAAATAGAAACAAAAAAATCAACCCTTGTATCTGTGTTTTGTAGATTTTAAATCAGCCTTTGACCTGGTACAGCAACCTCTCCTATGGGAGAAATTAGTCTCCTGGGGGATACCAGAGAATCTGTTAAAGGCTATCGAACACAGATACACAGATACATGGGTAAGAGTTACATGGGTAAGAGTTAAGATAGGGGATGGATCTTTCCTTACAAGGGAAATTAAAACAAAACAAGGACTGAAACAGGGCTGTGTGCTGGCACCATATCTTTTTAATCTCTTTTTATCTGACTTGACTGCGGAACTAAATAAGGTAAATGCGCAACCCCCAAAGCCTGGTGATATGACTATTTCAAACTTGCTATATGCTGACGACGTAGTACACCTGAGTCAAACTAAAGTAGGGCTACGGCGGCTCATCATAAAGATATCTGAATATGCAGAGCAAAATGGATTGGAAATAAATCAGAAAAAAAACAAAGTACTGGAAATTAGCAAAAAAACTTCGAGAGTTAAAAAATGGAACACACAAAGGGGTGTTTTGGAACAAGTAAACCAGTATAGATACCTGGGTGTACTTTTTGATGAACGGGGCTCCTTTCTTCCCCAGAAACAGGAGCTATACAGAAAAGGAAATGTTCTGCTGTTCGCTTTCCACACTTTAAAGAAACTGCTTACCGTCCCTAGCTATCGGCCGTTGCTTCAAGTCGTTGCAGCCAAACTAATTCCATCTTTAGTATACAGAAGCGAAGCTCTGTGTGGACAAGATGCTATCACCCTAAATAAAATTACTGGAAACATTTTTAGGTCCTTATTCCAACTACTGGGATATACCTCCCAAGCCCAAATTAGGCTGGAGTTTGGTTATCTAAACCAATGTATAGATAGGAAAGCCAGTTATATCAAAGTTTGGAAGCATTTACAGCTAACAAAGGAAAATCAGCTCTGCCAAGCACTTTGGAAGGAGATTAGTTCAAACTCAAAGGCTAAATCTCAAGAGCACTTAGATCAGGCATTAACAGACTTGGAAGTAGTGGAATTATGGAACTCAAACCTTTCCTACTTTGCTTTTTAAAAAATCCTAAATCGAATAACAAGGAAAAGATCAGTGAACATGGATAAGAGTTTATTGGCCTACAGTTCGCATTCCTGGATGGTAATAAACGAGTATAAACTTTTGAAATGTCAGTCTTACCTGGAAGCTGGGTGGACAAAGTCAGACAAGGATCATTTAATCAAATACCAATTCCTGGTGGTGCCCACCTAGCCCAGTGGGAACGCCCTGCAACAATCCCTCAGTGAAGGCTGTGTGGCCGGGGTAAGGAAGATTTAATTAATTTGATCTGTATTTGTAATGGCCTACGAAATGAACGCAAATCTCTATTGAAGGCAGCATTCAATCAAAGGAGGATACGGACATGCAGGCAAGTGGTGATTGCCTGTTTTAAACCCTCAGACGTTTTGAATGCTAAATTTACCAAGTTTCTATGTTTAACAACAGATTTTTTTTTTAAATAAGATCTTAATTAGTACATATTTATTACGTTTTTTATATAGAATTCACAATTTTTTAATTCTCTGTAAAAACAATAAATCACTGTATAGTATTCATTAAATTATGTTTAGGCCTAGTTAAGTAAGGTATTAGACATATATGGGTAGTTATACTGACCTTGGAATAGGAGGTACTTATTAGAAAAGTCTTAAATAATATTATTTTTATGCATATTAGAGGTTACAGTTTGATTTTCTGGACTATAGATCTTTTGATTTTAGATATTTTTTGATTAGATAGAATGATGTGATGTAGTGGTTTTTATTAACTATGCATTGAATAAATAAACTTGATCTTGATCTTGATCTGTTTGCTTGTCCAATCTGCACTTTTAATCCTACCAGAATTTAACATCCTTGATTTAGACAAAACCCATTAATTATAATTTGTTTTCTGTCTACATGCAGTTTTTTATGTTTCTTTATAAAGGATGTTGCCTTGATATAGATGTGACCTGCCTAAAGTTGGTATGTGAGAAAATGTTACTGAAGTATGCTAGGGTTCGGAACAGGAATCCACAAAATTCCCCAGCAGCATCCTCCCATAGGGTACATGCTGGCAGCCAGCTCAGGTCCATGCATGCAGACTTGCTTTATTCTTTTTATATTGAGATAACAGGTCCAAAATAAACAGAAAACAGCAGATAAAAATACCCATCAAATAAATGTAGAAAGATAGAGATATCCAGCCCGTCCCCTAGGAGTGCCTAGGTGTAACAAAAAAATATGTTGCCATGCCCAAAAAGACCAAAAATAGTATAAGACAATCGAGAGCTGGGTGAGGTTAAAGACCATGACCAGTATTAGAAAGGACCTCCTAAATGGCTGTCATATTCCCTGAGATTATGATGCTGCTCATCCGCATTGATAATTAAGCATTCAAAGGAACCTTTATTAATGAAATGATGACACCAAAGCAACAGGTTGGGGGCCTGGTTCATTAACCAATGTCCAGCCAAGATCAATCAGGCCAATGCGAAAGCACAGAAGTAAAAACTATCAAGATGCTTTGGGATAAGAGGTGAGTGACCGAGAATGATGAGTTTGAACGCACAGAGCGAGTTCAATTTCCCAAACACAGACAGACAAAAATGTGATAAATCCAGACAGCTGGTGAAAATATGCACTGAGTGTGCAAGATCGCCAGAGCATCAAAACACTTTGAATCGTCCCTCAGATTCATAGCCCAAAGTCAGTAGGGAGTTTAATCGAAATCATGGATGAATTTAAACTGATGGTTTTTCATCCGAGAGAAGTTCAAGACCATATGAAATAGATAATTAGTACACCTCAATTCCTCGTGAGTAACTAGAAGTCAATTCAGTTTTTCTGCCAAAGTCTGGAAAATGTCTGCCCTTTGTTGGGCCTCCACCTTAGATATATATTTATAGGCCCGGCTAATGTATTCTTGGGGGATCCCTTCTACAAAAATGGAAGAACAATATTATTGGAGCAAATTATCCCGGCCCCCTATAACTCTGTATAAAATGCGGATTTGAAGGTGCTGGAGTAAGTCTGAGCGAGGAAGAATCATTGGGATAACACCTAGAAAGAGAAAAAGCAATCCCCCTCAAAGAAGGAAGCAGATGTAGATAAGCCAGCTGCCTGCCATCCGTCAATGAAGCTATCATGGACTGAAGGTGGAAAGTTGGGATTGTACCTGAGATAGGAACATCTATTAAAAGATGCAGTCCTGACCCAAGAGAGATATTCCATAAATGCACGTCCAAGCCTCCATGGTTCACACCCCAACACTTTGCTCAACCTAGATATGAATGCAGCGAAAAAGTAAATCTGGCGGTCAGGTAGCGAGAGTCCACCTTCGGTTCTAAGCCTCTGCAATCTACCAATATTGGCCTGAGGCTTCTTATACCCCCAGTCAAATATTGTCATATTACTTCGACCTTTGTGAAAAAAGCTTTAGATAAATACAAAGGTCACCAAAAGAGATATAGATACCATGGAAGAATAATCATCTTGATTAGGATATAACAGCCTATTAGACTAATATGTAAATGGTTCCACTTGCTAAATATATCGATCATTCTTCTGGAGAGTGCCTCGTAATTAGATTTGATTATGTTGCTCATCTTCATAGAGTTCTACCCCCATATACTTTGCAGACTTGCCCCAGTGCCTATATTCACTAGCAGATTTGACATTACGTAGAACCAGTGTTTTATCTAGGTTGAGTTTATAACCGGAGATAACCCCAAATTTGTTTGCCACTTGCCGAATAGCTCTCAAAGACTCCTCACGGGAGGAAGTCAAAATTGCAATGTCATTTGCAAAAGCAAGAACTTTAAGTTCAAGAAGATGAATCTGCAGAGCAGAGATGTCCCAGGAACACTTCAATGCTTAAATATAGGGGTCCATATAGAGCGCAAAGAGGAGAGGAGAGAGAGGGAATGCCTGACTGGTGCCATGATTTATCCTGATTCGGTCCGAAGGGGACCCAAAACAAAATACTCAGGCCGTTAGATTCAAAGAGAGCTGTTGGACCCGAGCTATAAAGCGTGGACCAAACCCTGAATTGGCCATAACTACCCACAGAAATAGCCATGATACCTGGGCGAAGGCCTTTTTGGTATCCAACATTATTACTCAAACTGGGCTATCCTGAGCAGGCCCTACCTCCAAAGCTGTGATAACTGAGTTAACATGCACACTAGTATCCTGCCTCCAAACAAAACCATGTTGATCCTCGTCAACAAGATCAGTGATGAGTGTGGCATGCCTGTGGGCCAGAATCCGGGTATAAATGATGGAATCAGCATTGATTAGTGATATAGGCCGAAATGAACAACAAAGTAGGGGGTCCTTCCCCTTTTTGGAAAGGTGACTATTCTGGTCTCAGTCCATGATTGAGGAATTGTGCCCAGCATTTCGAATGAGATAAATAAGTCGCACAAGACCGGGACTATGAAATGTAAGAATCCAGAATATAATTCAAGCAGAAGTTGATCCGGACCACAAGCCTTACCACGTGCCAGCTGGCCAAATGAACCTTTGACTTCCAGAACCAATTTCAGTTCTTCAAGTTTGAGCTGCTGCTCAGCAGACAGTTTCCAATGATGATAAAGTTGGAGGTGCCGGCCAATTGACTCCGTAGAGGGAAACACTTCCTCATTATAGGTTTTCTGGTAGCAACAGCAAAAATCCTCCCTAATAAGAGCCGGATCAGTAACAACATCCCCACACGAATGCTTTATCTCAGAGATGAGATACGAATTGACTCTGTAACAAACATGAATGATAATATCCGGCCAATTTCTTCGCTGTTTTCGAAGAAGGTCAGTTGTTTAGCCTGCACCATCTTCATAAGATTATCAAGCATAAACTCCCTGAGAGAGGATTGAGTTCTTAAAAAATAATCCCTCAGAGCAAAGACACAAAAAATGCCAATCATGAGCAATTGCCTTGTTGACCATCAGAATATCCAAACGTGTAAGGGTACACCGAACACTGATCACTACTGATGCTGCCTGTTTCCGTTGGAAGAGGCAAACTTCAAAGTGTGCCCCCCTAAAATAGGCTTTAAATGCATACTATACCATGGGGATAGAAGCTGAACCCGTGTTGAGTTAGGAAAAAAAGCCTAGCCTCCTGAGTAATGGAATGGATATATTCTTCATACAGTAGGAGCTTCCGCTCCAATGTCCACCAACGAGCTTTAGAATTTAATTGAACCCCATTCCCCCAAGTAGGAGGAGACAAAGAGTTATGATCTTAAACCACCCTCGGATTTAAAAAAATGCTAGGATAAGACACAAACATGCTACTAACGAGAAATATATAAATCTAAGAAAAAGTCTCACAAGAGGCAAAGTAATGTGTAAAGCCATGCTGCCTTGTACGGTGATATCGCCAGACATCAACTAATGCATAGGATTCTATTAGTTGAAAAGGGGCCGCTCTAGCCATTTTATTGAAGCCTACTTTTGGATTTAGAGTAAGATTAAAATTGCTGCATATTATCAGTGGTTCAGGCAATACATGTAGCTCTGATAATAAACTGCTACAAAACCCAGGATCATCCATATTGGTTCCATACAAAACACAGAGATTGAAACCAAGTTGTACCCTACAAACGTTAACAATAAGCATTCTTCCACCTACATCGATCTGATGATCTGTAAGTGTCCAGCTCTTATCCCTGGCCAATAAGGCCACAACCTTCTGCGAGGAGGTGTAGCAAGCCGAAGCCAAGACCTGCTAGCCCATGTCATCTAAAAGGGAATTTTGAGTGATGGATTTACCGTAATTCCTTATTCAAAAGTTTACACTTATTTGGTGGATTTTTGCCCATTAATATTCCAGGAGAGAAGATGTGGGTGCTGGTCAGGGCCACCCCCCTGACTAGCCCTGGCATACTTAAATATACATCCAGCACAACCTATTAGACGGGGAAAAAATGTACTTGCCGTCACCTTTGCACAATAAGCAAAATGCCTTTGAACCTAATTTTTTTGCAAATCCCTCTCCCCAAAACCCAGCCACATAAATGATCAAAGTGAATAGAGAAAAAAATAATAACCCACCTACCCCCAATTCCCCCCACCCCTCGCCCACCACGGCCACCCCCACCCCAAGCCCCAAATTGTTGTGACACCCCCCTGCACTAAGCCCAAGCCATTCAAGGGCCCTCCTTCCCAGTTGGTGGTTGTGATTACAAGCCATTACAGCAGAAAGGCTTGTGGGGCCTGCCCATGAGAACAGTAGAAACCAGATGCCCCCTTCAAGCAAGAGAAGGATCAGACCATCCACTAACCCCTTCAACCCCCTGAAACCTCCACCCGCCCAGTCCACCCAGAAGACTGTGAATGTATGAACCTCCATCTCATTGCCATTTGTTCCCTCCTCTGATGGCCCAATGGCCTAATCTCCACTTGATACACAATACCACCGAAAATACCTGGATCCCCCAATTCATAGAGAGATGACATCAGAGTAGGGTAGAGAGAAACAGAGTAGGGTAAAGAAGAATGGTGAGTCAAAAAGACATGACAGCTGCTAGTGGTAACCCCTCATCCAAATGCAGTAATCACAAACTTCCAACAAGTCTCCTCAAACCTTCCATGAATCCAATCCTCTCTCATTATTCCAACCCCCTAGTGTTCCCTCACAGCCAACCCCCTTAAAGTACAGCAAAGATTGAACTGAATAAGGGAAAACTCTCTCATCCCCCGGGCTGCCACTTCGAGATAAGCTCCTGGACTTTGGGGTAATCATAAAAAAAGTAGGTCCGTCCCTACTTGCGAATCTGCAGAGTTGCTGGTTCCACTAGAGAGACCATTGCCCCCAAACTTTTGCAGAGTCAGGATAAGCTCGCAGAGCATCTCACAAGTGTTTGGTGTGAAAGGTCACCGCAGACAAAAAACTCCACTCTACAGGCTTTAGCCGGTAGTTTACGTGTGGCTTCTAGGTAGATTTCTTGTCAGAGGATGAAGCTCCCTATATATATCAGAAGTGCCCATAGGTACTGTGATAGTTTAATAGGCGGTTTAAATGGAAATCTATGGGCCCTCTGGATCATGCAGTCCATATCCCAATCACTGAGGTCAGGAAATGCTTCCTGAAACAGAGGAACCGCGAACCCCCCGAAGGCCATCTCCTTCCAAGCCTTCTGGAATCCCAAGGACCTGGAGGTTGTTCCTGCATGATCTATTTTCCTGGTCTTCGACCTTTGGTGAGAGTGAAATTGCCCTCCAACACCTCCTGGAGGGACACTTGACTTGATTTCACTGCAATCACAGCGATCAGAGCATTTCTATGCTCTTGGGAAGTTTCCAAAGGACCACTTGGGTTTTTAAATGTGCAGCCTTTAGTGCCAATGAGTCTTTCTTATACTCCTCACGATCCTGCAGCAAGAGATGGTGTTTTGCAGGGAGAGATTTTGCCACCAATGAGGTTGAGAAGGGGCTTGAGATGAAGCTTGGGTAGACAACACTGCTGACGGTATTGTGATTGGAGGTGGGAAGTTAGTGGGGGTCTGCCCTGTACCATCAGGATCCCACACCAGCTCTCCCTTCTCCTGTGAAATTTTGAGGGTAGGGTTGATGATACCTTTGTCAAAGACAGATCTCACCACATCACCAGATCTAGCCTCCTCTGTACCCATCTCCTGTGTAGACCTAGATAGCAGATCGGTAGCAAAGCCGGCATTTGCATAGGGTTTTGCTACCGGTGACAAGTCATTGGCAGCCAGAACTGTTTGCGCCGCTTGGTCTACCTCATCCTTCCAGTCGCTATCAGATAGATCTGAAAATTAGAAAAACGCCTCCTGTGTGTCACCAATCAGTCCCCGTGGTGCCACTGGTGCCGCTAGTGCCAGTTTCGCTCAGTGCCCAGAGAGGGTGGAAGACTTTAATAGAGGTAGATTAACCTAGGTGAACTAGACAGGCTGCCCCTTTTTGTTGGTTGGCTCCACCTTCCTGAACCACCACAGCTGCCATTGCAGATGTATTAGGTGTTTGTAAGTCCACTGCTACCGAAGTTGATGGTTTCCCAATAGCAGACCCCACCAAGGAGTCTGATACTACATTTTGGATATGAACTTGAGCATGAACCCTTGCGTCTACATGGCTTGCAGAGGAAACATCAGGCACAGCAAACATAAAGGGGGTGACAAAGGAGTCCATAGTCTTCTGTCAAATGAGAAGCCATTTTATTCTTGTGTAAACCACTGACTCCACCGGATGTGGCCTCTTCAAATTCACTCCCAGACTCATTCTGCACTCCTTTCTCTGCCTGCCCAGAACTTCAATTAGGCCCTTTCTTCACTCTTGCAGCAATAGATCGGGGGAACCCCTTTCCTCTCTGAAAGCCGTCTTGAGAGCTAGAGATGAGAGTGCTCTGTCTACCAGAAATACTGCTTTCCTGTTCAGCCCTTGCAGCTGTCTGAGATCTTGAACCGTGTCCCTTTCTTTGCCCCCTTCCCTTAGAGGCAAGTTGCCTGGATGAGGAATGTCAGGTAGATAGATATCCCCAAAAAATCCCAGATAGCTCAGGATTAAAATAATCACACTTTGTGACAGATTTGGGGGCAGAAGCAATATGCAGTAAAACAGAGCACAAACAGCTAACCAGTTCAATGTCCTATAGTGTACCATCAGCCAGAGGTGAGTTACTCTGCCTTTTATTTGTGCCTGTAAAAGAATGTATCACTCCCCTTGCCTAGATATCTTGCCTGGGAATCAAAGTTCTCACATGGGGCGTGAGGCACTGCAAGAAAATAACCAGTAAGAGCCCCTTGCCTGCCAGCTCTTATGTCTGGATGAATGCAGAAATAGTAACGTGAAAGTGTAAGTTCTGGGCTCAGGGCACACCACCACTGCTGCAGCCTCCACAGCTGGAAAATCAAGCCCATTGAGCCATCCAGCCGGGGGACAGAACCAACCAGGAGCTTGGAGCTGGCTTGAAGCTTGATGCCTAAAGCAGACAGGCAGCACTCCCTCCACTGCATCTGACTGGCAGCTGTGAAACCAAAGCACAGCTGTCCCCGAGTTAGGTTTCTTCACTGTTGCTGTCGCTTTCCCTCTGGAAAGGGGATCTAAAGTCCGAGGCCCGGAGGTAATATCCGAGATCACAGGAGGTATGGGAGGGGGTCCCATACGTGACAATCTTTACTCAGACATTCTCCTTCCCAACGAGCGCCAGGCATGCCGTTCCTCCACAGCTATCTGCTTGGTGCTGTGAGAGCTGAATTAATTACTAACACATTTGTAATGATTAATGGAATAAGAGATATACATGAATGAGGATAACATAGAAAAAAGTGTATGTTCAGGAAGATGTACCCACCTGAGTGGCCACCATAATGAGTGTAATAACCAATAATAAATGTACACTTGTATTTTTCTTGATGTGCACACCTAGAGCCAAACGTATTAATGGATTCCACTAAAATATGAATGTAATGTATTCACTTAAATAATATTAGTCGTTGATTAATCATGTAGTTTGGGCCTACTTGACAAGCCTCGTGCTAAATACCTGACATAGAAAAATGTTTGTAAATGTTCTGTGAAAGCCGAGAATGAACATTATTTATTGTTCACATGGTGCTGATCAAGCAATTTGTAAATGTCTTACACCTTCTCATGAGAACTGCCTCCTAGAATGTCTTGTACTAGAAAATATTACATTGTAATTTTGATGCGTGAGACAGCGATGTTCCCAGGACCGAACAATGGATGCACTGACTGCAGCTAGGATCACAACAAGAAAAGTTACCTGATGAACCTGACGATGGGAACAGGAGAAGAGGAGCCAATCATCAACATGCGAAAGACTGTTTAATTATATTTTAAATACATAGTTTATAGCCTATTGGTCCTACTGTAAATGTACGATTTTCTGACCAATGATGGCGTGATACGATATTTTATGGTAGTTTAACTTAGCCTGCCTACACTTAGGAGAGGGAGACCCTTTTTCTGAACCTTTGCGAGCAATTCTTTCTGTCCCTGTTAGTGTCCTGTTCGTGGAGAATCGCAGTTCTATGTTTTCTGCTATTTTGTGTTAATGCTGATTCTTTAGCTTAATGTCCCGTGGTTCAGATAAGTTAGAGTCCAACCGTGACTGAGCCACCCCCCTTTTTCCACTGCCCATTGATGATGCTGACCAGACGGATATCCACCTGATAAAGAGACAAAGAGACTGTCTCTTGCTCACTCATTAAGGAGAGGTATAATAAAAATGCAATTTTTTGTGCTATATTTGTCCTTTTCTTTTAGGTACCAACCACTATTTTGATAGGGCCATAGCTAAATGTTTTTTCCAAACTAACTTTGACTAAAATTGTTTTGCATGAAGCCCAAACATGCTATTTTAATCTGAAGTTAGTTAGTATGCTCAAGATGATGACAAATTGTTATTAACGGAGAATTGATTTTATTCACCTTTTGAGTCTAGATGTATACTGTGTCCGTTTTCCAGTTAATACTGTTATTGATTGCACTGTAACCCTCGAGTGTTTAACAGTCAATGCATTAGCGAAATTTACATTCTTTAGAAAATTCGGTCAACCGTGTTGCTTGTATATGTTTATCTCTTGGTTTTGAGACTAATCTACGTGATATTAGCGTTGTTAATCTAGGAAAATAAACATACTAATTTATACTAAAAGGTGTGGCTATTCGTGGCCAAATAGGTCACGTTATAAAGTCTCTGAAGATGAATAGTGTTTATTGAAAGGGTTGTAAAGATTGCTGTTGAAGTAAGGAGTTTTGGTGGAATCACTCTAAGCGTAGTCAAAAGGTCCATCGTACCTCTGACGCGTCCCCTTATCAATTAAACTATAAAATACCAAGTGAGGTCAGGCGCGCTCACAGATTTTGGTAGCAGAGTTAGATAGTTTGTCTCCTTAAGAGGCCACCATAATTTCCAGTTATTAATAGAAAAATAAAAGGGTTAGTCTCCTTAAGCGACCACTATGATTCCCCAGACATAACGGCTGATTTTGGTAGTGCTAATAAAGATTATGGGCCTGATTCTAACTTTGGAGGACGGTGTTAAACCGTCCCAAAAGTGGCGGATATACCACCTACCGTATTACGAGTCCATTATATCCTATGGAACTCGTAATACGGTAGGTGGTATATCCGCCACTTTTGGGACGGTTTAACACCGTCCTCCAAAGTTAGAATCAGGCCCTATGTCTTCCTAAGAACCTACCATGACTTTCCCCAAACCTTGGAGTTTTCCAATGCTTCTTTGAGGATGTTTTCAGAGTTTCTAGTGAGAGTGTGAACAAAATAGGTTTCGCACTTGCACAACTTAAGCAAATCACAGGTGAATTGTGATGTTTGAGAAAGAATAGGGAGTTTACGTACTCCAAATGAGGTTGTTAAGGAGTCTGCGTACTCCAATGAAGAGGTTTAGGGAGTTTGCGTACCCTCAAACTTCACATGTGTATGGTGCTTTGTGCTAAAAAAAAATGCCCATATGTTAGTTGATATACAGACCCTGCATGGTCCAAGACTCTGGAGTATTGTATAAGTGTATGAAACACTTGGTCTATGCTGCAATTTGTCTGTTTAATAGGTCAATCCGGTGTGGTTGACAAACATAGAGTGCGTGTTAAAATGAGTGATATCTTTCGTCTGAGATTTGGTGAGTCCTATGTGCACCAGGAGGATCCAATGATCAGTTCAGAGTAGAAGTTGCTGGTCGAATTTTGCTTGCGAGCCAGGGAAACTGAAATAGGAGTATCTGTCAGAGCTAAATACCACAGTTGAAAATTCAGTAAGGTTTCTAAAGCGATTGTGTAACCTACCTGTAGCAAATAGACAAGTTGTGTGTTGATTTTTATTTAGTGCTCACAATATTTGCATATAGTTTGGCGTGGGTCTGAATTGCGAAGACAGGCTGAAGGGTTTTATCAGCCGCTGTATGTGTGAGTGTGACATCACTAGAGCCGCGCTGGGATAGGTCAGATACTGAGAAAGAATGCAAACGGATTGGTGGACAACCGTGAAGCATAATTGGTTGAGAACAATGATTTTGGATTTGAAATGTACTTCTCAATTTGATTGAAGAGTAGCGTGAAACACAGAAATGAAATTTTTCAAAGCATGAAAGAGTGCCCTAATGGGAGATGTGTTAATTCCAGTCAGAAAAGGAGAAGCTACACCACCAGAAGGTACATCCGCATATATTGTATTCAAAGAACAAGGAGCCGCGCCATGTCTTTGGCTGAAACAGTGATGGAAAGAGACAGAGAAAGAAGGGAGCTTAGTGTTTCCTGCCCATGGAACATTTAACTTGAGAATCTTAGAGAATTTTAGGAGAATATTGTATTATTCCAAACATCCTCCGAGATCTGCCCAATTTGAAGCATTAACTATTTGGGAGTTAGTAGCTATACAGCAACAGCAACAGAAATTTGAGAGGCGAATGAGAAAAGCTGAGGCGAGATGGGATAGGGAGCAGAGAGTTTGGAGAGCTGAGATTTTACAGGGGATTTGGATGTTTCCTGCAATTCCACAAGAGAAAGAGAGCAAGGCTAGGAAGAGTACCAAAGAGAGGGATTTGTATCTTTCTGATGACAGGGAGCAGAAATAGTCAGAGTCTAGAATGCCCTTGACTTACAATCAAGAGTCAGATGATGACAAGTTTATTTTGCAAATACTGAGAAGTCTTCCCCCACCATTTGCAGCACATGAGATGGGTCCAAGATCCTACAGCTCCAGTACCATTTGAAATTACACCAAGGCAAGAACAAGCTAACCATAGTGTTCCTACCACTTCTACCATTCAGATTCCTATACTGCAGATCAACATACCTAGGAATTATCCAGATCTAGTGTAAACTCTACACTGAGTTTAGTGGTGTCAACAGGTCAAGCTGCCCACATGAGACAGATTTATCAGAAGCCGACACTGAGTCAGATGGAGTCTACCTCTAATTTAATGTCTCCAACGCAAGCACATACTATCCAGAGGGACACTCCTATCACAGGGTCACTGACAGAGATGTCTGCATTTACAAGTCCAGATACAGGAGTAGTATACCCCTGAGATCAGAACGTCCTACTGAGTTTAGACGCTGTATCAGTACTTGTTAATATTGGTCCAGTTATACCCTTGTTCGTCCAGGGAAATAAGAGCAGTGGACAGAGAAGTCTAAATACACATGTAGGAATGGAAAGGTTCAATGAACATGCAGGAATGATGACTCCCATGAACCTGACATTTGATAAGACAGGTCCATTAATTGATTTGAGTTGTCCAGGGCTCCTCCAAATAATCAGGGGAGATCTGACATAGGTCCTAACCCAAGTTTGGTGACACCAGTGACTCCACGTCTAACGTTACAGCAAGTACCCAGTGCGAATAATAACAACATCTCTTTATAAGGTTTGACAACTCAGCAGTTAACTGAATGGTTGGAAAGGTTGAGTAGCACCCAAGGAGATTTCAGTGGAGGAAGTTCACTAAATTTGACCAGGCTTAAACAAGTAGTAGACTAATTGATTTAGGGAATCATTGAACTAGATAGACTTGACTCGCACCGAGAAGATGAATTGCTGTGACGCCGCGCTTAACTGCAGCGTCTCTATTTGCTACCCCAGTTGGACAGCGCCTCCGATTATCGGAGCGCTGTCCTCTGCGTTTTTGTCCTGCTTTTGTGATGCGTACCAGGAAGCAATTTTTATGGTCCCAGTCGCATCGTTTTTACCTGTCCTTATAATATTTTTCTTTCCTGTCGGTGGTGGACTCCTTTCTTTTTTCTTTTTCTTCTTTTCTTCTGTCTTTTCTGTGCTCTTGTCTTTTTCTTCTTTTTGGTCTCCATGCTGTCTTCTTGCAAGGGATCCATGTTGTCTTGTTCTCTGTTTCTTTTTTCCCAGCATGCCTTTTTCTCCTATACTGCTACTTTTTTCCCATTCTTTTCTATGGGCCTTTTCCCAATCCAAGATGGTGTTGTTTCCTTTTCCTGTGTTGTCACTTCCTGTCTTCCTGTATATAAGTCACTCAGTCCTGATCTGCTTTGTGTTGCAAACACTTCCTCTTGATGGTGATCTTCGCTCCTGTTCGTCCTTTGTTTTCCAGTTCCTGCTCTCTGATTGCAAATTTTTCTTCTTTTTTCCAGTATTCATTCCTGTTTTTTCCTCTGTTTCAGGAGTTCCTGTTTTAGAGTATTTTCCCATTTTGGGATTTTTTTTCCTCTGGGACTCCTTCTGGAGGGTACGGTCTGCCTTGGCGTTTCTCTGTCAAGCAGCATTGTGGCTACTAGAAAGGGTTGCCCCTATCTTGGACTATCCAGAACCAGCAGTAGACCGGGTGCTCTTTTAAGCCCTTCAATCAAAGGTGAGAAGCATCGTTCAGACCGTAGCAATTGCGTTATTTGTTCAAATTAATCACCAATAAAGCAGGATTAGTACATCAGAAGTTAGCAGACTTGGTTGAGAAATATGACATAGAAATTGAAAAAATTAAGCATTTGAAAAGAAGATACAGATTAGAATTTGACTCAAAGGACATTGAGAACATGAGGATACCAGGAATGAAAATTAACATTAGGGAATTAATCCAGAGCGTTCAAACACGGGGAGCATTAGATAAATGGGAAGCAAGATGGGAAAAGAAAGAGACAAGAAGAGAAGGGATTATGTGAACCTTACTGCAAATGTGCAGCAGACTGATGACCCGGTGAAAATATTACAGATGAGGGAAATTCTGGGAGGGAATTTTGTTCATGTCCCTTGGAGCATAAGTTACATCTTGTCCTTCACAAATGACTTCCCCAGGCTAAGAGAGAAACCAGTGGAATGGTACCAGAAAACAGATAGGTTTGTGAAACTTGCAAAATGCATGTGGGAGGATTTGAACACCGTATTAGAAATAGTGGTTCCAGCAGATTTATTTTTTGAATGCAAAAGATACATAAATTGGCTGACGAGAGAACCTCCACAAGATCCAGCTACAGGTGCACCATCTCCTGATGTAATGAAATACTATTACAGGTGATTGAATTTTTTAAAACAAGAATTTCTCCCATGAATATAGATTAGCAGAGAATAGACAGGACAGCTTAGGAAGGAAAATAGTCCATATATCATAGTATGAGAGATTGTTACAGGCTTTTAAACATTACAGTGGTACAGAAACAATTGAGGCGAAAGACATGATTCATTTTGTGTTCAGATTTGTTGGGGGATTAAGAGCTGAAATTAGCCAGATGATTAGGAGTCATTTGGTTTGTTGGCAAGTGAAGCCAAATGATGAAGTATTGCAATATGCTAAGTACTGTAGGACTGTAGTGACAAGATTGAGTTGAAGCAAAGGAAGTTGAAAGAGAAAACAATGGTGATGCATATTAAAGTGGCACAATCAGGAATGCAAGGGAGTTTTCAACAGCAGAAGGAAAACATGTGGTTGCAGAATCAGGCAAAAGGTAAAGGTCAAGGTGAAATTTGAAATGTGGACCGTGGTCCCTATTTCAGTACTGTAGTCACTCAGCATGATGTGCAGGGAATGAAAAGGATGTGACCATGTCACGCTTGCGGAGGCCTCAGACATTGGAAGCAGGAGTGTCCAATGCTAGTGCAAGAAGGTGTTGTTCCACAGACAAATTAAATCAATTCTTTCCCGAACATGAGAGTACCAAGAATGAGAGGTCAAAATCAGAATTTTCAAAATAATGTGAATCAGGTGCAAGGTCTTCAGCCTATGTAACCAATGCAAATGCCATGTTTGCAGATGCCCAAGTCGCAGCAAATGCAACCCCAAGTCTAAATGGTACTTAGGCAACAAATGCAGATACCTCAAGCCCCTAAGGAACAGCAACAGATGATGCTTCCTCAGCAGGGCACAGGTTAAAGGTTTAACACGAGTAATAACACAATACATAAATACCCATTACACAGTGAGGATGAATCGAATGATGACTGGGTGAGTGAAAGTTCGGATGAAGAAAAATGTGTGTCAGCGGCTTCATTAGAAGTGGATCAGAAGGGTCCATATGTGAAAGGAAAGGTGATGGGTCACAAGGTCATATTTTTAGTGGACACAGGAGCTACACGCCCTGCAGTGAGAAGTGAAGAAGTACCAAACTTGCCCCTTTCAGGGAAAACAGTGCAGATTGTAGGCGTTGCAAACCAGTATTTGACAAACACGATTACAGAGCCCGTTTCAGTTAAACTTGGAAACTTCAGAGGCTTACACAAATTTGTAGTTTGTGACTCGAGTCCAGTTTCCTAACTAGGAAGAGATTTGCTATGCGAAATGAGATGTTCACTTACCTGTTCAAATTATGGAATTGCCATTCAGACCAATAGTGGTGATGAAGATGACCCACAAGAGATAACAAAGTGTGACTCAGTGAATGAAAAGTACCCCTTGATCAGTTTCTTTCCTGTTTTTACAATGCAAGATCTTCCTGCTGACTTACAAGGAACTGTTCAGATGACAGTGTGGGATTTTTCAAGAAAAGACATTGGTTTAATCAAAGGAGTTGAGCCAGTTAAAATTCCAGGTGAGCCAAATGCAATGTTCCCCCAGATTCCCCAATACCACATGACTCTGGATATTGTTGAAGGGATTGTCCCTGTAATTGCAGAATTTGTAAGACAAGGCGTCTTAATAGAAGTATTGAGCAGCCCATGTAACTCACATATAATGGGATTGCGGAAGCATTGTGGGAAATTTAGAATAGTTCAGGATTTGAGGAAAATCAATGAGATTGTTATTAAATGTTGCCCAGTAGTGCCAAATCCAGCAGTGATATTGTTCAGGCTCCCATGTGATGCTGAATGGTTCACTGTAGTGAACCTATTACAAGCATTCTTTTCTGTATCTCTTCATGAGGATAGCCAGGTTCTCTTGTTTTTTTAAGTTCTTGGATCAAGTATATTGTTGGTGTAGAATTCCTCAAGGATTTTCAGTCACCATCCATTTTCAACCAGATACTGAAATAGAATCTAGAACCATTGGTAATGCCCTATCAATCGACACTAGTGCAGTACATTGATTACTTGTTGGTCGCATCAAAGACAAGAGAAGCATGCAGGCAGGATACTATTTGCTTGTTAAATCATTTGGAAAGGAATGGACATAAGGCATCTCTGGCAAAATTACAATACTGTCAGGGAAAGTACTTAGGTCATTTGATTGAAAAGGGAACTAGAAAATTTTCTAGGGAGAGGGTCACTGCCATATTGCAGATGCATTCCCCAGTTATACAGAGAGATGTCAGAATGTTTCTGGGAACGGTGAGCTGTAGTCGACAGTGGATTCTGCATTTTTCATTAATTTCAAAGCATTTGCAGAAGATGACCCACAAAGAAGTTACTGATCCCCTAGAGTTAGATCAAGTTTGCATGAAAGCGTTTACTGAACTAAGAGAAAGTCTGTGCAACGCTCCAGCTTTGGGAATGCCTGACTACACAAAACCTTTTGTGTTGTTTTGTCATGAGCATGATGAATGGTCCTTGTCTGTCCTCACACAAGTACATGGTGGTATAAACCACCCAGTAGCATACTTTTCAGTTACTTTGGATCCAGTTGCAGCAGCTTTACCCGGCTGTTTTCGAGCTATGGTAGCGGTTGGTTTGAGCCTCACTCAGAGTGAGAGCATTGTGATGGGACACCCCTTTACTGTTTTGGTCCCTCACTTC
Organism: Pleurodeles waltl; assembly: GCF_031143425.1. Taxonomy (NCBI): domain Eukaryota; kingdom Metazoa; phylum Chordata; class Amphibia; order Caudata; family Salamandridae; genus Pleurodeles; species Pleurodeles waltl. The sequence continues at coordinate 74,848,584 of NC_090437.1, read as the reverse complement.
ATTGAACTTTTGCTTACCTGAATGAAAACTCAGTACCTCACAAACACAAGACTGACCAGAGTTCACCACATGTTACTATGAAAAGGTGTACAGTGCTTAACCCAGCAACTTTGTTTAAAAAAAGAAAACATTGAAGTTGACAAATTGAAAGATGTCAAACATGACTATCAAGAAGTTACTGATTTGTTTACAAAACCTAGGCCTGAAATTCAAGATATCCGATTGGAAGAAAATGACCAAATTATTTTTGTTGATGGTTCCTGTTTAAGAGATAACATGGGAACATTGAAAGCAGGATATGCAGTGTGCACAATTTCTGGCAAACTCGAAGTTTCCTGGTTTCGGGGAGTGTATTCTGTACAAGTGGCTGAATTAGTAGCTCTTACTATGGATTTGGAATAGTCCGTGACTTCGGTCAGCTATGGTCACAGAGAGATTTCCTGACCTCTTCTGGTACGCCAATTAGAAATGGTGAAAAAATCCATGATTTCTTACAAGCTTGACAAATGCCCAAAAATGTTGCTCTGTTGAAATCATGACTTGTTGAGCAAATGAATTGTACCCTGAAATCAAGATTTGCAAATATGTGTGTGTCCATGAATCTGAAATAGCCAGACGTACTACTGTTAGTTCTGATGAGTATGAGGAACAAACCTGACAGAAAAACTGGACTGTCACCACATGAAATTCTTATGGGCAGAGCAATGAGATTGCCAGCAGTTCCTGCCAATGCTCTTGTGAACATAACAGATGATATGGTGTTGGATCACTGCAAGGATCTGGCTGATGTTTTTTGATCTTTCTAAGAGCTGGAGATTGGGTTGTAATCAGAAGACGTGAGGAAGACTTGCCTGGAGCCCAGGTGGAAAGGGCCTTACCAGGTAGTACTGATTACTACTACTGCTGTGAAGTGTGCAGGAGTTCCGAATTGGATTCATGCCAGTCATACTTGGAAAGTACCCTGTCCGTTGGACAATGAAGAAGAGTTGTTGAGAGTACCAACGACTTCTGTAGATACTCAGAGAAGGAAGCTGGAGGATCAGAGACAGACCTTAGCAGACCGAAGACAATGGAAATACTCCTGTGAGAGACAAAATGGAGGATATATGGGACAGTGACAGCGAACCAACCTCAACAGAGGTAGCAGGGGATTCTAGTGAGAGGAGAGCTCTCCCAGAAGCAGACAATCTTGAAAGACAAACAGGCAGGATACAGACCCGGTAGAAGGAGTTTAGTTGGATCAAAGTCAAAATGATCTGACTCCTCCATGAGAAATCGCAGGAACATCAAGTCAAAATCTTGCAGAAGATATTTCATGGTAGTTCAACTTCGCCTGCCTGTACTTAAGAGAGAGAGTCCCTATTTCTGAACCTTTGCGAGTGATTCTTTCTGTACCTGTTAGTGTCCTGTTCTTGGAGAATCGCAGATCTATGTTTTCTGCTATTTTGTGTTAATGCTGATTCTTTAGCTTAATGTCCCCTGGTTCAGATAAGTTAGAGGTCAACCGTGACTGAGCCACCTCCCTTTTTCCACTGCCCATGGCTGATTCTGACCAGACAGATGTCCACCTGACGAAGCGACTGTCTCTTGCTGGCTCAATGAGGAGAGGTATAACAAAACTGCTATTCTTTTGTGCTATATTTGTGCTTTTCTTTTAGGTACCAACGGCTATTCTGATAGAGCCATAGTTAGATGTTTTCCAAATTAACTTTGACTAAAATTGTTTTGCATGAAACCCAATTATGCTATTCTAAACTGAGGTTAGTTAGTATGCCCAAGATGTTGACAAATGGTTATTAACGGAGAATTGATTTTATTCACCTGTCGATTCAAGATGTCTACTGTCTCAGTTTTCCAGTCAATACTGTTACTGATTTTCACTGTAGCCCTCAAGTGTTTAACTGTCAATGCGTTAGCAAAATTGAGATTCTTTCGAAGATTCGGTCACCCCTGGAGGTGAAAAAGGTCAGAAATCTCACTTCCATGGTCGCGCTTGGGGGGTGAATGGGGGCAGTACTGGCAGAGGCAGCACAAGTGAATGTCTCCTTACAGGCAGAAGGTTTTGGCCCCAGCAGTGAAAGGAAAGCGGAGATAACCCCCAGCTCTCCTGGAAGGCAAGAAGGAAGGCCCGAAGGAACCCAAAGATAAGTGGCACAGTGATTTGTGGGGAAAGGGGAGGGTGGACCCCCAGAATACTAGAGAAGGAAAACTAGAGGGATACTCCCTGCAGGCGTATGCTGGGACAGAGGGGTCTTTGGAGGGGGTAGGTAAGTTAATGCACCAGGCTGGGTGGAAGGAAGATCCCCCCAATAGAGTGAGAACTATATCTGGTCAAAAGAGACCTCAAAGCCAGGCAGCATCTCTGGGGAGAAAAAAAACTGCGATGGCACTCCCCAGGTGGCAGCAGAAAATCACCCCTTCTCTCAGGTCCTTCTTTAAAGCGCAGGGGGGTATATCTGAGCCTCCAGCTGCACCCCCTCCCCCCCCCCGCATCCCAGTGGAGGTATAAATAGGGGTATGGAGGATAAAAACAAGGGGCAATCGGAGACGGTTTCTACATTATTGGCTTTGAAACCTAGTTGAAGCTTCCTTGTCACGGGAGGCCCTGCAAAACTGACTCTGGGGAGATTATTGAAAACCCGACTACGATAGGTTTGACTGAAGCCTGAGACCGCTAATTGATTAACCAGGTGACCTCCAAGACCCCCCAGGTGAGGTAGCCTTCGAGTCTTTGAACCTCCAGGTGTGCAGGAGCCCCCAAGCTACTCATATGGTCGATGACAAACCACAGAGTTCACAGGCTGGCCCCCCTGGAGGTACTGTTACAGTCCTTAGCAAAAAAGGTTAGGAATGGCTTCTCAGTATCCCAGGCTAACCAGAAAGAGATACAGGAAGTCTGCAAAGGATTAGCAGATAAGCTGGATGTATTGACTCAGGCTCTGGAAGTCCAAGTAGAAGAATTAAAAGTGATGTCTGTAAGGAACAGGCAAGAGATAGATATTTTGAGGGTGAAAAATAGATTCTAGCAAGCTTGAAACTTTAGAGAATAATGCACGAAGAAACAACATTAGATTGATGAATGACCCGGAAGAGAAAGAAGTTGAAAACATTAAGGCTCTAGTGGTTGATTTACTGACACAAAGTGGTGCCTGGGAAGGCACTGAGTCAGTGCTAGCAAATGACATCCAGAGAGTACTCCGAGACCCATTTCGGAGACCAGCAAATAGGAACAAACCAAGGAAGATCCTGGTGAACTTTCTTACTTACACCATTAAAGAAAAAGTACTGTCTAAGATCTTAAAGCTAGGAACGTTGAACGGGAGGGACTGCTCCTTCGAATTTAGATCAGATATCTCACTCACAACTTCAAATAAACAGTGGGAGTTAGGCAAAAGGATGGATGATGGATGGATGATTTAAAAAACTGGGGGCCACTGCACAGTTAAAAATCCCCGCGACTCTAAGGGTCATGATGAACAATAAAATGTATAACCTAAAAGACTGGGAAGAGGCGGACAACTGAGTAGAGACACTTAGAATATGCTATGAGGGATTTTCGGCAAGGTACAATTTCCCTTCTCCTTTTTACCCCTTTCCATTTCCTCTTTTCGTAGATCCTTTCTTAACTGTGTGGGATGTGATTTCCACTCATTTTCCTCTTTTCTTCCTCCTTTGTGTAGTCTTGTATATCCAGTTAGGCCGGGCAGCACCCACTGGCTTTACAAAACAATTTTGGAGAAGGATTGGGTTCTCCAGGGAGGAGGGGCTTCATAGGTAAAGGGGGATGAAGGGTAGGACAAGGGGTGGAGCATTGGGAGAAAAGAAAAAAAGGAAAGAAAAAGGGGTGTGCCTCAATACGCAGTAGACACTTGGAAAGACTACAAGACGCATAAACTTATAACAGTTAGGGAAAGTAAGGGAGATGGATGATAAAGGAGTTCAACTCCTATCCTGGAATGTGAACGGTCTTGGAGTAAGACCTAGGAGAAACTATATCCTTCAATACGTAAGGGATGCCCTGGCTCAGATAGCAATACTTCAGGAGTCACACTTCACAAGCAAAAAATCTCACACAATTTTTAAATCTCAGAGGTGGGTGAATCAGATGGTGTGCACAGATAGTATGTCTCACTCAAGAGGTGTTCTAATCTTGGTTAAGAAACAGATTAATGCCTCAATGTTGAGCTATAAATCAGATAGGAAGGGCAGGTGGGTTATAGCAAATGTTAAAATCTAAGAACATGGCTACACACTAGTAGGTTACTATGGACCTAACACTGATGATAAAGAGCCCCTGCAAGAATTGTGCTGAGAACTCCTAAACGCCCCCCACCCAATCATAATCTCAGGTGATTTTAATGCTGTTCTAGATAATTCTTCAGATGCATCAAGTAAAAGTAGATCCCTAGGGAGCCCAAAATCACAGGCATTCCTTAGGTTAGTAATGAAACAATTTGCGCTGTTAAATATTTGGAGAGAGAACCATGGACGGTCTCGAGGCTACACATACCATAATATGAAACATAAACATCACTCTAGGATAGATTACTTCTTGATGAATAGGGCACTTAAAGGGAAATCTTGGACATCGAGGACACAGCAGGACACCTGTCCGACCATGCAACGGTGGACTTGAGGATTACGGTGTAATTCCGGGGTTCAAATGAGGAGATCGACTTTAGACAGGTCACTTTTAAATGATCGGGAGGTGATAGAAGCTCTGATGGCTAAGACCAGCGAGTTCTTTGAAATCAATATGAAGTCGGCTTCACTTTACGTGGTGCGGGATTCTTACAAGACCTTCATAAGGAGCGCCCTGATCAGCCTTTCAGTTAATAAAAGCAGGGAGCACAGGAAGACAATACAGGATCTGTGGCAAACTATTGCCCATCTAGAGGGGAAACTGGTAGAATCACAGACAAAGAAGGAGGAGGGTGAGTCCCTGCAGAAGGAACTTCTGCTGAAAAGGGCCTCCTTAGCTGACGTTATAGAAGTCAGGGTGAAAAATAGATGGGAAGCAAGTAAATTAGTGCACTTCGAATATGGTGAAAGTGCACTCCTGGACTGGAAAATTAAGACCGATTTAACAAGAAATGAAGTAAGAGAGATAAGATCCAATACCACCAGGTAAGTGTTGAGGGAGTCCTCATAGGTTCAAATGGCTTTGTGTATTTCTTTGGGTCCTTATATACTGAAGATCCAGCAAAAATAACATCATTAAGACCAGAATGGCTGGAAGATGTGCAGATGGGAAAACTTTCTGAGGAGAAGGTAGAGTTAGAGGAGACGATAACATTGGAGGAGGTGCTGCAGGTCATTTGCAAGGGCAAAAAGGGGAAGGTGGCAGGCCCGGACAGGTTGCCAATTGAATTCTATCAAGGGATGAAGGAGATAATTAACCCGGTCTTAACTAAGCTATTCAACGGCATTCTTAAAGGAGATACCCCCTTTCTAAATAATGGAAGGAAGCAGTGATTACACTTATTCTAAAACCAGGGAAGGATCCTCCGACATGTGAATCATATTGACTGATTTCATAACTGAATAATGACTATAAGCTATTCTCAAACATCTTGGCTAAAAGGTTGGGTAAGGTGAAGGGGAAATTGATTCAGGGAGATCAGAAGGGATTATTAAAGGAAAGGTATATGCATGAGCTATCTCACAAACTGATTGGAGCTATAGACCTGGCAAAGGCAAAATTCCATCTGGCCATAATAACCCTAGACGCTACCAAGGCTTTCGACAGAGTGAGCTGGGAATACCTAAATACCATTTTAGTATATCTTAATTTTGGTGAACATTTCTGCAGGCTACTGAGAGATATCTATAACACCCTGTCAGCTAGATTACTGTGTCGCGTGGGCTCTCATTATCCTAAATGAGACTACTGGATTTCTAGGCAGCAGGATCGATAACGGTGTGGGGGACTGAGTCTGACCCACGTGTAAGGAACTCTGTCACCCTAAATCCGGTTGTTGCTCCGGCTAACTAGCAGTGCCTCATTTCTCCCACGGGGAAGAAATGATTGGGCAGCCGAGCGCATGACATCTTTGGAACTTCTCAGGGAAGTCGTGGTCACTCAGATCCAAACCAACTCTCTCATTCACAATATGGTCTCATATACAAATGACAAAGACAGTATAAGTTTTATATAATGTTTTAATAAAACAACTGTATTTTAGATATTAAGGCGTGAGCCGCAATAACCAGAACAATACAACATAGTAGGATTGATATAGTAACCAGGAGAGTAAAACATAGAAATAAAGCTATCATAATTCCTAACCGTTTCTACTCTCCCTCTGCTTGTTCTATTTGGAGCACAGCATCTTAAGCTTTCAGCTTGCCTTTCTGTATCACTAGGGAGACGGACACACTCATACCTGAGCAAAGACCTGTGATCTGGTTCAGCATCTGCAAAGAGGCAGTCAGCGTCTAGTTGTGGTTCCCTGGTCGGAATCTCCCTCTTGCATGTATTGGGACAAGGAAGTGATTTTATAACTAACATGTCATCGTGATCACAAAATGTTCCTACGCAGGAATGGCAAGTCTAGACTCCTACCACGTCTATCGGCAATGTACCAGACTGTATCCTTGACTAAAGCACAGAGTGAATATGTTATGAAGAACTCCAGTGCTGAAGTAGGCAAAACAGTGTGATATGAATAAAAAACAACACCGTAGAACTGGCTATTCTGTAAAATAACAGTACGAAGCTTAATAGAAAGCATTTAGAGTAAAGTGCACAGAGGCTCTAAGCTGTTAGCAAATGAATAAAATATATTTAGGGCAAAGTGCACAGAGGCCTAAGGCCTGAAGCTAATGCGCAAAATATACGTAAAACTGACCACACTACACCCTCCCCTTGTCGGTAACAAGTGGTTCTAACAACATAAAAAATAAAATAAAAAAAATGACCTAAATTTAAACCCAACATTTCGACAAGATGAGAAGACAACAAAGTCATAAATTTAGGAAACATGTGACGATAGAGCGAATTGCAATATAGTGTCAATTTAGTCGGGAGAGAGAGAAAAAAAAATCCAATTGTCAGACAGAAGCAATAGAACGTAGAAGCTCCTCCACTTCGAGATATGTCAATATCGGAAGATCCACGCCACAAAGTACCATGGAGCAGGTGTGTTCCAAAGCCCCAAAACCATTCAGGGCGGCACCCCGTGTAGCGCCAAGGAAAGAGACAAAACCATCTTCCTCCAGGAAGGGAATCTCATAATCCGCTTCACAAAGCAAACGCAACCGAAGTGCACAAGTCTGGGAATGAGCCCTAATCGGGAACATCAACAGATCAAGATCAACCACTGGAGAGCGCTGCAGTGAGAGACAGAAAGCCAGTGCATGTTCAAACGAGCACCAAAGGCATCGAAACACGGGTTGCACACAATCCAAAACCGGTCGGAACGACAAAGACCAGTCACACTCCAAATGAGCCAGGAGTGTTGCTCCAAAACGCTGCATCATGCGTTCACGACACAGCTGCGCTGACGGGAGCAGCAATACAGGATCTCGTTGCGGCGGGACAGCCATTGCGAAAAAATAGCAACAATAGCAAAACTCCAGCCAATAAAGCCAAAGTAATTGGGAAACCCCCAAAAATGCTTCCGAAAATAGAGTGTATAGCCGAAGGTATCAAACCGAATATGGAAGAGAAGGTGTGAACGAAACCAACACCAACGGCTTTAAAAAAATGAGCAATACCAGCAGTGCTGGATGCATTAAATATACGTCCCACAAGTTCACCGAAGTGACTCGGAAAGTTAGTATTCAAAAGGGACTGTATCTCCGCCGACGACCTTGCCACTTGAAGTGCGTAGGTCTCGCTAGCAGCTGTAAGGGCCACATGCTTTTGAAACAATAAAGCTTTCAGCCGACTCAACTTGTCGAAATCAACCTTGGAAGTAGCAATATGAGGCCAGATGTCCGCTACCTCCCTAAATTCAGTAGGGGGAAACAACACATTCCCGCAGCACGTAACGGCCTTGTTGACGACAACGACGTAAACTATTCCGGCACGCATGCCACAGCAGCGTTCGCTGTTAAGAACAATATACCTGCCGTTAGAAAGCACCTGGAAAGTGTTTTTAATTACCGGGACTGGAACTCCCTTCAGATAACAAGCTAAGTTAGCAATCGAAGCATTACACGCTCCGTGCAAGGACTGTTTACAAACCATGGAATGGCTAACAGAAGCTTCCCATTCGCTACCGCTAAGAAAAACTTCCCGCAAACCATTAACACATCTGTACTGAAAAGGAAGCTCCCACACCTCATGTATGTAACTGTCACCCAATAGTTCATATCTACCCACCGGAATGTGCTTCAAACAAGAAGTAAATTGCAGAGTGGAGATAGGCAAATTAATAACCCCATGAATCAACCACTCAGCTGACGGAATCTCAGCCACCGTAAAAGGCAGTTTCTCCAACTTTTCAATATTTAACATAACATACGTCGCTTCCTTCTTAGCCATCAATTGTTGTTGACGAGTTAAATTAAAGGAGATAAAGATCTCTCTGGCACGAATGTGCTGCCATGGAACGCGACCCGCCTTCAAGGTCTGAAGAGTCCAACCCAGCTGCATGATAGATCGTGTCTGACTCTGCCCATAATATAAAGAAGACATGTCTGATTTTATAATGTCAATAGCAGAAGAGACAATGCTGTCAATCGTGTAAACACGGTCAGAAAGGGTATGCATGCCATTATCAACAACAGACAAAGTCTGCAGCAGATTGTCTTGATCAATCTGTCTTAACCGGGCTGCAGCCTCCTGCTGGGAAAGTTTCCAAAACTCATTATACACTTCGTATAAGAACCTTTTTCTCCGGGGCACCTTGGGACCCGATAAGAAATCTTGTAAATCAGTACCATTAGACAGTAACTTGAGGTGTGACTTAACTGCACCCAGCGTGGAGTACTTCAACCATTGTTGACAAAGTTTCCCCACACTGTATGTAGTTATTATATCAGCATGTTCTGGTGAAATGTAACGAGGGTCTGCCCTACTAGTCCTGAACCCCCCAGAAGAGGTAACAAAACGTTGATGACACTGATTAGTGTCTACAGGCCACAATAACCACCCGCCCGGATGTAACGATGAAGCGTTAAGCGTACCATTCTGGACCCAATGCGTAAATTCACTAAAAGTAGCATTCACATAGTGCTGCCAGTTATTTAATTTAGAAGGGACAGGTATACTAGGCAAAGTCAATTCTCTAATCGACGCCAAGCCCAAACAACTAGTCTGTTGTACTGTGTCATTGAGGAAAATCATTTGCACAGGGATAATGCATGCTCGAAATAATGTATCTTTGCCTTGCATCTGCCAATTTTTCGTACCCCAAACACTTTTCAAGTCAACAGTCTTCAACCAGTATTCATATCCTTCGACCGAAAGTTTAGATACAAACGAATTAGAATACAGTAATTTAGTATCGGTCAACAAAATTTGCTTATTAGAATACGGTGTCACTTTAAAATAGTAAGACTTAGCATTTCGCTGATCATGCCCAGAAAAATATGCAAATTTATCATTATACGTTTTCGAACTCCCTTGTGGAGGAGTCGAGCAATGTTCCCATTGTACATAATTAAAGATGGACTTAGGGCTACTCGCTTTGTGAATAAAGTGGTGTCCATAATAGGTGTAGCAAAACATATCACCATGATTATCTCTAAATTGGTAAGCATCTTCATCGTCATAGACAGTATAATATTGCAAATCTTTTAGCATAGCATCTACTGTCTTCACATCCCAATCATCAGAAACAATGCCTGGAATAACAATATCATTCATTGATAACTTAAGAACATACGGTATTTGAATCAATTCAGTGGGACCATATATATCAAACATTACTTTATCCCACACAATCCCATCCGGAATTGGTATTGCAGAAATGTTCACATTGGATAAGTCTCTTCGAACCATATGAGACGAAAAATGTGGTCTCAACACAGTCTCCACGTGCTCAATGTCTGATCGATCAGGAAGAAAATGACCATGTATTACTAGAAAAAAGGTAACCACAAATCCCAACCATAAAAAAAGAGTCAGTACAGCCATAAAAAGCCACAAATAGTTCCAAGGAATAACAAAATATGTACGTTTAAGCCAACTCAGTAGCTTACGTGGACCTCAGATTGAAGACAGCGAAGACGAAGAGCTGGATACAGCCGCATCCGCGTCGTTGAAGCAGCCAGAGGCAGTTCTTGCAAAAGGTGCAACAGTGAACAAGGAAGCTGATGGAGGTTCTCTCCTAGGTACGCTATAAATCACATGTTCAGAAACATCAGTAGAACGTACAGCAACTTGAGAAAAAGAATCGATATCAATCGTTGACTGTGGAACAATCGCAAGATCATCTTCCACCCTCCCCAAGCTCGGAGAGGAAACAGGGTCGGTGCAAATCGCCTGCAGCGGGACTTCTTCCCCAGTAGTGAGAGGGATGCCGGAACTACTGGGTGTCCCTCTTGGTCTGCTGTGCAGAATCGGCCACATGTTGTAACTTGACATTATCAATGGAAACAAAACGATTTCCTTTGGCCCCTTGCAGCGGCGGCAAAATCACAGTTCTCGTGCCGCTCACCCCCAACACCGGGACAGGTGCTCGATAAGAAGGACCAAATTCTGTCTTTACTGCGACCTTTTCATGCACTAGATCCCCAATCCTGGGTATCCAACCAGTAGGTGTTACTGGCTCATCCTTAATTCCAGAGGAGGCAGCACTCGCAGAAGAGTTATCTTCACGAAATTGTTGTAAATCCTGCAAAACAGTGACACGATCATTTATGTCAAAGGGCGTATCTGCCGCCTCCACACCAGGACCATCTAGATCAGGAACATACATTTGTGTTCCGAACAGGCACTCATATGAAGTACGACCCCCCAGTGACCTTCTAGGCAAGTTATTAAGTGCTCTCTGTACTCCATACAGGTGGGCTAGCCAACTACGACCCGTACCTATAACCCTGGCTGTTAAGGATTGCTTTAAATCACGATTTAAACGCTCCACGACAGAATTTCCCTCGGGATGAAATGGAGACGAGAATTGGAGTTGGACCCCCAACGAAGCCATGGTGTCCCTGAATGCCTTAGAGGCAAAAGCAGGGCCCTGGTCCGAATGAAAAGCCGCAACTGCAAATGTATCGACAAAGATACGCAAATCTTTAATAACAGTCCGAGCGTCAGCCGAGCGCTGTGGCCAGACCCACACAAATCTGGAGCACGAATCTACAGCAACCAATATGTATTTGTATGCACTATCTGGTGTCAGTGGACCACAATGGTCCAAGTACACACACTGTAATGGTCTATTTGATATCAGAAGAGGAGTCTGCTGCGGGCGTCTAGCCGACGATGCTTTAATTTGTTGACAGACGTCACAACAAAGGACATACTGCTTTGTCTCCTTATAGAGACCAGGCCACCAATAAAGGGCCTGTAAAAGTGAAATCGTGGCAGCCACACCAGCATGCGCAGATGCCACCCCTTCATGTGCTGCAGAAATTAATCGAGGTCTCTCAATCTTATTCGGTAACTCACGTACACCAACGCCTGGAATATTAACAACAGCATTTAGTGCACCACTCAAGCAGTAACTATATTTAGAAGGGAATCCTTTAGGAAATGGCGTGCCATCAGCCGTAGCTTTTATGGCAGCCAAAATCTCTATGTCTGGTTTTGAACTCGAACGAGTTACCGCGGCTACAGTGGCAATAGCCACTGCCGACTTTGCAGTCTCATCAGCCAAAGTATTCCCAGCAACGGGTATTCCAACGCGCTGGTGTCCAAGTGTATGTACAACATGGACTTTAGGAAGCGTTTCTTTCAGACCTGCAACCTTACCCCACAACAATTTATGTTTAATGGTGTTGCCTTTAGAATCTCTGAACCCATTCATTTTCCAATAATGCAGATATTCATTGAAGGATTGCACACAGTAGTAGGAGTCACAGACCAGCAAGGTCAATATCGCCGGCTCTGCATGCTCCAACGCTAACAAAAGAGCTTTGAGCTCAGCCAGCTGCGCCGTGCAATCTCCCAAGGTTTTAGTATAAGTATGTCGGGGGCAGAAGACTTCCCCCTCCATAGTCCCGCTCACCACCGCACATGCAGCAGAATACTGTTGTTTAGTCCCAACCGCCGGTTGCGCAGAGCCATCGGTATACATGACCACTTCATATTGGTCAATAGGCAATGTGCCAGCAGGAACTGGGTACTCTATTTCAAATTGAAGAAATTCTTGAGTCTGCAGCTTAGGGTCAAATATGTAATCCACATCAGTGGCCGTCAAAGACGTAGCCCATTGTATCACCGCGGGTGTAAAGCTTTCGAATTAGGAACACTCGCTTTTGTAACAGCCTCTAAGGCCGGAATTGGGGAAACGACAATAATGCGTTGGCCCTGGGCTAGCGGTCTTTCTTTGATCACAGCCATCTGTACTGCAGTGAGAATTTTCTCAGTCTGTGCAAAACGTTGTTCTGCAGCAGAATACAAGTGGGACTTGTATGCTATCGGGACTGTCTCCCCCTCATTAAAGGTGACATACGTAAATCCAACAGCCCCAGGAATCACCCTGATGACCAAATTAGTTTTATTGTCCCGTGTGTGTAAATGTTTAACCGCTAAGAGATCAGTCTGCAACTCTCGCAGTATGTGTGTATGCTCAATCGTCCAAAATCTACTTGAAAAATTCGGGCGAATCAGTTCATATAAAGGTTTTATACGTGTAGCATAATCAGGAATGTAAGTTCTGCCAAAATTCAGAAACCCCAATAATGACTGGAGCTCAGAACCGTATTAGGAGGCTGCAGTAAAGCACATTTCTCCAAAAAATGTGGCGCCAGGCTCTTGCCCTCACTCGATAACTCATATCCCAGGAAAATAACACTGAGGAAGGCAATCTTCGATTTCTTAAAATTAAACTTATAACCAATATCAGCAAAACCCACAACAATGCACAATACGCGTCTGAGATGTTGTAGAATCTCATTGTTCATCAAATAAATGTCATCAACATATGATAACGCCTCAGGGTCCAACTCATGCAGAAGTTCAGTCACACGAGCCGAAAACAGTCCCGGGCTATTCTTATACCCCTGAGGTAAACGACAAAACTTTTTCTGAGAGCCAAACGCACTGAAACTGGTATAGTCCCGACTTTCGGGTGCTATATTCTGGCAGAAAAATCCATTCGAGATATCCAAGGTTGTTTTGTATTTTTTACACACTATATTATTCATAAGCGCAGCGCTATGTGAATTCTGTATTGCATATGTGCGTGTATGACTATTCAAATGTCTGTAATCCACCACTATCCTATAGGAATGGTCCGGTTTAGCAACCGGAAATAAGGGATTATTCATCGGCGAGACACAAGGCTCAATCACACCTTGGTACTCCAATTGTGTAAGAATTTTCCGAACCGATGCCCTTGCTTCAAATTTAATAGGATATTGCGGCTGTGGCTGAGGTTCTCCTTTAATGGGAATGACATGATAAGGTGATTGTTTATCCCACCCCACATTATTTCTATATAGGGTGGGGTCTTGTGCTAGAGCCCATGATTTACCATATGACTCCGCTAGTTCTCTCAGAACAAGTGGTGAAAAGGAAGGCGCAATAACCTCCTCCCCAACCGGACAGTCGCGAACAAAGTCAGGTGGCCAATCTTGTTCGGCCAACAGGACATCATATGATTTCACCACATGGTCCCAAAAGATGGCGTGTACAACGCGGTCAATGTCCCCTTCTAATCGTAGAGTCACAAGATATACTTGATCAGGATCAGAGACTCGCATATCCGCCGTCTCGACTTGTATGAAGTCATCAGTTGCTTTCGCCTCCAGATGCTCTAGAAGACTCCGGCGAACTATTGTGACCTCTGCCGCGCTGTCTAACAGCGCTAACGCCCATGTCTTGTTCGTCAAGAGAACTCTCTTCTTGAGCGGCATGTCTAACTGAGACTGCTGCCACTTTCTTCTTTTTAAATTGCTTTTTTTGTTGCAGCGGTTTCTCTTCTTGTTTAATAGAAACCTCCGCTGAGCGTTGTGAATCCTGTCTCGGTTTCACGTACTCCGTCCTCCGCTCTGACCGCCCACCTCTCTCACTTCTTTTCTCCGAGGAGTCCTGAAAGGAACGAGATTGGCGCGTATCAGTATATTGATATCTATCAGGCGTCTTCAAAGTATCCCTATTCCTGAGATTATACTTATTTTGTGGGGTCTCCGGTTGCGGAGACTGCCCACCATCTTTCTTAGGTGTTTGCTGTTTCTTATCCCAGCGCTTTTTTGCACCCTCAGGTTGCTGTTGCTTATAATTATCTTTATTATTTTTACCCTGCAATTGTGGCTTCTGCGGTCGAGCCCCTAGGCTATCACGACCAATACTACAATATGTTTCAGCTATTATTCTCGGAATTTCCCGCTTCTGATTAATCTGCGGAACGTCCCGAAGACGCATTCGCACTGCTAGTGCTACAGCCTCCCCCTTGAGATTACTCAAAATAATAGAAGAAACCGCGTCAAAATTACCCATCAATTGCATGCCTAAATCTAAGGCAGGGGCAGCCCCATATTCATCCTGAATTTGTTTAAGCATCTCCGGCAAATTAGCCAAAGTCGGTGTACCGTGTGCTGTAGTATAGAGTGCGGCAAACACCGTGCCCCAAGTATTACAAAGATCCACCGTAGGAACCATCCCATACGGCAAACACATCGTCAAAATTCTATGCTTATCCTGAGGTCCCATATGGGGAAATACTGCTTCCAGCGTATTAATTTTTTGCGCCAGCCAAAATGGAGTCTCCTCACGTTTAGCCGGTACTTTGCCCATTACAGAGTGTACAGTGGCCGGATTGATTCCCGGTACCACCGCATGTGGGTGAGCTGGAGCAGCACGCGCTGCATTAGTATTCAATGTCTGCATCACAAACTGAACTAATCGTCTGTACGTTACAGTTAATTCCACATATAAACGACGCACTTCAGCCACTGCCACATTTGCCACTCCAGGATATGGTGTATATGTAGCCAATAAAGGCCAGGTCGGACCATCATTACTCAACGGACCTAACCTTACTGGTGTTACTGAATGTGGGAGGGCGCCATCAAGCCAATTAAGGTGTTCTTGATAAGATAAAGGTATTTCCAAGTATGCATAAGCCCTGTATTGTCCAGGGACATTCGCAACAGTATATTCGTGAAAAGTATTTGTACCCCCATCAGCTGCTGGAAATACGACCCAAGAATAAAAAAGTTCTGTTCTATAGGCTGCATGGGCGTCCACCACAAAAGTGACCGGACCCCCCTGGACCGTCAGTCCATGTGCTATCAGATGACCCGTGAGCGGAAATCGCATATTAAGCGGTATATTTACTACAACTCGATTCGCCATTAGTATAATAATAATAGCTTTAGGACAGAGAAGGCACACCAATATCGGGGTATTTCCTTTCAAAGTTCAAGCTTGAACAACCAACCACAAAGTATGAGGATGTACCCAACCTGTGGTGGCGGAAACCCTCAGCCCCACGGACGTCTCCGTATACGGAACCGAGTAGTCAAAATATATACGAGACCGAGAGAGTCAGTCGGACCCAAACATTAGAGCCAGACCAAACGTTGGCGGCGCCATGTCGCGTGGGCTCTCATTATCCTAAATGAGACTACTGGATTTCTAGGCAGCAGGATCGATAACGGTGTGGGGGACTGAGTCTGACCCACGTGTAAGGAACTCTGTCACCCTAAATCCGGTTGTTGCTCCGGCTAACTAGCAGTGCCTCATTTCTCCCACGGGGAAGAAATGATTGGGCAGCCGAGCGCATGACATCTTTGGAACTTCTCAGGGAAGTCGTGGTCACTCAGATCCAAACCAACTCTCTCATTCACAATATGGTCTCATATACAAATGACAAAGACAGTATAAGTTTTATATAATGTTTTAATAAAACAACTGTATTTTAGATATTAAGGCGTGAGCCGCAATAACCAGAACAATACAACATAGTAGGATTGATATAGTAACCAGGAGAGTAAAACATAGAAATAAAGCTATCATAATTCCTAACCGTTTCTACTCTCCCTCTGCTTGTTCTATTTGGAGCACAGCATCTTAAGCTTTCAGCTTGCCTTTCTGTATCACTAGGGAGACGGACACACTCATACCTGAGCAAAGGCCTGTGATCTGGTTCAGCATCTGCAAAGAGGCAGTCAGCGTCTAGTTGTGGTTCCCTGGTCGGAATCTCCCTCTTGCATGTATTGGGACAAGGAAGTGATTTTATAACTAACATGTCATCGTGATCACAAAATGTTCCTACGCAGGAATGGCAAGTCTAGACTCCTACCACGTCTATCGGCAATGTACCAGACTGTATCCTTGACTAAAGCACAGAGTGAATATGTTATGAAGAACTCCAGTGCTGAAGTAGGCAAAACAGTGTGATATGAATAAAAAACAACACCGTAGAACTGGCTATTCTGTAAAATAACAGTACGAAGCTTAATAGAAAGCATTTAGAGTAAAGTGCACAGAGGCTCTAAGCTGTTAGCAAATGAATAAAATATATTTAGGGCAAAGTGCACAGAGGCCTAAGGCCTGAAGCTAATGCGCAAAATATACATAAAACTGACCACACTACAACTGCTAAATGGGAATTTAACTATGGCATTTAAAATTACGAGGGGCACTAGATAGGGTTGTCCGCTCGCTCCATCATTATTTATTCTCTATGTTTATCCACTAGCTTTGATGATTAGGAAGGATCATTCAATTAAGCCATTTACCCATGTTGACTGGGAAAATAAAATATCTTTATATGCAGACTACATTATAATCTATACTACTAATCTGCCTTCTACCCTGGATAGGTTAGAACACCTAACTTAAGAATTTGGCAAGGTGTTGGGGTATTCAGTTAATATGGCTAAAACGGAAATTATGACATGAAATATGGTTTGAAGAGCATAGTTTGGAAAACAAAAAGAAATTAAATATTTGGGTGTCCAGGTCTGTAATGACTTGGAGGCTATTGTAGACGTGAACTTAAATTCTGTTACAAGAAAGGTTAACAAGCTCTTGTTAAGTTGGTCTCATCTACCGGTAACTTTATATGGAAGAGTAAATATTATTAAAAAAGTCCATCCTCCCAAAACTCACCTCCCTTTTTAATATGATACCTCTACATTGTAAGAAGACCGAGATGCAAAAATTACAATCTAAACTTGATTCCTTCATTTGGGCTTCAAAGGGAATCAGAATTGCAAGAAGGAAGCTCAGCAGGAAGTATGATAGAGGAGGACTAGCCTTGCCACATATTCAACTATAATCCTGGGCTTTTCAGTTAAAGAACGCAAAAGATCTGCTATCAGGGAGAGGGGATAATCAGCAGAGGAATGTTATGTTAGAAGGAGTGGGAGAAGACGAGTTAAAATTCATGTACAAATTTGGCCATCCCAGATTTTACAAAAAAGTAAGACTGAAAGTTCTACAGGCAGCTGCTCCGCTATGGGCCCAGATAAGGAAAACAATGAACTTGTCATACTATAGTGTAGTCATACTATAGTAGTCATGCTCCTTTGTGTGACTCCCCTGGTACACCAGAGTGCCTTAAGGATTCCCTATAACTCCCTCTAAATGTGACAGGTATTGTAGAATGGGGTCAGATGCTCCAAAATGGGAAAGTTAATTACTGGGACGAACTTGTGGCAAAGACACGGGGATCACTAACAAAATTCTAATATTATCAACTGCAAAGCTGGGCCCAATCGTTACGAGAAGTAGGAGCTGACACAAATGAGCTGGAGGAGCTGTTGGTCAAACGACCAATTTGCAAGAAAGAAGTGCCGGCCTACTATAGGTTATTTTAGGAAAGTCTAGATCAAGATCAGGATCTCTCTGCCTCCTTATGTGGTGAACGTTTCCGGAATGAAGATGTCACTGTCTATGTTTAGTCTCATGACGCCTTCTTTACCAAGTGGTAAAACCAGAGTACAGTATTTAAGAAGAAATCACCTTTTTTTCCTCCACAGGTCATATTACACTTCTAAGAAAATAGTCAAATTCAGACCTGCAGGGAATATGGGTTGCAGTAATTGCGGCTTTCCTATGGCAGATGACCTACATATGTTTGTTTTTTGTTCTCAAATTCAGAACTTCTGGGCAATGGTTCGGAGGTGTTAAATGATATATTACACCTACAGTTTGAAATGACTCCAGAATTGATCCTCTTTAGCTGGTCACCCAAGATAGGAAACAGGTATAGTGTTTATTGAAAGTTGTAAAGATTGCTGTTGAAGTAAGGAGTTATGGTGGAATCACTGTAAGGGTAGTCGAAAGGTCCATTGAATTCTAACCCTTATCAATTAAACTATAAAAGACCAAATAAGGTCAGACGCGCTCACACAGCTATTAGTCCGCCCCATGCCGACAAGGCTCACATATTTTGTGTGCACGTTTATAAAGCTTCAGTCTCTCAGTGGTTGCATTTCATTAATGCCTCAAGATAGGTACACATGTTAATCATAGTAAGATACAGAATAAATATAACTTCAGTTATAAAGGTATAGTTGCTCAATGATTGGCGTGTAAAAGATGGAGTCTAAAATTGCGCTTCTCCACAGCCAAAATTCTTCCTATTGGCTCCTGCTGCCAGGTAGCCTCGGGCAGCCCAAATATGATCCTTGCCATTCAAAGCATTTCTGTAGCTCTGTGTTTATAGCCTTATCTGTTCAAATTTGGACAATAAGGTAAGTTTGTGTCTTTTGTACCTTACAAAGCCTCAGCTGCTGTAACCATGTAAGGACTCACTTCCCTGTGCTCCAAGTCCCGGAAAATGCCCCTTTTGGAAGTGTTCAGCTGGCTTTAACATTTCTAGCGCTATTTTGCAGCATCAGATGCCATGACAGCCTTTGCAAGGACTGGAATGAAAAGGTGCGTTACTAAATCACGTTAGTAAAGATTAACGTTATATTCTTAATAAAGTGCCAAGAATAACTTAAAAATGTCATCAGCACTATTTGCAGAGTACAGAAAATCCCAAGAGATCTTTGACATCATTGGGCACGTTACATCTCTCTAGAGTCATGCTGTGTTTGAGCGAAGAAAGGGAAAACAGGGGGGTATACATTATCTTCTTATAGTCAACAGATGTGACTTTACCTTGTGTATTCAATTGAAAAACACAGGAAATGGTGTATTACAGATTTGTTATTTGCGATTTTATCAAATTTTCTAAATGCCATTTTATTGTTTTAAGCATCGAACAGTTTTCGATTTATAGTCGTGAGGGAAAAGAGGAGACACAGACAAATACCCCTCCCCCCAGTCACCCCCTCCCCACACACACTACCCGCAAATTCAGTCTGTAGCCCAATTCAGGAAGGTGAGAATGGTAATGTAATGTTGGGATGTACAGGCCAGGAAAGATATGGCTGCATGTGTGAAGTGATAACAGCCAAACCCAGCAAAAAAAGGGGCGTGCAGATCTCCGCAGAGATTTCAAACCAAATGAGACCCAGGCTGGAAGGAAGGCCATGTTATTCAAATATGAAAAAGCTGAAGGCTAGGACAGCACAACTCAGCCTTGGTTTAAGGAACCTACACTGTCCAGACCTGCAATATTTCTTCACAAAGACATGGAGCTAAGAAGAGTGGTCATTTTGAAGAAGCAAGTTCCTAATATAGCACATGTAAGGGAATGTCAGTAGAAAAACAAGATTGATGGTTCATTTGCCAACATTTACACCCAAAAAACAATATTCTACTTTCATACAACACAGTCTGCAACATTTACATCAAAAACGAATTTGAGCAAAACGGCACATTCTAAACAAAAAACTAACAATATCATACAGTGTGAGGCTATAAGCACTGGACTTCAAGTGCATAAGCTAACATTAATTCATAATAACTGTGTTTTTTAGATGGAAATGTAAAAGTGTTTTAATAATTGTGTGGATATATGTGGAGGGTGTCACCGGTGTGGCAGTGAAGGATAATGTCTTTCTATCAAGTTGCAGCCCATTCCCATTCGGCATGGTTTAATTGTGTCCACCACAAGCCAGGCCCTTCTCACACCTATCTATATATACATACAGTATATCTATCACACTGTGGGGAAACTAAATATGGCCCAATATCGTAGTATTTAGAGTAACAATACAAATAATAAAACCATCTACTAACATTTGTTACCAAAGTACATCAAGAATAACATGAGAAGAAAACTGTTTACTGCATCACAGACTGTACGGTACAGTGACTTCACACTGAAGTAATTCAAAAAGTGATAGGCAACACGCCTGAATTAATCTCATCCACTGGTAATTACCCAGGCCGCAACTCAGTCCATCATTATTTTGTTCACCATAACATCTCAGATTAGACACCTTCTTATACAAATCAGACTTGATCCTTCTCCAGTAGGAACAGCACGGTCTGAACTACCAAGTCAGGCCCTCAAGGACCAGAACACAAGCCAACAAGACCGGTTTAGCCCTAGTGACTCTACATAGCAAAACAACTCTTCTGGCAGGCCTCTCCAATGTGATGTTACATCACTGCACACATTTGACCTCCTGAATCCAGCTTTGGTTAAAAAACCTTTATTTAACAAATACATGTGAAATAAGCATTGATAAATGCATTAGTATTCGCCTATGGGATTAATAATGTTACGGGGTGTGGGAGCAGTGTTTGAGTGCTCTCTGTGCAGGGTGAGTGGTGCATGAATGAAGATTGATAAGTGTTCTTAATGCTTCTAAAACCCTCAAACAGTGGGCTGAATTCAGTAATATAAAATAATTATACACTTGTGTCATCATTTTGTTAGGCAGACCATTACTCTTGGGTGATTAGCCATGCTCTATACATCCGAGTTGATTGAATGATTGAGAGGGGAACCCGAACACAGAGAAAAGAGAATTTTCATGTATTCCAGTACAGGATTATTTAGCACGCCTTATCAAATTATTCTGTGAATAAACTGCATTTAATTTCCCTTTGTTCTTTGTGTCTGTTTTTCTATGCTGGATCCAGGGAAAGGTGTCTTATAATAACTTCTCATACCATTGTCTGTTTAATTTTGTTTGCCTGAAGATCAATCATGGAGCTGTGACAAAAAACCTTTGCCAAAGCTAAAACCCTGTTTTTTTTTTCTTGCAGAGAGACACTAAAAATCAAAGAGCCAGGGAAATAAGTCAGAGATTGTCCAATACGAAATGGCACATTGACTGGCTGAAAATCAAGCCAGACATAATGTGCACATAAACTTTAGTTGTACTGTTTCATGCTGATGTTCCTTCCGAAAAAATAAGTCATGTATGTGTGTACCTATATTAAATCAAATGTACTAGAAAAAAATGAAAGTCTTGTGGAATGTCACGTAATTACAAAGGAGTTCCCCTTTGCACATCTTCAATTTACTTTTCTAAGAAAATCCAATTTTCAGTTCCAGCTGTTAAATATGTTGGGATCTTTCCTTAGGAATATTGTTACACAAGCTCTGCGGACATCGTGAGCTTAATTTAGAAACATGTTAGCACCAATTGAGTGTTTTTTAGGCCTAGAGAATTATGCATTGAACAATGCAGGTTGAAAGAGTTGGAACTTGATTGCAACGTTTCGAGAACTGCAGAACAGATGGCACATGTGAACATGCACAGGAGTTTGTTTTTCACTTGCTCAAAAGTAGCACGGGTACAAGCAGGTCCTGCTCCTCCATGAGGGTGGAGGAGCATCACCCCCCTCCGCCAACAGCGGCAGCTACAAACCTTTTCCCCAAAAAGATCAGAAACTGTGTTTATGATATTTTTGTAGGAAATGGGACAGGGCCACGGGGTGACGAGCAAAGAGGGGGAGTGCACAGCACTCCCCCTCAGAGCGCATGTGTGTTTGGCCTGCCGTCTAGGGTCAGCCAAACACACATGCACACAGGGCTCTCTCCAGCCCAGCAACAAAGTTGCTGGGCTGGAGAGAGCCTGCACAGGCTCCCAGGCTGCCTGGGAGCGCCCTGGCTGGGCACTCCCAGTCAATCCTGACGCTTCTCTAAGAAGCATCAGGATTGGCGCAGAGCAGGCTAGGAGCCTGTGCCTGTCTGCAGCGAGACGGGAGGAGGCAGAGGAGTAGTGCGGTGCAAGAGCGGAGGTGTTTTTTTTTACAAATATTTTTTATTTAATTTTATTCTTCCCCCCTTCCCTCTGCGTTCAGCCCCACCCCTTCTAATTAGCACAAGCCGCGACTCGGGACAAGTTCACTTCAGGGATGCCTTTTCAGGTTTGAAAAACAATGGTCCTAATCAGGCCATCAATGTCTTCATGCAGTACAAGGAAAGCACTTGCGTAGCCTCTAAACACATGCAAAATGAATTCAATAGATACAGTCGAGTCTCTGGCGCTGCTCACCTTCGCATACTTTGCAGGTCATTTTCAATTCATTCAGTCTACTTTTTGAAGGTGCAGAAAGGATCCAATGAAAGAGATTGACTTGCATTCTTGAGTGAGGTGGAGAAGGGACTATAAAAACTGCAGAGCTCCTCCAAAAACAGATGTCCCAAGAGTCTGGCCAGTGCATTGTTACCTCACATGTACACATTAACAATTCTATATTATGTCCCAAAAAACGAGAGTGTCCTTTACTATTATTTTAATGTGTTATTTTTTAGTAAGCAAAAATAAAAACAAATGTGGGATATAAAATATGTGGCAAAAAACTAGAACAAGGGTACCCTTCCAGAATCCAGTAGCAGGTTCTCAAAAGCAAGACTTACCTAACCTCCAGCAGTCAAAAATCTTTAAAAGATCCGAGCGTGTGATTCTGCCTCACTTCCGGCTCTATGCAACTTTAAATGCTGATGGTAAGGAAAGCAAATAAGAAAGCTTGTTTCTCATGACTAACAGGTAGTTAGAAAATAAAGCATTCGCTCCGGAAGAGACTATACCAGAAGTAATCTCCCCAGCTGCATGCAGTCTGGGATTACTGGGAGGGTAATACCAGTGAAGCTTAAAGTTACAAGATCACACTAAAGAGTGATGATGTTGGATAAAGTTCTGTGACCAGTGAACAGTAACCAGTGAACAGTGTTCTGCTCAAATAAGACCCATGCAAAAGATCTACAGAACTGCTTGCTAACTACAGTGTCCACAAGAACTGGCTACATGCTGGTTGTTATCATCCTTTATTGTGACTTCACATTTTTGTGAAACGTGTTAGTTCTAAATTGAGACACAAAGTGTGCATGTAGTATTTGAATTCCTTTTACTATATAAATTGAGACGCAACTTTAATATTGTGGTTTTAGAAAATGACGGAACCGCACAGTGCAAGAAAGAGGAAATATGTACTCCAGTACCAACAAATGGGTGGGCATAGAAAGGAGGAGGCGCCAAGAAGGGAACAGACATGAGAATCAAATACTGTCTGATTATTCTACTGTAGCTGGCAAACGCTGTACAGACATAATCTTAAAAAAAGTTCCACACATATGATGGAAACAGTAGTTGGTCGACAGGAAAGTGATTGGAGAAGCACAGAGGAACAACACTAAGAATTACAGCCAATACAAATGGAGGGAAAGTAAGTGGCAAGCACAGGAACAAATGAAAAGCAAGGAAATCAATGGGGCGGGTGTAAGCTCCTTTTAAGTTTTATATTAAATAAAATAGATTTCACATGCACAGCACAAGCGCTGTGCATGAGAAACCTAAAAACTGCATATTCCTTCATGTGTCTTTGGTGTCTCTAGGTGTGTGCATGTGTATATGTGTGTATGGTATGTGTGTGTATTAGAGTCAGCGATAGCAACTCTCATTATGTGTGTGTTTGTGGGTGAGTGTGTCAAAGTCAGGAATAGCAACCCTTGGCTTATGTTTAGGTCTATCTTTCAATTGAACATGCTATTTTTACTTTGCTTACAACTTTGGCATTGTGCAACTAAGCTGCACAAAACTTTCCCATCAAATAATAAACGGGGCTACCATTCACCATATCGAGTTTTGCAGTAGTCAGAGCAACTGCCTCGGGAGCAGAAGATACAGGTTTGAGCCTTGGCGTTGGTGCAACGTCCTGTGGTTCTGGGCAAATCACTTAGGGGGTCATTCCGACCCTGGCGGTCATAGACCGCCAGGGCCGGGGACCGCGGATGCACAGCCAACAGGCTGGCGGTGCATCCAGGCCAATTCTGACCGCGGCGGTAAAGCCGCGGTCAGAAAAGGGAAACCGGCGGTTTCCCGCCGGTTTTCCCCTGGCCTGAGGAATCCTCCATGGCGGCGCTGCAGGCAGCGCCGCCATGGGGATGCCGACCCCCTTCCCGCCAGCCTGGTTCTGGTGGTTTTGACCGCCAGAACCTTGCTGGCGGGAACGGGTGTCGTGGGGCCCCTGGGGGCCCCCTAACAGGGCCCCACAAAGATTTTCAGTGTCTGCATAGCAAACACTGAAAATCGCGACGGGTGCAACTGCCATTCGGAGCCGGCATCCTCGTGGAAGGGGGTTTCCCGCTGGGCGGGCAGGCGGCCTTCTGGCGGTCGCCCGCCGGCCCAGCGGGAAACTCAGAATTACCGCGGCGGTCTTTTGACTGCGCTGCGGTATTCTGTCGGGGGAACTTTGGCGGGCGGCCTCCGCCACCCGCCGAAGTCAGAATGACCCCCCTTAATCTCCCTGTGCCCATGGACAGCACCTTGAGACCCTCCCGGGTGATAAGCTGCACTATATAAATTCACATTTCTTTTCATCCATGGGAGGTAAAAATAAAGGGCCTCATTCTGACCGCCGCTGAATGACCGCACCGCGGTCAAAAGACCGCGGCGGCCATTCAGACATTTCCTCTGGGCCGGCGGGCGCTCTCCAAAAGAGCGCCCGCCGGCCCAGAGGAAATGCCCCTGCAACGAGGCCGCCGGCTCAGAATTGAGCCGGCGTAGTTGCAGGGGTGCGACGGGTGCAGTTGCACCCGTCGCGTATTTCAGTGTCTGCTTAGCTGTAATACTTTTCGGGGCCCTCTTACGGGGGCCCCTGCCGTGCTCATGCCATTGGCATGGGCACGGCAGGGGCCCCCAGGGGCCCCGCGGCACCCCCTACCGCCATCCTGTTCCTGGCAGGCGAACCGCCAGGAACAGGATGGCGGTAGGGGGTGTCAGAATCCCCCATGGCGGCGCAGCAAGCTGCGCCGCCATGGGGGATTCTAAGGGCAGCGGTAAACCGGCGGGAGACCGCCGGTTTGCCTCTTCTGACCGCGGCCGAACCGCCGCGGTCAGAATGCCCTGCGGTGCTCCCGCCGACCCTGGCCCCGGCGGTCTTAGACCGCCGGGGTCAGAATGACCCCCAAAGTATGGAACAAAAATTTGCATTTTCCCTTTAAACCCGATCAGAAATTTAGTTGTCTGCTACAGTAAATACTGCTTACGGTAATTACACCAACCAGGCAACCTTTCATTAGTTTTTAAAATATTAGCATTAGATGATTTATCATTTTGCGATATTGTGACAACTGAAAAGGTGATTTTTATTTATGCCTATACCTTCACCATCTTTTGACAACTTTGCATGAAATTTGGAGAAGCTTAGCTTGTATAGTTCTTGCTTTTTTAATATTAATGCAAAGTTAAAATGGGATTCAATGAAATGTTCATTTGCCAACAACTGTGGCATCCTTTGATGATATATTCAGTATCTTAATCATTCTGTGGGTCTGGCAGGTTTTGTGCAGAACCATCAATCAAAGGCCATGCACATTGGGTGTTGGCTGTTCATGGCTCTAGTATATCACAAAAAACATAGAAACTCACTAAAAACAGTTAAAGTCATTCATCATAGCCCATGAAAAAGACCTTAATTTAAGAAACCTGGAACTGCACTTAAGAAAACACATTTAGGCCCTTATTATGAGTCTGGCGGTCCTGGGACTGCCAAACTCGTGGTGGCGGTTGGACTGCCACCAAAGCAGCAGTCTGGCATCCACTACATGATTGTGGTGGAGCCACCACTGTCCGACCGCCTGCACCGCCAGATTGCCACCGGTCAACAGCCTGGCAGTGCTGGTGGCGCCAGCAGTCTTAATCCGCCATGGCAGGCTGGCGGAGATGGGGTGCTGGGGCCTCGATGGGGGCCCTGCACTGCCCAGCCACTTGGATTGGGCAGTGCAGGGGCTCCCATGGACAGCCCGTCGCACTTTTCGCTGGCTGAATTACAGGCACTGAAAAGCACGAAGGGTACTGTTGCACCTGACGCACCACAGCATTGCTGATTACGAACCAGCATCAATGTTGTGGCCTGTTTCCCACTGGGTCAGCGGGCGGAAACAGCCTTTCCCTGTTAGGTTAGCACTACACACAATAGCTCACACAATGTCATACAAACTATAATTCACACAAAGTTTTGGCACCCTTTGACAAATCTGCTCAAACTTTGGTGAAAACTATTGAAAGGAAGATGTCTAAGATATTGCAAACATTGAAACATATAACAAACAGTTTAAAAGTTATAAGGGGGTCACCAAATCACTTTTTATGAGATAATATGATGGGGTTTACCCTGTGAAGTGTTTCTCCTTGAGTAACTCTGAAACTGCTGAACGGACAGTTACAAACTTTTAAGGCATATAATTTTATTGGTCATTCCACGCCTTTTCTTTTTGAGGAAAATATGTTCAGCCGTTTTGGAGATGTAAGATAAAATGTTAAGTTCTAGTAAGCATGGCAAAGTGTGTATATTTTTCTAAAACCACAATTTATCTAATTATTTATGAGTGAATATAACAGCACAGTGAAACATATAGGGGCATGTTTACAAAGAACTGGTGCAGCGTGATGCTGCGCTAAAATTTGTACTGTGCTGCATCAGTCCTGAAACCCAGGAAAGCGTTGTATTTACAAAAATACGGTGCATCCCTGTGTTTCCCCCTTCATCGGCGCTAAATTAGCTGCCTAGCGCCAACACACCCACCCTTGCGCCATGATGCAAGAATGGCTATGTTATGGGGGACATTGTTTTTGTGCAGGAAGGGACACCTTCCTGCACAAAAACAATCTTCAATGGTGATTTGCTCTTTCTACAGCACACAGAGAAAGAGAAAAAAACTGGGAGAAATTAAAACATTTCCCTTCGCTGTGCCATGCTAAAGCCACCCATGGAGTGACCTTATATTTTGGCGCTGCCACAGATTTACGATTTCTAGTAAATCTGGGGCAGCATCAAAACGCATTGGGTTTTGCTGTGGAACGCCCACAGCAACACCCATTGCACATTCCTTTCACGTAAACTGCTGCGTGTGAAGGGACTGTATTTACAAGGTGGCGTTAAGCCACGAAAAGTGGCTTAACATGCCTTGTGAATGCGGCGCAGTGCACAGCACCACAGGAGTGTCACAAAAAGTGACATCACGGTGGTGCTAGGGGCTTGTAAATATGTCCCATATAGAATTTACATTTTCAACAAAGAATTATGCACCATTTTTTATGTGTTTGAGCTTCTGACTAAACAGACATGCACAAAAACTGCTCATATCAAACACTCTAAGTCGATGTGTCTGAACGCTAAATCTTGGCAGACCTTCAGTACAAATCCACTGACTGACACAAAACCAGAGTAGAACAAGGAATTTCAAATGCTGTAACATTTTTGTTGCCAGCAAACATTTAACTATGGAAAAACACGCCCCTCCACACACACACAAACTACAACAATACACACCTCAAGCCAGTGTGGTCGGCAGTCACTCCATGCATATCAATACAATTAAAAGAATACACAAAACCAACAGTGGAATGGATAGGGGTGTATTAACAATGTTTTTTTAGCTGAACATATAGGCTCAGGGACAACAACACCTCAATTATGCCAGCTGAAAACTACAAGTGCCTACAAATCAGCAATAGTAAATCCTAGCCACAGATTGTGAAGTGGGTGTTTTAAGGTGTGGTTTGCCTGGAAGTGTGGAAATGGCCACAAAATAGATACATTTGTGGGCATTCCCAAACTTTTTTTGACCCCTTTCCTGCCTGGAAATGGTTGTAGAATTGCTCCTCTTCCAGGACGAGAAGGGAATAACTCACCTCCAGTTTTGCTTGGGGTATATGGGATGAGATTTCTCTATTGGGATCAATTTTCCGATGTGGCAAAAAAAAAAAAATACATTTGGACCGGAGGCTCCATTCCCCTATGCAGATTTTTACATTATGTAGAATAAAACACAAGGGACTAAGAGACCTTGAGATATGTCATATCACATTCATAGTAGTATGGTTGGAAAGTGTGCCTGAAGCTGCTTTTCAGGTGTACTACTGAGAATGTTGGTAAACAGGTGTTATGAACTGGCCCTTTAAATAAAACATGGCAACATCTGACGGAATGTTGTTACATCAAATTGCTCACTGTGACTCAGTAGTCTATGACAACAGGGGTAGTTGATCCTCTGCTGACTGGCTATGAAGGCATCTTCTGTCTGTGGTCTGTGCCGTTATTAAAAGCAAGTGAGCATGTGAACAAGCATGACTGAAATTCTGACCAATCCGACTGCCACAAATGTCACATCAAGTAGAACTGTGTTCATCATTGCTCACAATAGTCACACACTGATCTCCAGCATGTGCCGCTTCACATCACCAGCACACTGGCAGCGCATTGTGTGAAATGAAATTGGCACAACAGAAAACAATTGACACTCTCCTCTCTTTCATCAAAAGACGACAGTAGCACTCATCTAGGCACACAGCCCTGCCTTGCCTGCAATAAACATAGAAAGTGGACTATCACCACTTGAGAAACACAAATAAATAAACCAAACTTGGGTTTTTACAAGGCCACAATGCCATCTTTTGATACAAAGTACAAATTCACCTGACAGCACTTCACTACCTCACCAAGCCACAAAATAACAAGTTAATGACCCAGATTTTACAAATTGAGTTTGCAGCGGTACTAAATACATTAGTGGGAACCCACCATTGCATAACCCCTACAATTCCTACTCAATAATGGCCCACCATCTATTCAATTGGAAAAATCTATAGATTACTTTGAAAACTATTCAGCAAATCTAGATGGGAAGAACTTCAATCCCATTAGGAAGAAAGCACTTAAGCTAAATGCCGTGGGCAAAGAGGGCAATACACTTTCAAATATTTACCTGAGGCATTGGACCACGAACAACTACACATTCAAGATGTTTAGAAAGAAGTTAAACAAAGGGTGGAAAGTAGATTTGCCAAGGCAATTAACGTAGCCATGATTCACCACAAGTTTTACGCTCAGCTGGAATGACAACATGAGTCCATAGAAGAATTGGTAGCTCACCTCAGGAAATTGTCAATCAAACGAGAATTTGGAGAAATAACTGGCAAACTAATAAAAGACCAACATATAGTGCAATATTATAGAAAAAAGATGCAAGTGAGACTTTGGGCTGCTAAAAAGTAATCACTTAAGGAAGATTTTGACATTGCAATAATCGTTTAGGAGTCCGCTGCATGCATGGAGGAGAAGGAAGCGTATGCAATTAAAAACACTCAAGAAGCGGTGACTGCCACTGTCAATTTTCAGTTTGAACAACCAAACGAAGAGTGACAGTGGTCAATAAAAGAAACTTTGGCCCTCATTCTGACCTTGGCGGTCTTTTCGCAAGACCGCCGAGTTACCGCCGCGGTAAAGACCGCCGACCGCGGCGGTATGCCGCTGCGCGTATTCCGACCGCTGGGAGCGTTCTGCCGGAAAACCGCCAGCAGCCACACTGGCGGTCGGCGGGAAAGTGGAGACTGGTCAACCTCCACCGCCACGCCAGCAGAACACCGCCCCCAGAATTATGACCCACATTTCTGTGTGGCGGTCTTCTGTTGGCGGTCTTCTGTTGGCGGTCACGTCCCTATGGCTCCCGTCGCCTCCCGGAGGACCAACACACAAGGTAAGTTGATCGTCTGTGAGGGGAGGGGGTGGGGGGGTGTTGTGTGATGTGTGCGTGCATGGGGGTGTGTAGAGGGGGTGTGTGAGTGCGTGCATGCGGGCGGGGGGTGCTGCTGTGCCTATGGGCAATGTGTGTAGTTCGGCGGGTGCGCATGTTGGCATGTATGTGTGCGGGTATGTGCCCCCGTTGTGTATGTGTGTGTGTAGGGGGTGTGCATATGTGCATGTTGGGGGTGCGTGCATGTCGGGGTGCGTGTATGTGCATGTCGGGGTGGGGGGGGCAGGGGGTTCGTACCACCTCTGGGGGGGTGGAGGGTGTGGGGGGAGGACTCGTGGGGGGTAGTAGGGGGTGGGGGAGACCCCTATCAGTGCCAGGGAAGGAATTCCCTGGCCCCGATAGTGCCTACCGCCATGGTTCGCATGGCGGTTCCCGACCGCCAAAAACCGCGGCGGTAAGCAGGGTCATGATACGGTTGGCGGTCTTGGGTCGACCGCCGGGCCGGAGTGCGCAAACTCCAGCCCGTCGGTCATGACCGCCGTGGCGGTCGGAGTGGGAAAGTGGCGGTCGATCGCGGCGGTGACCGCCGCGGTCAGAATGCCATTTTTTGGACCGCCGGTCTGTTCGCGGTCCGACCGCCGCCTCTCCGCCGACCGCCAAGGTCAGAATGAGGGCCTTTATCACTACAAAGCCAATCAACAGAAAAATGTAGGAACTGACAAGACATATGAACACAATAAAATGTGCAGTAGATGTGGCAGCACTTTTCACAATTCAGACTCGACAACGTGTTTTTCGATTAATAAAAAGTCCAAGAAATGTGGGTGGAGAGGCCATTTTGCCAGTGTATGTCTTTGGGCAAACGTAAGGTTAACTTAGTTGATGGAGGTGAAAACTTTGTTAAAAGAGTGTTGAGCATGGGGAATAGAGAACTTTGAAAAGAAAATGTAAACCTAAAGCCCAATGTTTGCTGAATTCAAAGATCTCATTGTAGATTCTGGTTCAATGTTTACAAATATACAGGAGAAACTATGGTTAGAAGAATGGGAAAAGTTATCCCTAGAATCCAAAATTATCAATCACACAGTTACTAAGTGCGTAGTATAAAGATATTGGAACTCATGAGGGTTGACATACGTTTTTTTGTAGGAATGAGGTCAGTGGCAAAGTGTATGTGGCTGAGACAGACCCACCTACTTTAGGCTGGATCCATCAATATGACCTACATATAATCATTAACCTCTGAGGGAATTATCAAGTTATGGTGGTTGAGGACTTGTAGGAAGTCGGATATCACAGGTAATTCCTTTGAATAAGTTGAGAACGCAATGAAGAAAAGATTATGTGTAGTTTTTTTGACAGGTCCACGGCAGGCACAGGCACGTACACACAGGTCGAAGACCTCAGTGCAAATGCCAGACGAGGGCCCCCAGAGCTCTAGAACCTAAACAAAGTTCTACTTGCCCAAAGATGAAAGAACTTAGGAATAACAAAAGTAAACACAGTGTAACGTAACCTAGCAAAAGTAAAAATAACACAAGTAATGAAAATGTAACATTATTAAACCTGTATATATACATATATACTACATCAACCTGTAAATATACATATATACTACAGGACTCTAACCACTGAGGAGATCATAAATAATGTCCAAGAAGTTCTTGAGAACAGGTTAGGAGTGATAAAAACATATGTACATAAAAGTATTCTAAAACATGATGTCCAACATATCATATGCAAAACAAAAAGGGTACCTATTGCCATCAGGGAAGAAGTCAAGAAAATGTTAGAAGACGTGGTGGTTGAGGCAGTTGTAGAACCAATTTAGGCCCATATTTATACTTTTATAGTGCCACATTTGCATAATTTTTTGACGCAAAAGCGGCACAAATGTGGCGCTAAAAAAATATAAATACAGGCCTTAATTTGCAGAGTCAGTATCCCCTTCTGTTATAACCAAGAAGTCAGATGCACTGTCCCAAAACATCAGCTTTCCACTGCCCAACATAGACAAAATGGTTTCAGTGCTGAAAGGGGGAGATATTTCTCTATGCTTGACCTTCGTAGTGCTTACCACAAGGCCAAATTACATCCCAAGTCTAAAGGTCCCTTGCCCTTTGTAACCAAGGAAGGGGCATTCCAATTCAATCTGCTACATTTTGGTTTGGTTTCAGCCGCAAGTATTTTTCAGCAAATTATGACTGATATATTTGAGGGAGAAAGGAAAGTTGTCTTATTTCAAGACAACATTTTGATTCTTTATTGAAATATTGATTAACATAGTATGGCATTAAAACAGGCCCTGGGCAAGTTAGACAAAGAAGAGACAATCTTACAGAGAGAAAAGTGGAACTTTTTTTAGAAGGAGGTTGAATACCTAGGGTATACTTGTACTGCCAAAATGGTAAATCAAAAGCAGATGTTGTCAAAGCCGTCTGGAACACACCAGTACCGAAAGATAAGGATGAGCTAAGGGCATTCGTGGGCCAAAGTTGACAAGAGATTTTCTGAGAATACTGAAGCATTGAGCAGTTGTTAAGGAAGGGAAAACATTTGAGTAGCAGAGGGAACAAGTAAATGCTTTTGAGAAAGTGAAACACAAAATCACCAATGCTAAGATGTTGACACCTTTTGCTATCAAATGCAAGTCTATTGTAACAGTGTATGCAGTGCAGTAGGCATAGGAGCAGTATTGTCATAAAACCAAGAGGGTAGTGAAAAGACAGTAGCTTTTGCTTCCCACTCCTTGACATAGACAAAACATAATTATTCTGTTATTGGGGTGTAGGCAGTGGCCATTGTGTGGCCATGGATCATTTTAAGACATACATTTGGGATGTAAATGTGTTACTATGTACCGATCTCAAACCTGTGTTATGTGTACTGCAACATGGTAGAACATACAATGCCTCAGCAAGATTGGCTAGAGTAGCTTCTCGTTTGCATGGCTATGGATATATGTTGAAGTTCATACCAGGATAAAACTACAGACAAGCAACCTGCTTATCTAGTTTACCGTTGTATTGTTTCCTCAGTAATAGTGATAAAGATGGTGAAGTGGTGTGGCTGACATAGAGGATGTCCTGTGAGAGTGCAACAGAGCCATTCCTAAAGAGGAGTGATTAGGAGAGCAAGACAATGATGTAGTCATGAAAGAGGCAAATAGTCTAATAAGGGGTGCTTGAGAGACAGCAGCAGAAGTATTAGAGTGAGACAATTTGTCAAAATTCAGGAGGAGTTAATTGTTGAAGAAGGGAAGCAGTGCTGCTGCATTCCAAAAAGATTTGCACTATTTCCCACACAGGCCACCTAGAGCAATCCATGACTTTCAGGAGACTAAAAGGAGCATTTTGGAGCCTATGATTTACAAAGATATCATCCAACATGTGAAGAGAAGGTAAGAAAAAGGTCAAGCATGGAAAAAGGGGCGTTAGGCACTACTTTGTGCTAGGAGGTGTGTTGTTGTGCTGGTGGACATACACCCATATTGGTTGGAGGTGTAGTTTGTAAACAAAAGTACCACCACCAGTACCATAAAATCCTCAGAGGAGTTTTTGCATGAGAAGGGGCCCCCTCATTCCTGCTTAATGACAATTGGGACACAGTTAACGTCAGAAGAAATAAGGGAATGTGTGAGGTATATTGATGTCAAACATTACAAAACATCATTTTATAACTCCCAGATCAACAAAATAGTTGAGAGAGCTTCTTGCATGGTCAAAGGAGTGATTCAGATGGCAGGGAATGGCAGGTTGGATGCAGAGAAGGCAGTTATGGAATGCGGTCTGGGTGCATCGTTGTTGCCTGGTCAAATGCCTTTCTTTAGGTGAGAGGTCAACTTGCCCAAACCAACCTTATTCCTACTTGGTTGAAAGAAGTAAGTGAGAAGGACAAGAGACCAATTTCTCAGGATGCACATGTAGTCAACAAGAGAAATTGGTGATCGAAGATGACTGGTAAAGGTCAACTCAAGGTCAGGGTGTCTGGGTGCAGGTTTATTAAGATGTAAGGGTTCTCATAAAGTAGTATCTGTGAAAAGAAATGATTTTGACAATGGAATAAAAATGGAACAGAAGCATAGTGGTTGGTGTCTAATGAAAAATGTCTCAGATACACTGAAACTAACAAAGGAGCAAGTTCAGATGTAGTTAAATGTCAAACAATACGTTTTAGGCATAACATAAGGGTCAGGGCTCATTTGAGTATAGGAAGAAGGAATGTTATTCCCAGATCTAGGAGAGCACCTGTCAGATTTGATGACTTAGGGTCCAATTTACATCTCGTGGAATTGATACTTCATTCTAATAGAAACAGAGCATCTACAACTCAAAGATAATCGTCTGCCTGCCAAATGTTGATGCAGGTGGACCTTAGGTTTAATCACAGCAGAGACTACTCTGTCTCCACTCAGACTAAACCCCTCTGACAGTCCACTTCATATAGATTGGAGGAATTAGAAGTTAGTTTTGACTGCCCTGGCAATAAGGAGCAGTGAAAACTGCTAAATGCCCTTCTTATCATGGGAATGGACTCCCATGAAGAGGGAAGGATTTTCTTTTTTATTTCCAAAAATAAAAAAGAATTCAGTTTGCTGCAGGGCACCAAACTGTAAACAGTACTGAAAGGGTCAGAGGTAATGGCGGTTTCTGCCAGTGCTTCAGAAGTGACTGCCGGTTTGGTGGTGATTTCTAAATTTGGTGGTTGGAGTAGTCTTGGCCTGGCGGAGGTTAAGTCCTCTGCCAGGCCAACAGAGATTGAGCCCAAAATGAGCCGAGCTTTACCCGGAGATGATGTGGCCTAGCCCCTACAGCTGTGGACCATGCACCATGGGCATTAAACTTTCATGTCAGAAAGAGATATCTGTCTAGTGGATGAATTAGGAAAGTTTGAAACCAGAAAATTTTGAATCTTTCCTACCTTCACTGCTTGACCAAACTGTGTGAACCTAGGAAAATGTGTTATTTCACCAAGACTTCTAGCTGTTCATTATCACTTAGAGCTATACAGAGGGAACTTGGCTCTGTTGCTTGGAGTGCTCTGGCAGATGCAAGAGACTTGCACTTTAATTTTTTGATGACACAAGAAGTTGAAGATGAAAAGCTATCAGCCCAAATCTTGCCCGAGGTATTGTTAACTTTCTATTGCAAGACTAACCCAGTGTCAGGTATGTTAGGGTGTCTGGAAGTCCCTAATTTATATTTGGAGGAAGGTAAAGTCATACAAATAAGTCAAATAAAATGCACCCTTAGGCAATGTGCTGTGGAAACTAGCCAAAGGGAGGATTTGCATTTTTTAAAAGTAAGGGTTCTGTTGCTCCCTTCCATATTTTTCAGGAGATTATGGACCCTTTCCCATATTTGCATAATATCCTGGATAAGTCTTTGAGATATGAAATTTTGCGTTTAAGGATTAGAATTGACCCTGGATGGCAGATGCCAGGTTTAAAGCTGAAAATTATGGAGAATCTTGGACAGTGTCCCTGCCGGCAAGGTTGTCAGTACTCAGTAAGTCATCTCTTGATGGACTGTGTACTTTTCTTTGAGGAAGGGAGGAAGATTCTCCACCCTGTTTTTTATAACATATGGTATTTGAATTTGAGGTGAGGCCTTAACCTCATATGTGGCCTAAGGTTCCAGTACGTAGCTATTGCTACTGGCCAATCCTTGGAGAAAATTGTAACCTCCTATGCCAGACTTCTTGTCAATTGATTCAGTTGTAAGGTAGGATTTGTGCCCCCAGGTTTGTTAGTGACTCCATTTTACAAGATAGGCTGACCTAAAATAACTTAAGAGGGGGATCGCTGGAAAGATCCGAGGTTGTGATAGTGGTTCTGCACTTTGCATTTTTATAACACGGTTAGCATACACGTTAGTTTAATACACTAGGCCGCTGTGCACCTTGACCTAGATATATTTTATTCAGCTTTGCACTGTTATTTTTACAATAACCAGTTTTACGGTCTTGTTTTAATTTCTTCTATCAAACTGTTTTGCTTAGTTCAGCACTGTGTTCTCAAACAATGCATTCTTGATCACCCTGTGCTTCAGTCAAGGCTACAATCTGGTACATTGCCGGTAAACGTGGTAGAAGTTTAGTCTCCAACATTCGTAGAAAATACACATCCTTATGTAGGGACATTTTCTTACAACGTCTGCTGTGTTAGTTATAAAAACACTTTCTAGTCATTAATACACGTCAAGAGGGAGATTCCAGCCAGGGAACCACAACTGTATGCTGAATGCTCCGCTGCAGATGCTGACGCAGATCACAGGCCTTTGCTCAAGTATGAGGGTTGATGTCCTCCCGGGGGAACCTGAAAGGCAGGATTAGAGCTCAACAATGCTGTGCTAGAAATATGATATAGATAGGGAATAGTCCATCGATTCTAGTGGCACTATGATAGCATTATTCTTATGCTTCACTCTCATCGTCATTATTTTAATATTGTTGTGTTGAGTAGTTGTGGTTATTGCAGCTCACGCTTTGCTATCCAAAATGCATTTGTTTTATTAAACCAATCTTTAAAACTTATACTGCCTTATTGTCATTTTTATATGAGATCACACTGTGTATGAGAGAACCGGTTGAGACTTGAGTGACCACGACTTCCCTGAGAAGTACCAATATGTAATGCGCTCGGGCTGCCCAATCGTCTCTGTCTCTTGGGAGAGATGAGGCACTGCTAGGTAGCCGGAGCAAAGCCCGGATTTGGAGCGACAAGTGTCATCCACCATGGGTCAGACTCAGTCCCCCACACGGTGGACGATCTTGCTGCTCAAAATCCAGTAGTCCTATTAGAATAATGAGACCCTATGCAACAGCAAAATGAGACGTATTCCTTGGGCAATTTCCCAGGTTGTCCAAATGCTGGTATTGTGTATGTGAATGGGGTTAAGTTGTATGTTGCACTTTATACCGCTCTAGTGGGTTAAATGAGCTGTTTGACTTGGGTAATATATCCCCCTCTTCCAACTATTTTTGATAGGTATGTGATAATGGGCTATAATCTTCTATTTATTTTTTGTTCTTTTAAATAGGTGGGTGTCGATCATGGTAGAAAATAGGCTGAATGGTACCCCAGGGTTCATGGTAGTTTGACCCTGCACTTTGCGCTTTAATGTTCTACCCACGTAAACAAGTTGTATGCCTTGGGAACTCAGTAGTCTTTTGAAAGTTGTTAAAGTTATAATGTGTTGTGAACTCACTAAGATCTGTTCCCCTTTCATATGTTGGTATTGATCATGCAAGGTGAGAGGTGGAACACGACTTTGAGAATTGAGAGAGCATGGCTCTGCACAATGCATTTTATAATGTTTTATTTGCTTAGATGAGCTGTATGCCTTGGATAATTAATGGCTTCTAAAATGTTCTCAATGGATATATGATAATGTTATGACCTTTGACTTTCAATGTGATGATATTCGAAATGTTATTCTCTTTGTTTTCATTTTAGGTTGATGTAAGTGTTTGTGGATTAAATGTAATTAAGTGTAATGTATGGATGTTTAGGAAATTTGTAATTGTGTATGTCAAATGATGTCTACGTAATATTTCTATAAGAATTTATTTCTTAGAAATAAAGGATTTGACTGACTGACATTTGAGAGCAGTTTCCAATATGTGAGTTCAAGGTGTGCGCTGCACAATATCATCTAGTTTTGGGTTTAAGAGCCTATAATGTTGCTCCATCAATAAGAAGATTCTAAGCCACATAAAGGGTGCACTTGACAACTGACTTCTCTTTTAGTTTACTGATGGGAGTGGGCAGGAATACATCTCAGTGCATGTATAAAAACTCTCTTTTAATAAATGTCACAAAACGGACCCTCCTAGTGGACATAATGGAGTTCCGAGTTTGCTCCAAGTTAGCGTTATGCAAGTACCAAGCTTATCTATCCCGTTATAACCCCGTGCTGGCCTTTGCAAGCCAGTCCAATTTTTTTCTGGCTTGAATTTAATCTAAGGAAGAGGGTCATCTCTATTTTTCATCAATTTTTATTCCCAAGTCAAATTTAAGCACATTAGACACCTGAAGCTTTAATGACAGACCCAACTAATAGAGATCCTCCTTCCATCATGGCAACCTCTCAGAACATCCCTTCAACAGCAATTAATACTTTACTTAAAGAACTGTTGGACTCTAAAAACTCAATTGCTTTAGTAAATTATGCAGTAACTGTGAATACCCTGGAAGTACAGTCTTTTAGGGGGGAGGTTACCCAATTTTAATCATGCATGCAATTACTAGATGGTGGCTTCACTGAGGTTGAATTGTGAATTGATAAACTTTCCAAACACAGTCAAGACATTTCGTACCTCAAACAAAAAACTATTGACTTTGAAGATTGCAGTAGAAGAGACGGTATTAGAATTATTGGTCTTCCAGAACAGTTCGAAAAGGACGCAGTTTTGGAATTTCTTACTGATCTAATTCCAACCCTGATTAAGTTCATTTTTCTCCAAAACCTGAATTTCAGTGTGCCCACTGAGTACGCTCCAAAAACTTCACTTGTATCTCTCAAGCCCACTATATTCTGGATTGTTGCCTTCATCAGCAACAGTCTTGACGAATCATAACAGAAGTAAAAAACATGGTCCTTGTACCTCTGCTGTAGCGCAGTGAAATCCTAACTATTACCTCAGACTATATAGTGGATCTCGCGCCTTAGGCCAATGGACCGACACAGCATTGATTGGAGGGGATGTCAAGGATGCATGTCATAATCATTCATAATAAGCATTAATAAACAAGAAGTCAATAATCTAATTATACTACAATGACCACACCAGTTTATTAAGAAGGTTTATAAATGTATTTCCCTATATTAACAATGAGAAAGTCACAAAAATAATTCTCAACCACAAATGATATGCATACAGAATCATCAATGGTGATTAGAACTCCTTATATCTGAGTTTAAGTAAAGCAAGTAAACAAATTAATTCAAGTGTTATGATGCAACTTAATAACACCAAAATCTGCGCCAGTGAGATAAAATACATTGAAGCAATAAGTCAAAGAACATCAATATGAATCATGAGCATGTAAAGACAGAATCCCTCACTAACCTCTAATTAGCATTAACATGTTGGGCTTCATGTAAACGTTTTAGAAACACAAATTTAGAAAACATACTAACTCGGGTTATAATAAAAATAATATCATTAACATGCAGTAATTAATTCATGAGTTGCAGTTGGTACCTGTAAACAAAAGACATATAACAATTCGCAATTTATACATTACCCATAAGAAAACAACAGGAAGATCACTTCAGTACTGGGGCACCATCAGTAGGAACGATCTATAAATCCCCCAAGCCTAGATGACTGAAATATCACTGGAAAATCTTGTAAGGTCTGGTCTGCCTCTCTCTTCTCTCCTTTCTCTCTCTCCAACCCAACTAACCAACCCCCAAGAATAAATGACAGAACATTTCATTAACTTTCACAAAACTCATGATTGGTCAGGACATGGGGTGTTGTACATTTAGCCAATAAAACTAAGGTTAGATATTCATAGTACACTGAATTCTCATTTGACAATTTCTCATTGATGAAATCATTAGCTAAACTCAATTTATAACAAGTTCTTCTTCTCTTCCGTCTCGTCTGTGTCTCCATTGTTCCAACTCATCAGACTCTCAGGTTCAGGAGGAAACGTCTAACATTGTTGGTTTAACTTCCATCCTCGAGGAAGAAACCACACGTTAGTGGCATTTTCTTAACAATAGGACAGTCAAACTCTAGCAATGACCTAATAAATCTGACCTTGTAAGACATAACACACAAAAAACACTAGAGGTAGCTGTCTACACTTCTATAAACTATTAAACACACTCCTTTAAGTAAGCATAGAGCAATGAAAAACAACTGCAAAGTTAGCTAAAGTTAGCATAAGTAGAAGATAAAATGGATTATGGTGGCCATTTAGAAAAGTCATCCATTTTCACACATTAGTTCATCAATGATCAGTACATTATCAATTATAAATTTCATCAGTAAAATCTCTGCTCCTGCACCTACGACAAAGCACAGACCATCATCACAGCAGACTTATCCGAATAGTAATACTACTTTAGACTTAGATGAATGTGGTAGATGGGAAATCGTGACTCGTATTTGGTCTCATGGTGGTAAATTTAAATCTCATTAGGGATCGACAGTAAGAAATTAGTCAAGATCACCACTGAAATCCTGAACATGGATATTTACAATATCCTTTTTACTGTACTTTTCCACAGATTTATAACATATTTTTTGTGTTTTCTCTTCCTTTTTCTTATCTTTTCTCTTTTTGTCCCTTCTCTCTATTTCATTTCCTCCACCTCATATGTTTGTACGCGATTATGCCATTCTTTGTAACAACTGTACTTCATGCACATTCCTTTTTCTTATTGTTTACTATCAATTGGTTTATTTATATTCTGTTCGCCACAATTTGCTCTTAACAAGCATTCTCTATAGCTAAGTTTATGTACTGGGCATTTATATTTGTTCTTAACAAGGCTGAAGGACTTTCCCCCTACTCCATGTCATCTCATACACACCTCCAGACTTAAACAGTTCAAATGTTTGTATATCGTCATCTGAACGTTTACTGTCGGACACATAACTGATCATTATTCGTATACCTATTATCTCTATTATTGCCATATTATATACTCTACAAAGTACCTCCTAGTGAATCATCTTGGAATTAGAATCTATTGTCTCACATCAACATTATGCTTTCTACTAATGATATGTTCATTTTATATACACTTGTAATGTCACACCACTGACTATTCTTAAAACACCAACCTAACCTATGCAGTCAACTCACACAAGGCCGTTACAAATTGTCTCTTTGAATGTACATGATTTGACACACTTTATCAAAAGGAAAAAATACTTATATATTGGCCACAACAAACCAGCTATTGCATTATTGCAAGAAGCCCATCTTACCTCACAAGAAAGTGAAAAGTTGAAAGAAGATTGGGTAGGCCATGTAATAGTTTTGAGTATTACTAATAACAAGACTGTTAACAACTCCACACCACAAAGGAAATGTGGTGTTGCCATCCTCTTTAATAAATATATACCCCATAAAATATTGCAAACATCGGAAGATAATGTGGGAAAATATATCTTTGTTAAACTCCACATTCATAACACTTTTACAATAGTGGGATCACTATATGCTCCTACAGATTCCAAGCTTGCCTTCCTATCCCATCTCAGTAGATTACTGACATCCTTTGGGACCTCACAAGTATTAATAGGGGTAGACTGGAACATTACCATTGATGCATTCATTCATAGATCTGGAAAACCTGGCATTCATCATAATAAAGAAAGACACATGCTCTTGGATTTCCTTAACACTCATACATGACAGGAACCCTGGAGATTGTTACATCCAAATGAGAGAGTCTATACCTTTCTTTCTTTTCCTCCTTCTATATGTACAAGAATTGATTACTTCCTAGCCTCCTCTTCTGTTCTGCAACTGGTAACACATGCAAATATACTTCCATGCAGTATATTAGATCACGATCTTATTGATATCTGCATAGACTTGGGGTTCTTTCGATCCCTAAAACCTCCTTGGACACCCAATCACTCTTCATATAAGTCTTCTCAAGGGAAACATCAACTATGCTCATATCTGGAACAATTTCTAGAGGATAATGAACACCTTGTCTCTAATGCACATACACTATGGTGTGCCGGAAAAGCATTATTGAGAAACTTGATAATGAGAGACATGGCACTTAATAACAAGCATTTGCAATGCAATGGGTCTCACGTTTGTCCAAGTTAGAGCGATTAGTGTTGTAATTTCCTAAGTGGACTTTTCTTGCCACATAAATCGAAAATGGAAAGTAAAAACAAAACAGTTGACATAAACAAGTCAATTCAAAGTGCCACGGCCACCATGAGCGAGAGTTACTGGCTCCCTGTGTAAATGTCTAGAAAGGATCCCGGTTGGGATGAAAGGCAAACTGAAACCGGAGGCGGGGCCAACACAAATGTTCACTTAGTGAAATCGCCAGGGAGGCAACTCAGCACACAAAGTAGGGACAGTTCACAAAATGCACCAATAAAAATGAAGCACTTAAAACAAGCACAACAAAGAATGAATGGCAATAGTGGGCATGGTTAAAAGCCCACAGTGAGATTACAACAGGCCAGAGTGCTTGCACGCTCTACCCTAAAAGGCAGCAAACACGACTAGAATTAAACTCAAAAAGGAAATCTCAAATCTCACAGCCACCTATTCTCAAACACAATCCTCAGATATATTGAAGAAATTGCTATCCGCGGACTTTGCCCTTAACAATAATTCTACTTCTCATGCAGAGAAATGTTTATTTCGTATTCGTCAGTGACTCTACAGGTGTAGTGGATCCTATTTAGTTTAATTGGGTATCAGGTGTTCGCTTAGCCTTCTTGCTGGAAGGCCTGCTCCCCTTCACCTAGTGACTTTTAACCTACTTAGCCTACTCTGTTTTAGAGTATTTATTTGATTAATTCTTCCAAGATAGCTGCTATGTTTATAGTTAGGATGATGTTTTGATTTGATCAGTGCCACTCTGAAAACGCATCACTATCAGTGTCAAAGACAAGTGATATACGTAGGTATTCACATCATGTCCCTTTCCCACTTATGTGTGACAGGAACATAATGGAGGGAATTGTTTATATAATTGCCACTTCAAGCATGCCTTCTTATCTATTGTTTGGGAACATACCTGCATCAGGGGTCCTGCTAGATCTGTATAAATACATCTCACGCAGACAAGGTTATCAGGGGGATTCCTACTAGATGCCATTGATGCTATCTATGCTACACGTTGCCATGATGCAGATCCAGCCTTTGTGTCCCCACGGAATCTGATCTAGTGACCAAGATAACAAAGGTTGGGGGCATCTACTCATGGACATGGTACTGGCAGATTAGGTTTAACACATCTAGCTCTCTTCAGGTTAGAGATTAGGTTCTCCATGCTAGGGTATTAGGAACTATTTTACACCTCATGTTGTTGCAAGATGGTGGGGGTCTTTATATTCACAACTCTTGTTCTTACAATTTTGTTTCTTCCATTGTTCATTATCCTAATCATTGCAGCTCATGCATTTTACAATAGATTGCAGTCTTGTTAATAAAACCTATTGAAAACTTTACTGCATCTCCTTCATTACCTGTGTGTAATTGAGACTTGTTGCTCATGTGAACAAAGGGTAGTTTCCGTTTAACCACGACTCCCCTGGGATGTCACACTCTTGAGTCCATGCATAAAGGCTGCCAGAAATAACCTTTTACTGTTTGGGTTTTTGTTGAGGTGCTTCTTGTGAGCCAGAAGGTTAGAGTTGACATTTGCGACTTGTTATAGGATTGGCCTAGTCGCCTACAAACAAAAGTTGTGTCATCCCTAAACCAGCAGTTTTGCCTGGAGCAAGAGCCCAACTACAACACAGGGAGAAGGCTGGGAGACTAGTAGCTTATCAATTATGTCAGCAGGAATCCTCTAGAGTGGTCCCTGCTATTAGAAATCCTAAAGGTGATCTACTTACACATTTTTCAGAGATTCTATCCCAATTTCAGAATTTCTATAAAACACACTATACATCCATAAACTGCTCAGATCAATCAGAAGAAGACTACTTTTTTCTCCAAACTCAATCTTCCTAATTTAACACAGGGACAGAAAGAAAAACTAGAAGGAGAAATTACAAGTGATGAGATAATTAAGGCGAGTGACTGTTTGGCCTCTGGTAAAGCTCCTGTGGAAGACGGATTTTCCATAGAATTTTACAAAATCACCAACAATTATACTGTCCTAATCTTGAAATCTATCTTCAATGAGGCACTAAATTTGGGACATCTACCATCTGATTTCTTGAGGGCCCTTATGACGGTTATTCCTAAACAAGGTAAAAACCCTGTAGACCAGTGGTTCCCAACCTTTTGACTTCTGTGGACCCTCACTTTATCATTACTGGAACCCGGGGACCCCCACTGAATCATTATTGGAATCCAGGGACCCCCCCACTGAGTCATTATTGAAAGCTGGGGACCTAATCTGCTAATATTTTTTAATTTTCTAAGAAGTCACGGAACCCCCTGAGAAGGCTTCAGGGACCCCCAGGGGTCCCTGGACCACAGGTTGGGAACCACTGCTGTAGACTATTCTAATTATAGCCCAATTTAATTAATAATTTCAGATATTAAAATTCTAGCCAAAGTTCTAGCCAGTTGCTAGGTTCGGTCATTACCTCCTTAAAACATCCATCACAAGTTGGGTTTGTCCCAGGTCAATCATCTACTAATCATCTTCTTACTATATCACATTTACTATGACAACTGCAAAACAATAAAGAGGAGAAAGTCCTTCTTTCTTTAGATGTGGAAAAAGCTTTTGACAGAGTAGAATGGGTTACCTATTCCGCATTATGGAGAAAATGGGATTTAGTAAAAATTTTATCACTTTAACAAGTAGTATATATCATTCACCTAAAGCAGCCGCTACCTGTGGTGGATTTATATCCCCATATTTCACCCTGCCACCCCAGTTTTAGTGTTGCTAAAATTGCCCTAAGTGCGAAGGGTATGCCCAGACGTGGATCCCTTGCTCACTGTACCACTGGATTCAGGCTAGCCTAGCTGATGAAGGGTGATACCCTGAAACTGGTCTCAGGATGCTTGTTTCCGGTCCAGGGAGGACCTTTTTG
This sequence comes from Pleurodeles waltl, assembly GCF_031143425.1. Taxonomy (NCBI): domain Eukaryota; kingdom Metazoa; phylum Chordata; class Amphibia; order Caudata; family Salamandridae; genus Pleurodeles; species Pleurodeles waltl. Next base: position 74,803,957 of record NC_090437.1, on the reverse strand, counting down.
TGGCAGTTTGGGCTGGACTATTCCCATAGGGAACAAGGTCAAGACTGATTTGTATACGGCTGGGTCCAAACTGGGGTGGCATAGTGAGTAAAAGAATTATGGATTAAACCCAGATCTGTGACAGGGGCTGAGTGTTTGAAAAGTTTCAACACTCCGTCCATCATCTTTTTGTGTTGCTAAAATTACTCTAAGTGGAATGGAATGCCCAGATGTGGGATCCTTGCTCACTGTGCCACTGGATTCAAGCTAGCCTAGCTGATGAAGGGTGATACCCGGAAACCAGTCTCAGTATGTTTGTTTCCGGTCCAGAGAGGACCTTGCCTGGCAGTTCGGGCTGGACAATTTTTTTGGTTGAATCTTTTTATTACTTTTAACCAGTTAAACTTTACAGTACAGTTATGGTAAATATTTTTTTACACTTGTTCAGCTTTCAGATACTATTTATAGCTCCTGAATCGCGCTCCAAGGAGCTAGAAAATTGTTGCTCATGATAAGATTGTTCCTAGTTAGTAATGAGCTATTGATTGGGGCTGAAAGTGTTCTTCAGGGCGATTGCCCTTGGGTGCGGGCTACAGTGAAAGTCCATCCGCTTAGTCCCGTCAGCGCTTCTTCACACAATTTATAACCTTATGTTTTGTACTCGATATAATTGGTGTGTCCATAAAATCATTTATAAGTGTAGATTTAACGTTGATGATAAATAGAATAACATAATTCAGAAGAATAATACATCAGAACAAAACTAAACTTAAACTTGGAGTCTGAGTCAATTACCCCCCATCCATTAGTCAAGGGGGTCCCCCAGTATAACTGCGTGAATGGTAATGTGTTTGAGTCCAGGATGACACATTAAAATATTTGCCGATGATATCGTGAACGTAAACGCTGTTTAGGATTAGGAAAGATGTTACACTTATCAACGTTAACATACCAATTGTCTATTCCTATGTTGTTACCATGAGTTGTTCAGCTGGATCGCTAGAGTCCGTGTCAGTGTGTGGTTTGTGTAGGAGAGAAAACATGTCATCCCAGCTAATAGATAGGGGATCTTCATGTCTTAACGCCATCCCTTCAGCTTCCGCCCATGTTAGAAAAAAGTTCTTCCATGCCAGTCAGGATGGTGGTTCAGCGGCTTTCCATCTCTGAGTGATCAGACACTTGGCCGTTAGGAGCCCGAGGTCTAGGAATCTCGTGGAGACTTTATAATTCTTGTGTCTGGGGAAAAAGCCAAAAATACAGAGTTCCCAATTTTCTAATGGTGGGTGTGACGTGCATATTGAGAGACATAATGTTACTGTGTACCAGTAGGTGCATAAGGAGGAAAAGAACCACAGCATGTGGAGGATGTCCGCGTCTACTTGCTTACAGTGAGGACAAGCAGCGAAAAAACGGTTAAAGTATTTATTAATGCGGGCCGGAGTGAGGTATGCTCTATGAATAATATAAAATTGAATAAGGCGAAATCTAGAGTTGCGGGAGATGGTAATGCGACTGGACAGGGCTGCACCACATACTGCATCAGTAAAGGGCTCAGTGGAGTCGCCGTCCCAGGCGGCACAGAGTGCAGTATGAGTGTGCAGTGCATGCATTCTAAGGGCCGTATTTATACTCCGTTTGCGCCGAATTTGCGTCGTTTTTTTCGACGCAAATTCGACGCTAAACTAACGCCAACTAACGCCATATTTATACTATGGCGTTAGAGGCGTCTAGCGCCAAAGTTCCCGGAATGTGCGTCATTTTTTAGCGTGAACCCCTTCCTTGCGTTAATGATATGCAAGGGAGGCGTTCCCGTCTAAAAAATGACTCCCAGGCCTTTACGTGGTATTTATACTCCCGGGCAAAAGAGACGCCCGGGAGTGGGCGTGGCTAAAAACGGCGCATTTGCGCCGCTTTTTAACGCCTGGGTCAGGCATGGCGTTAAGGGACAAGTGGGCTCAAAATGAGCCCAGAGTGCCCTCCCCTGCCCCCAGGGACCCCCCCTGCCACCCTTGGCCACCCCAGGAGGACACCCAAGGCTGGAGGGACCCACCCCAGGGACATTCAGGTAAGTTCAGGTAAGTATTTTTTTTTTTTTTTTTAATAATTTTTTTTGGCATAGGGGGGCCTGATTTGTGCCCCCCTACATGCCACTATGCCCAATGACCATGCCCAGGGGACAGAAGTCCCCTGGGCATGGCCATTGGGCAAGGGGGCATGACTCCTATCTTTACAATGATAGGAGTCATGTTGATGGGGGATGGGCGTCGTTAAAAAATGGCGCAAGTCGGGTTAAGACGATTTTTTTGCCTCAACCTGACTTGCCCCATTTTAAGACGCCCTAACGTCATTTTTGCCCAACGCCGGCGCTGCCTGGTGTACGTGGTTTTTTTCCACGCACACCAGGCAGCGCCGGTCTGCTTGCGCCGGCTAACGCCATTCCATAAATACGGCGCCCGCATGGCGCTTCAGAATGGCGTTAGACGGCGCAAATTTTTTTGACGCTAAACTGCGTTAGCGCAGTTTAGCGTCAAAAAGTATAAATATGGGCCTAAGTGCTTAAGTGAACCATCGTATCAGATGCCTGTCCTGTTCCAAAACCTGTATATATTGTACAAGTAAATGAGTTGGGGATTTGGTTGCCAGTTCCTCCCATTTGCTCGACAGAGCCCTCACTAATGAATTGTATATTAAAAATTGTCCTGCCTGAAGGCCTGTCTCTGCCATCAGTTCATTAAATGGGATAAGCCTTTTATCGCTATGGAGATTGCCCAGTGTGTGTAAGTCCACAGCATGCCAAGGTCCAAGTTCAGGAGCAGTCGTGATTCTCAGGCCTCTTGGTGTGCCTAGAAGCACTAATGCGGGAGCATAGGGGATGGTTCCCTTTATGAGGCTTAAACATCTGAGGTAGCACCGATGAGCTACGTTTAATAAATGTTCTGCAGGTGGTGCCACAGTTGTGAGTGGGTGGAAAAGGTGCACAAGACACGCATGAGTCCAGGGTTTGGAATTGGTTGCCGTGTCAGAGAACTGAAGTTCTGCCACCTAGCGCCCCACCAATTGAAGCTGCGAGACTAAATAATAATGTTCCATGTTTGGTGCAGAGAGGCCGCCGTGAGTTAAAGGAAAGTAAAGTTTTTTCAGCGCCACTCTGCATCTGCCTTTGTTTCAGTTAAATTCCCTTATTCTGGGTTCCAGATCTTTGAAGAATCTGGCTGGGACATAATATGGTAAGTTGGAAAAGAATAATAATAAGTGAGGGAGTACTATCATCTTCAGGAAGGCGATCTTTCCTGCCACTGAGAGTGGCAGTGTTTGCCAAAAGGTAATTTGGGAGCGAATGGATGATACTGCCCTTCTAAGGTTCCCGTTGTGAAGATCTTCGTCTCTGTGAAATATTTGTATACCCAGGTAACGGAACGTCCTTGGTTGCCATGGAATGCTGACCCTGAAAGGCATAGGTCCAGATTCAGTAGTGCTGGATTGAAAGGGAAAAGGCATGATTTTGCCCAATTGACTCATGAACCAGAAAGGGTGGCAAACTGTTGCAGAAGGACTGCATCTTCTGGAGGGATGTCATCGATGTACCTAAAATACAACAGAAGGTCATCCGCATACAATGATATGATGTGTGGGCCGTCTCCTAGTAGAATGCTCCAGCCATCACCTCCCCTGTGAATCTCTGCAGCCAATGGTTCCATCGCTAGGGAAAATAGCAGCGGAGAGAGAGGGCAGCCCTGCCATGTATCCCTTCCCACCTCAATCAGGTCAGATACATTCCCGCCCATCTTGACCCTAAACCGTGGTCGGCTGTACAGTAATTTTACCATGCGGAAAAAATAAGGGCCAAGTCCAAATCACTTCAGTGATTCAAACAGGTAAGGCCATTCCAAGGAGTCGAAGGCTTCCTCCAAGTCAAGCACCAGACATCCTGCTCGAGGCCAATCCTGCGTTGAGTATCGCATGATTCGAACAGGTGTCTGATGTTGTGAGCAGTGTCTTGTGCAGGTACAAAACCGTTTTGGTAGGGGTGAGCCAGTTGTGGGACCAGGGGCACCAGTCGTGACGCCAAGGCCTTGGCGAGGATCTTATAATCAGTGTTAAGCATCGCCAGTGGTCTATAAGATCCGAGTTCTAACGGGTCTTTGCCTGGTTTAGGGAGGGACACCAGCAGCCCCTTTCTCTGCGATACTGGCAGGGATGCCACCTGTAGTGCCCCCTCATAGAGAGAGAGAAGGTGAGGTGCGAGAGCTGCAGAAAAGGATTTATAAAAGACAGACAGGAAGCCATCTGGTCCTGGAGTTTTACCTGCAGACAATGCATGGATACTTTCCTGTCCCTCATAGAGGGCCAGGGGCTCCTCCAGTTCTTCCCGCTGGTCGGTAGTCAAGTGGGGTAGGGCGATCAGGGAGAAGAAGTCATCAAAATCCAAGTGGCCTGTCATTGCTGTGGAGCAGTAAAGGGACTCATAATGCCTCGTAAGTTCAGCATGAATCCCATGAGGGGTATAGAGCATATTCCCAGTCACCAAGCGGAGTTCTGTGATAGGGCTGCAGTCTTGATCTTATCAGATGAGCCAGGCAGGCAATTTACCCGATCTATCCACAAAAGCATGTGCGCATGCTGAGTGGGCTGCATAGTTTAAACAACGTAATTTCTCTAAAAGGGATATACGTTCTGCTCGGGCAGATGGTAATTGTGTCGTTTCTGAGGGGTGCTGGGTAGCATACTGTTCGTGCTGCATCAGGGTTCGTTCCACTCTAGTCAGGTCGCACTCCATAGATTTATGCAAGTTCCACTGTGTGCCCATACAGTGGCCCCTAATGAAGACTTTAAATGTTTCCCATTTGATCAAGCCATATGACGTTCAACTATAGGATTTAAATTATCTGTAATCCTATACTTCAGACCAATGTTAAGAAATATCCCTAAACATTTTAATTTCAAGTGTCGCCATTTAAAAGGGAGGCCATTGATAGAAGCTTTAGTGGTAACAGGAGTCATCTGTATGACTTTGCATTTAGTCCAATTAACTTTATAACCAGAAAATTTTGAGAATGTATTTAATTGAGAAATTAAAGAAATTACCGATGATTTTGGGTGTAAAAGAGTCAAAACAATATCATCTGCAAAGTAAGAGGCTTTGATTTCCCCAGCAGTAGTGTCAATGCCCATGATATCCGTATTAGACCGTATGGCTATAGCTAGTGGTCCTAAAGCCAAAACAAACAATAATGGAGAGGGGGCAATCTTGCCTAGTACAGCGTGGATGGTGGAATATGGAGATAACACAAAAGGATGATGGGAGGAGTGTTGAAACTTTTCAAACACTTACCCCGAGTCACAGATCTGGGTTTTATCCATTGTTCTTTTGCTCAACATTCCACCCCAGTTTGGACCCAACCATATGCAAATCAGTCTTGACCCTGTTCCTCAGGGGAACAGTCCAGCCCGAACTGCCGGCAAGGATCTCCCTGGACCGGAAGCAAGCATTCTGGGACCAGTTTCAGGGAATCACCCTTCATCAGCCAGGCTAGCTTGAATCCAGTGGCACAGTGAGCAAGGGACCCATGTCTCGGCATACTCTTTCCACTTAGGGCAATTTTAGAAACACAAAAGGATGATGGACGGAGTGTTGAAACTTTTTAACCACTTACCCCCAGTCACAGATCTGGGTTTAATCCATTGTTCTTTTGCTCACACTGCCACCCCAGTTTGGACCCAGCCGTATGCAAATCAGTCTTCACCTTGTTCCCTATGGGACTAGTCCAGCCCGACAGAGAACAAGCTCACAGGGTCCCTACCAGGGCTCAGCCTCCGGGTCCTGGCCCACGTCCTTTTCTGATCCACCTACTACATTACGCAGACAGAGATATTATCCTCTGTGCAGTCAGATCGCTTCCGGCATTCCGAGTGGATAACGCCAAGGTCATGCTATTCCCAGACTATGCAATTGCAGTGCAAAAAGAACATGCCTCCTTTTTGCCTTTAAAACGTAAACTTTGTGCCCTTAATCTATCATACTCCCTCCTATTTCCGGCCTGACTGCGAGTAGCCACTGATGACAAGACGCATTTCTTTACCACACAAGAGGCAGCCTGGGATTGGCTGGAGTCCACGACCCGGGTCGGTGGGCGTGACACAGAAGCAGAAACATTACCAATAAATGGTTTGCACCTCTGCAACAGGAGAAGTCGGAAGAAATTAGTGACCGCTCCGAGAGAGGTGAAACATGTCCCTGATCTGGAACAAATCATACAAGAACGACATTGTGCACTGCAATCTGCAGCAGCCATTAATGCCCTTCCAGTTATCTTGGATGCAGAAGCGAGCTCTCGCAATCTAATGGAGAAGATGTTTCCTCCCTTGACACCTCCCCTGAAGTGGGATCCTCGGCTCATCCCGCGGTCACACCGCAGACGACTTGCTCTGAATCTGACAAGCTGACTCACAACTGACAATGTTCGGTTCCCGGAAGTGCTGCATGGGTGAATTGGGAAATTCCTCATTGTTATAATTCCTGATCACCTTGCTGATGTCTCAGCTGTCCTCCTTGCCCCCCCTGCAGACAACTCGGCGGCACTGGTGCAGGACTTGATGTTTCTTATGACCAATTGGGGTTCCTTTATCAGTGCACCGCCATATGCCTCCCCTATATATGGACATACCTGGCTGCTGCTGGCCCCCTGCGTCTATACTGGACTAGGGGTTTTGTCCTTTTGTCAATTGATCACATCTCAACTTGCCCATCCCACTCTCCTACTAGTGGAGACTTCTTATTTACACCTGTTTTGCCACTTTTACGAGTTGCTTAGTTTGGGCAGATGCCAGTTGTCCCTCTACTTTTATGGTATTCTATTTGCTAGTTTTTGTGTGGAGTCTGAGAACCTTTTGCCCGCTGGCCCACGAGACCCTCGTTGCCGGTAGCGCAACACCCTCTATATCTAGGAAGCGAACCGTTGGACATTATCATTACAATGACCCACCATGAATCCCTTTACCATCCTTACGTGGAATGTGCGAGGCATACACATGCCAGTACGCGGATATTCCATATACTCATATCTTAAAAGGCACTCCATCCCTATAGCGCTTTTGCAGGAAACTCACCTAGCACAACCCAAGGTGGCTTGACTGCAGCAACTTTGGAGAGCGCAGCTCTATGCGACAGGCTACTCTTCCTATGCTAGAGGAGCCTTCAGTTGGGTCAGAAGATCAAATCATTGATACGCAGGGATGAAATGCCCTAGGGCGGGGACGCCTTGCTGGTCGTGCTTTGGTGTTGGTTTCCATATACGCACCGAACACGGATCAGGCTTCATTCTTCCATTCATTATCTAGCCAACTCTCTCGATGGAGTGAGCTTTCCTGGTTATTGGGAGGTAATTTTAACACTGTCTTGGATCCCTGTTTAGACTGATCCTTCCCACCACTGAAAAAAGATTTTCAATGATGTAGACTTCTGAATTTATCACCTTGGGGCAGAGTACAGGTTATAACAATGAATATGATTCCAAAATGTAACTATATTTTTGGAATGATTTCACTCTCCATCCCAAGATATTTTTTTCAAAACAATGACTTATCCTGGCTCATGATAGACCTTGTTTAAGTGACTCGAAGTTACATTCCTCCTTAGGAAAAGTTGGTTTATGTCTTCCTCACTTAGAAAATTGTTGGATTGCACAACAATAAGCTCATTCTATTATATGTTACCCACGCTTAGGAATATTCCACTTTTGTTTAAACGGGAACAGTCCCTACTTCCATCTAATGTGGAACTGGCAATTTATGATACGAAACATCTGCAGTTTACAAACTCTACTCACCCCATCATTTACTCCTCGCAATTAGCCTGGCAGAAGACACACAAGCTTATGGATACTCATATTTTCTACATTTTCAAGCTCCTATGGAACAATGCAGACGTCACATACAAGGGGCTAAACTCAATTGGTTTATCTGGGCCAATCATAAAATATTCTGTATAGCTGATGGTTTTACACAACAACATTCTTTAAAACCATTCCCAAGTTTATAACAAAAATTCACCCTTCTTTATCGCAACTTGATATACTCAACGTTCATCTGCCCTTCCTTTAAGTATGGCAAAAACTCATGATACAACATCCCATTCCCCGATTGCACGGTATATTCACACTTGGAAAAACTGCAAGGGTACTGACTCTGGTGTTTACACCATCGTAATTGATTTTTCATTTTCTATAGAAACTTCCAATAATTTAAGGTTGTGGTGGTCCTTACATTTGAACATAGAGCTTACGGACAAAGAATGGGATGCTATGTTAGAAAATTATAACAAAGGGCTTAGAGATTCCCATCTTAAATTTAAGTCTTCAAAATACTGCACCGTTGGCACTGGCCTCTGGCCAAATTATACTCAGCTAAACCTAGTATTGATTCCCTCTGTTGGAGATGTTGAGCACCTGATTGTGACATGGTCTGTATATTGTGGAAAAGCGCAAACATTTGCACATTTTGATTTCAGAGTGAAGACCACTTGAAAAAACACGTTTCTATTAATTTTTCTTTCACAAAGTGTTTATCACTTGTACACGATACTCCAGAATTATCCCCTGTAGTCATTATTCATACCTTTAAATGTTTTTCCAGTGCTCTCAGCCTAGCCAAAGTTCATATATTACATTTTTGGAGGACCAATGTTCTTTTAACGATTAACTCATGGCTGAAAGATATGTTTGATGTGACTAAATTTAAAAAAAATATTCATAAATTAAACAACAATTTACATTATTTTTGTCATTTATGGGGCCCCTTTTTTTAGGTTCATGATAATCCTGACTTTAAATATTGTATATACTTATTGTTGGTGGGTTTATGCCTGTTTAAAATATGATGTTTAAGTAAGTTTCTTTGTTTTTCACATAAAGTTATATTTTGATGTGTTGATCGATCACCTATGTATGTAAATGTGTTACTTGAAATATGTTTCCTTTTGTTTCTTCTCTTACTATGTGGCTCATACTTCTATGTATCATCAGTACTTTATGTTTATATGAAGGCGTTTCATTGAGGATCATTATTTGTCTAATTTTGAAAACATTTAATGAAGAATAGAGACATGGTTTACTAAACCTAAATAGAAAACATTGTGAAAAATGATGTGTGAAATAATAAATCAGGTCTAACTCAGGTATAAATCATATAAGCAATGATTATGCGCATTACAGATTAACACATCATTAAGCACAAATAAGTGATGGTGACACGCTTCATCAGGGGTGACAAGTATAGAGTTCCTTTCTCAAAATATTATACAGCAAGATTTATCCGTTTTAATCTTTGTATGACCACTCGCCCTTCATTAAATCAAATATCCTTTCTCTTGGGAACCTTTGTCAAAGGGACTTTTTGCTGGAAAAATGAGTTAGGCGTTAAATGGAAAGATTACACTGAAATGTGACTCTTCGAAAAATGTGGGCATCGGAATCTGATCTGATAGGAGAAATAAGCGGACTACATGATATATGCAAACTCTATTGACATGTATTTATTTATTTATTATTTAACGCATGTATGCCACCAGCACCCTTTTAAAGCGGCTGGCAGAGTCACGGGCAGCAGAAGGAGTGGCTGTTTTTGGACTCCTGTGAGGTATAGTTGGGCAGTCAAGCTCTCAGAAGGTGCTCTGGTGTGAGCTTCATGGTAACCATGCAAGCCTTATTGGTGGGGTGAAGGCAAGCATCATCCTCTTCAAAGTTTGGCTTTGTGGCGATTTTAGACTGTGATCAGTACGTACGAACAGGTGGGCCTTCACTGTCTAATGGGAAACCATAAACTACCAACTTCACTTCCCCTCACATCTTTGCCATAGAGTTACATTCTCACAAACTTCGCTTGGCAGAGACGAGCATCAGCCCATTTACAGATTAGCAGTGCCCTGTGCTTGTTTGGCCCAGAAATTCCATATGTCAAACTTTGGAGCTGACATAACGTGTTTATTTTAAGCACCAAATGGCTTTTTCAGTTCGTAAGTGATGGTGAGTTTTTTTGAAGACGCCACTTTGTAAGGGATGGAGGGGCAGTTATTGCTGTGTTTTTTAACACCTTTTCTAGTAGAGAGAAATGAATAAACGAGTTATATGCGCCTAATGAGATAATTACGATTGTGTCCTATGTGAACCTTTTCTGAGCTCATTTAATGCCCAGCTTGCCACCAGACCACATCAAGCGGACATAAGATGCAGTCAAGAATAAGCAATCCAGCTCGTGTGTCCGCAGCGCCAATTTAAATCGTGCTGGCACCAGTGGGGAGGCACTCTACATGCTTGAATGCACGTTTAATTGCTGCTTCAAAGGTTAAAGTAGTTTTAAATGGTGTCCAGTGGTAAGTGCGACTATGAAACGCCATTTTGGACTGGTGAAAAAGGAACATTTAATGTTCGTGTATTCACACTAGCAAAGACGACTGGGCACGCCACGTATCTTCATAAAATCCTTACCTTAATTAGTACATTGGACCGTTGGTATCTACATTGATAACATCTGAGTGGCAGACGACAAGAATGTTTGAGTACCTACTAGTAATCTTCATTACTTTCCACTCTCATCCCAGCCATTACTCATGAGGTGATCCATCCTCGGGATGGAAAAAACCTTAGAAGTATGCTGAAATGCAAAGAAACCCGATCTTCTGCACACTTAATCAGGCTTGCATCCCAGCATTCCTCCTAAAATAACCAAGCCATCCCTAGGGTCAAACAGTTAAGGGTAGGTGGGCAGGTTGTAATGACTGTCACGAGGACGAGCAGGTAGTGAGTAATTAGTACTCTAAAACCTAAATAGTACCCTCCTGAACCTATACACAAAGGTATGTGAAGAAGCCCAAGTAACCGCTCAACAAAGCGTAGCTCAAGAAACTACCCGTACTTCCACTCAAGAAATAGCTAGATCCCTGGATGGCCTACCCTGAACAGCAGATGGTGAATTCCTGCAGAAACCAGGGTAAAACCAGGGTATAGTAGAAGACCATCCAGCATCTGATTATAAAGAAGTGGTTGGGCGTCCCCACCCAGTAAATACTAATTTAAACAACACATACTCAGAACTGAAAAAAGACGAACAACGCTCCAGATGGTCTAAGGGATTCTTCTTGAACTCTAATGAAAACAGGAATTCCTCCCCCGGGGAAGAAGAAGAAGGAAAAAAGCAGGTAAAATTATCTCCTGATTTCTGCAAGCCAAGGTTGCAGTTTCGGCAAAAACTCTGTAACGGGTGTAAGCACCACACCATCATCAAGAATTCTAAGTAAAGGAGGTTGCCAATATGAGGATCTAAGGTAAATGTGATCAGAAAGGCATACTTAAGGGTCCATAAGTTAAGGTCTACTGAATCAAGAGGTTTAAAAGAGGTTTGAAAATAGTGACAGTTAGAACCCAAAGAACCCAGTTTAATCCCAATGGGATGTGAGCTGTCTTACTAATGGGTGAGCTAAAACTTCTCAGTAGGTAAGAAGGTAAAGGTTCACCATCCACACCTAGACTGCCCCAAAGCTCACAGAATGCCTTAATTGCTCTCCACTAGCATGTAAAGTGGACAAAGAAAGGTTCATCACAACACCCCACCCCACAGGTACAGCAAGACAAAAGGGAGCTCATGCCCTACAGAGAAAAGAGAACTAGCTTTAGACAAATGTTGAAAACTACCTCGCTGACCTTAATATAGCCTCAAAGTCGGGGTGAAACCTGCAGTTTTGGATGACATCAACAAGGTGCTTCTAGAGTCCCTAATTCTGTAGCTCAATCTTTTCAAACTCCACATCGAGCATAGGAAGACACCTCAGCGTGCATTGAGGAAGGGAACCAGGAGGAGTCTCTATGGTGTTCTCAGACTCATGGACAGAAGAAGTGTCACTAGTGTTACACTGTCTGAACACTTTTACCCATTGAACGCGGTTGCTGTTCAATGGGTAAAAGGTGGATAATGGGAATTGGCGACATAAGCAGTAGCCATGCATTATTTTTTTATTTTATTTTTTTATTTATTAAAGGCAGGGATACTGTCTACTTGTGAATAAATACATTACATGAAAGAGGAAGGGAGTGAGAGAGCAATCTAGGTTTTCATTCTGGTCAGAAATTACACAAACTATAAAAGGCATGGATTCCACTTACTTCTGCTAGGCAAAGAGAAGCCAACATTTATGTCAAAGGTTCATGCCACAAGCCCCCCTTAAGCTCTCAAAGGCAGAGGAGCACTAACTGGAGGAGCCCTTGTCAAGTCATGGCTCAGACTCGATCCAGAATGGCAACCTGCACATGAAAGAGAAAGGGGCAAAGGGCTTGGTAGATTGCTGCCCTGGCAGTACAAGATCAAATCATTAGCCTCATGTTAAGCTTCTGTTATCCCTCCGTTGCTGCTCAATATTTAGCTTCATCCCAGGTACCCCTGTTCTTTTTAATTTACATAAGGAGGCATCCTCCTGACCTTCTAGAATTTCTTCCCAGAGCAACCTCCAGTTTCATTTTTGGTAGTGAATGACATTTCATGGTAAAATAGATAAAATTTGGTGAAAGGAGACTTACCCTGCTTCCATTATTTCATCTACCACAGCAGCATGCCACCAATGTGGTAGTTTCCAATTTGGTCAATATTGGCCTACCTTTTCTATGATCTGTTAGACTTATGAAAAACACTTTTTTACAAATGCCTCCCCAAGTTAATTATCCTTCCAAACTCCTTTGTCTGGTCCAGCGCCACTCTACCCTTTGCACCACCCCTTCAATTGACCTCTGCTCTCGCCTCTAGCGAGAGGCCTTCAGTTAAATGGCTTGTGTTAATTCCTAACCCAAACTAAAATTATACACATACAGGGGTCAAGTGAAATATTGCATGTTTACCCATTGCCAGATACCCTTTTATTGGAATTGCTAATGCATACTGTACTTAGTGTACAAATGTCACACTAGACACTACTGATTCACCCTTGAACTGTAGCACAAATCTTAGCATTGTCCTCAACAACCAATTTTTGCACCAGCTTGGTTGATGACTTAATCCATGTGTGATTCCTAGTGAATGTGACCAAGCACACTTTTTATCATTCGATCAACACAGCACTGTAGATTTTCACATGACACTGCTTTGCATAGATGCTATTAAATGTATGCCTCTCCAGTTAGCACTTGTCCTGCATGTGGCAGGGGATGAAGGATGAAATGAGGCACATTGTAGGGTTAACTCTTCATCAGCATGTGCATGGTGCTATTCACTGGCAGCAGAGTGTCCCTGTCCCCATCAACTTGCCAAGATTTATGGCTCAGCTGTATCCTGTTGAAGACATGGAAAAGTCTTTCCTTGATTCTGTACTTACCTGTGGATTCTCTTGTGGCCAACTTGGTTTGGGAGTACTTCATTCTCAAGCATTGCGTTGGGAAGAAGGCGGATTCCTGTCTATGAATGTATATGTGAATGTATGCTTGTATGTGGAATCTTTACAGCATGAACCTAGTTAAAAGGTAGCAGAGAACTGAAGATAGTTAAAGGTAAAGACAAAGGGGGTCATTTCGACCCTGGCGGTTGACTACCGCCAGGGCCGGGGACCGCGGATGCACCGCCAACAGGCTGGCGGTGCATCCATGGGCATTCTGACCGCGGCGGTACAGCCGCAGTCAGAAATGGGAAACCGGCGGTGTCCCGCCGGTTTCCCGCTGCCCTAGGGAATCCTCCATGGCGGCGCTGCAGGCAGCGCCGCCATGGGGATTCCGACCCCCTTACCGCCAGCCTGGTTCTGGCGGTTTTGACCGCCAGAACCTGGCTGGCGGTAACGGGTGTCGTGGGGCCCCTGGGGGCCCCTGCAGTGCCCATGCCAATGGCATGGGCACTGCAGGGGCCCCCTAACAGGGCCCCACCAAGATTTTCAGTGTCTGCCAAGCAGACACTGAAAATCACGACGGGTGCAACTGCACCCGTCGCACCCCTTCCACTCCGCCGGCTCCATTCGGAGCCGGCATCCTCATGGAAGGGGGTTTCCCGCTGGGCTGGCGGGCGGCCTTCTGGCGGTCGCCCGCCAGCCCAGTGGGAAACTCAGAATTACCACGGCGGTCTTTTGACCGCGCAGCGGTATTCTGACGGCGGGACTTTGGCGGGCGGCGGACCGCCAAAGTCATTATGCAGTTGGAGGGTTAGCAGAGTTCTAATATGTGGACTGTTACTGCATATTCATGAAGTGCTCTTTAGTGTGGTGTATCTTCAGTTTTTCTTAATTGAGCATAGGGGGGTGCTAGACTCTGGCCGAAAGAAGCATTATACAACAGAAGCATGTTATTGCATTGTTAAAAAGTTAACAGTACCTAACTGCAATGTTTAAATAGGTCTAGACACATTTAAATATTGCCATCTTTATAAAATAATTGTGAAAAATTCTGAGGGGGGCCCAATGATTTTTATTTTTCAATTGGGGTGCTGTGGCATTAAAATGTTTGGAGACCACTGCGGTAGGGGATGCTGTGGTTGCATTTCTTCAAACATTTGATGAGGCATGTTGCAACATACAGGATGCCCTTAAGAGATGCCAGTGTGGAGTCTCAGAGCAAACTATTGCCACGCGCATAGGTGTGAGTACAAGGCCTTGAACAGCAGTTCTCATATTTATTTCTAGAATGAATGGATTCCCTGTCTTTGGTAGAGAAAGCATGTACTAGGGCTGCTTGGTTTTCTTTGCAATGTGTTCCCTAAGGGTGACATTGCTATCCAGGATGAATTTGAATGACTTGCATGGGTGAAAGTTGAGGTCCAGGTTCATGTTGTTGACAATGCTTTGGACTATTTGTTACTTCTTGTTTTTGGCAAACTGTTTTAGTGAGGTTAAGCTTGAGATAGGCGCTGGACATTAATATCCAGATTAGATGCAGGAAGTTCTTGAGGCGTTCAATGGCTGGAGGTGGGAAAGCTTTTAGGTACAGTAGTGTGTCATCTAGAGAAAAACCAGTGAAAGATGTTGCCTCTGAACCCCATTCGAGGTATCAGGGTGTGGATGAGGGTGTGATGGTCAACAATGTTTAAGGCAACTGAGAGACCCAGTAATGGTCATCATTATCTATGGTCAGGAGGGTGTCCTCTATGATTTTAAGGTAACTGTCTATGTATTGCAATGTGATCTCAAGCTGGATTGATAGTTATGCCAAAGATAGTCAGCCCTGGTCTACTCTGGTTTCTATTTGGTGCTGCTTGCTGGGATTTTGGGGCTTATACCTCAGTTTGTACTCTCTGACTTTTCAAGCTGTACAAGAGGAAATGCAATTCTCTTCTCTTTTGGAGTAATACAGAGTGAGGTTCAATTCCTCTCTTGTGTCTCTTTTCATAGGACCTGGGCTGCTGCGCGGGTGGGTGATGTTTATATAGCAACTCAACACAATCTGCTTCTTAATGATTGGTATACTGACACCTGCCAGAATGCTGCTGCTTTGTGATTTTCTCTTAAGGGTACCAGGTTGCTTGTTGCTGATCATCTGGAACACAAACTACCTTGATTGTTTGTACAGTACAAATACTCTTCATCATTTAGTATCTCCAGTTTTCTTCTCCCTCAAGTGCTGTGACTTGATCTTCCTTTCACCAGATGTTAAAAAGACCAGCTCTACTACCAGTCACAAAATAGTGAGGTAGGAGTCTCTTGGGACAGTCTCTTGTGTATACCATGCCTTCCTCTACAGAGAAATCTCAGCACTCCTGAATATGCTGACAATGGCCTTAATTGACCCACTGGTAAACAGATATAATGATTTATGACTTCCTAGAAACAATTTACATCAGATGCTTGTGTCTTTAAGTGGTAAAAGAAGGGTATTGCCTAGAATTCTTTGATATTTTTTTACATTGAAAAGTAATCTCCATGCTGTGATCTCATTGTCAACTAAAGAGTGTGGGCATGGTTCAGGTTGTCCTGTCTTTCCTATTGAACCAGTTGGTGGTGCTACATGTCCCCTTAGACGATTAGCGGACACGAGTCTACTACACTGTGTTCTGGGTGCCCCAGGTTACTGGGTGTTTTCAATAGATCATCAATCTATTATTACCTTTGGAAGATCCCTTTTAAAAAGGAGACCCGCCATTTCATTGGTGGCAAAGCTGGCGTAAATGGTGTCTATCGGTCTCATAAAGGTCTATCATCAAAATGTCATAAAAGATTCCTTTGGGTTTGTGGTTGAAGACAGCTCTATCAGTTCTGTATATTGCCCTTTGTGTTCTGAACTTCCCCACACATGTTCACCAAGGAAGAGACTCCCATTGTGGGCCATCTTCCTCAGCAGGGTTTGCACCTGCTCCTGTATTTAGGAATCTGTCTGCTACATGCTCCTTCTGTGGAGGTGGCTTCGAGAAGACTAGGAATTCTCCAATCTGATGGTGTTTGGCTCAATATAGGTTTAATTATAATCTGTTAAAGTTTCTGCCGGTGCTTTACTAGGTTAGGATATTCATTGAGGCTCACTTCTACATCAACATGGATATGGTGTTTCTTCCTGCACCCAGAGCATAGTGGTTAATATGAACTCTCTTTTCCTTGTTGGCTCACCAAACTCTCCGATCCACTTATGGTTACAGGCTCACATGGTCTCATGTGTCTTTACTGTCCTCTGAGCCCACTTGCATCCTTGAATTCCTCTGACACATCATCATCAGCACTTGGTTCTGGTGTCCTAGGACATTGAGACATTTGACCCTTAGGTCCCCCTGTGTTATCTTTCAGGGTCAGTGATGGCTGTGTCCAATCTCCTTGATTAAGAGTCTCTGATTCGTCCAGATCTGTTCTTATTGGTCAGATGCCTGTTCCCTGAGATGGGGAATCAACATTAGTCAGCCACTTAACACAGTGTTGCTGTACTCCGGTGGTAAGCTGTTGCGCTTCCAAATCGTTGAAAGTGTTGGTGTACTGTTCTAAGGGACTGGCACTAATTTCTGGTCAAACTC
The DNA here is from genome assembly GCF_031143425.1 of Pleurodeles waltl. NCBI lineage: Eukaryota > Metazoa > Chordata > Amphibia > Caudata > Salamandridae > Pleurodeles > Pleurodeles waltl. The sequence goes on along the minus strand of NC_090437.1, from coordinate 74,787,031 downwards.
AGCAGTCATTACGTGCTGGTACAGACCAACAAATTTGCTGCTATCATCCATATAAACACCAAAGAGCAAGGTGCTTGGTTCAGGTCCCTCATCTTGGTTACTTTTTGTATCTTTGGGCTTGAGCTGAACTCCATCTGTTGTTTCTTAGTGCATTCTGCATTAGGAAACTGGACAATATCAATATCTGGGAAAAAAGATCAAGGAGGAAAATCCCCTCTGTCCAGCATCTTTCAAGAGCATCTATTACAGGTAAGAAAGGCCTGTTCTTGACCTCTTTGGTTCTCTGGGGAATGTCTAGCTGCCTCCTTTTTCTGCCTGCTTTCCTGTTCCAGAGTCTTCTGGAGTGAATATCCTGATCCTGGCAGGGATACATCACCTTCTTTATTCCTTTCATCTTTCCCCCCTGATTCATTGGTTGCTGTTGGAGATTCAGGAAGAATCAGTTATTGTGACAGTTCCATTTTGTCCTCATTAGTGACGGTTTCTGTTTGAAGTGTTTGTTACCTGCACATGCCCACGCTGGGGCCTTTACCTCACCCTGCCAGGAGCTACACTGGTGACAAGGATGGCAGTGTCCCCATGCGCAGGGAACACCAGAATCCCTGAAGCCGATCCCCTACACACTATGCGGTACTTGAAGAGAAGTTGGTTGCCCAGTAGCCAGTGAACCGTGGTACACCCTGGTGGCTTGCTGAAGTCATAAGAGCTCAACGGCAGGTGAGGAGTACCCTGCCCATGCCGCATATCTGCGTCTGCTCCTGTTCAGCATAAAGTGCCCTTCACTCAGCCGCCTTCAAGCCATTCCAGGGGGGGCACAGCCTGCCAGAGTAGCAAGACTTGCACAGCCCAGGGGAGTGGCTGCAGCGCCATCTAACGATGCTGTTCATCCACAGAGCAACTCCAGAGAGCAATGTATCACATGCTTGGCCATCAACAAGGCCTCAGTGGGATACAGGAATCTAGGAATCCAGCGAGGTGAGTTGGAATGAGGCAGACTTCCCTGGGAGGCATGCATGAGGTGGGAGCTGAAGTCTGGCAACAGGCATAATTTGGCACAGACCCAATTGGACCGTAAAAGAAAAAAGAACAGAAAAAAACAACAAAATAATAGTGGTGTAAAAAGAAAAACAGGGACTCTAAACCATTCTGAAAGAAGGCCTGTGAGTGGTGTGCCCCTGAGAGGGTAGGTCACACTGACAAGACTAACTACACACACCAGTGAAGAGGCAAGTGCGAAAAAAACAAAATAGAAGAAGAAAATAAAACCTCCAGCATCCACTTAGCCTGCAACAGAACATCAACAAAGAAGTGGTATGAAGTAGGGAAAGATACACACATAATTACAATTGCAGTGAAAAGCTCAAATGATCACTGGAGAGAGTCTCATTATTTATGCCACCAATTCTTATTAAAAAAAAAATTTGTCACACACTGCCCCACTCCTCATCACAAGAACATAAAAAGGGAATTGCATATAATTTTCAATGCAACATTTTTCACACTGAACCTGTCACAAAACATTACAGTAAAACACATAAATACAGTCATATGCCTGCAGGCTGGTTTTAACTTAAAAGGTACTGGTGGAACAACCACTGCACTTCAGTCTTCCTTTATATATGCAAAAAGATGCTGCCAGTTCAATTTGTCAAATGCAGTCTGCAAAAAGAGGTAGTAGTAATGAGTACCGCAAGCTGAAGATGTTATATCCGTGGTGATTTAGCCCCTAATTTATACTTTTTTTGCACCCCATTAGCGTCATTTATTGATGCAAAAGCGGCGCAAACTTACAAAATACAGTTGTATTTTGTAAGTTTGTGCTGTTTTTGCATCAAAAACTACGGTAATGCTTGCAAAAAAATTATAAATCAGGGCCTAAATGTGGTGCCATCTTATTCCATAGACAACACAAAGGTACTTCTTTCTTACAATGTGCTGATGAGGCCCATATGTATCAAGGGCTGAAATGCATAGACATACAGACTGAGGAGTATTGCAAATTTAGGAATGCCATTCATGGAATAAGATTGCACCACATTCAACCCTGACCACAGCCCTCATCGAAACAGGCACATCTATAAATGTTATGGACTCAACCCAATCCCACAAAATCAAGCTACTGTGAAGTTGGTACCCACCAAAGTCTGAATCTACATATATGGGGGCAATGAGCCATTTACGCTGAGAGGTATCATAGAGGTAGCCATGGAGAATGAAGGAAAGACAACACAGACCCAGTTCCATGTGAGCAGAGGAGACACAACCTCCTTGGTTGCCATGCCATGACCATGACCCACAGCTCTCCAGCACAGGAGAGTGCCAGTCCACCTACACTCACTAGTGGAAAAGACCTACACCAGCTCAAACAGCAGTGGGTGTTTGAGAAAGTCATTGGGCCTACTCCATCGGTCTCGCCTCTCATTATAGCACCCAGGAAACAGGGGGCCATATGGCTATGCATTGACATGAGGTTCCCGAACAAACTATATGCGGAGAACAGCACATCAGCCCCACAGTCAATGACATAGTGGCAGAGTCAGTCAAGCCAGATGGCTCTCGAAGCTGCACCTCTGTGCAGGATACCAACAGCTCAAGCTTGAAGAGGCAAGCCAGTACATAACTACCTTCTCAACACATGTGGCTCTTTGCCGATACAGGTGCCTCAACTTCGAAATCTCCTCAGCAGCAGAGGTGTTCCAAAACGTCATACAAGAAACTCTGGCCCATCATTATACTCGGTTTGCGCTGAATGTGCAGCATTTCTTTTTACACTAATTCAGCGCAAACCTAACTCATATTTATACTTTGGCACTAGATACATCTAGCGCCAAAGATATGGAGTTTTCGTCATTTTTTGGACATGAAAACCTAACTTGCGTCAATGAGATGCAAGGTAGGCGTTCTCGTGCAGAAAATGACGATATGGTCTTAGTGCCATAGTTATCCCCGGTGCTAAAATCCAGCACGGGGGAATAGGGGCCCTAAATAATGGCGCTAAGTTTGCTTAATGCCATTATTTAACACCTGGGTCTGGGCAGTTGTTAGGGGACCTTTGGGCCTTTTTCCATGGTCAGAGACCATGGAAAGAGCCCACAGGTGCTCTTCCCTGGCCCCAGGGACACCCCCACCCATACCAAAGGGACACCACAGCATGGGGCACCCATCCCAGGTAAGTCCAGGTAAATATATTTTAAAAAAATCCTGCTTGGGGGCCCTGACTAGGGGCCCCCTTCATGGTGCTGGCCCCAATGGCCATGCCAGGGGACATTCATCCCCTGGCTTGGACACTGGGGAGGTGGGCATGGCTCCTGTCTTTGCTACAATGGGAGGCATGTTCATGGGGGTTGTCAGCCAGGAAATGGCGTTACACTGCTTAGAGGCATTTTTTGCCTCTAAAGAGTATAGTGCCATAATTCGGCGTACAAGCTCCGGTTTTGCCTCTGCCACCCAGTTAGCATCCTTTATAAGGACACTAACAGTGCATTAGCACTGGCTAGCGCCATCCCATACATATGGTGCCCGGCCAGCGTCCAGGAATGGCACTAGCCAGCGCTATATTTTTACAAACAAAACGGTGCTAACGCAGATTTGCGTGTAAAAGTATAAATATAGCCCTCTGTCTGGGCTGGTTGGAGTGCTGAACATTAGCGATAACATCTTGATGTATTCCAACACACTAGAAGACCACCATGTGCCACTGAGGGCAATGCTAAAGTGGCTAGCAGACTGCAGGTTATCCCTTCACAACTAAAAGTGCTCATTCTACAGCAATGCTATTGAGTTCTTTGGATACCACTTCTCAAGTGAGGGACTAGAAGTGGACCCAGAAATGCAGCTGTTCCCCAAACCGCATCAGAAGTGAGAAACTTCCTTGGAATGGCCAACTACTGCAGGTGACTTGGAATGGCCAACTACTGCAGGTGGTCCATCCCAAATTTGGCCACACAATCAGAGCTCCTAAGAGCCTTAACTAAACACAACAGTCCATGGAATTGGGACACCTCTGCCAACTTAGCAATCTGGGAGGTGAAGGAGACACCCTTGGCTGAGGAAACAATGTCATACTTCAACCCTTTTTGCAAAACAGAGCTGGTGGTGGATGCATGGTCCTTTGTTCTGATGCTGTACTCTGTACTACTGCAAGAAAAACACAAAGGATTGTGGGTTCCTGTTGAATACGCAAGCAGGGCCCTCACAGACACAGAGGCCAGGTATGCCAAGATTGAACGTGAAGCCATAGCAATTCAGTGAGCATGCCAACACTTCCACCTCTACCTCTATAGGCAGAAATTCCAAGTTGTGACTGACCACAAGCCACTTGTCCCACTATTTGCTGGCACAACCAGAAAGGTTTCCACCTCGCATCACGAGGTGGGCTGTGCAACTTCAACCATACGTGTTTGAAGTTTTGTATCACCCACGGGTGAGCAATCCAGCAGACTATCTGACCAGACACCTGCCAGCTCAGGCCCGCATCAATTCTGATGAGGAAGATGAAGGTGCAGAAGAGTTTGTGAGAATGGTGTTTCACTTTGCATGCTTGGGAGTACTCTCCCTAGTGGAAATCCGAGAGACCATGGAAAATGACATGTCTATCCAAGGCAAAAGGGGCACTCCATAGGAGACAATGGCACAACTTCCTGGATGGTGCCGAAGCGTTAACCACAAGGAACCAATGGTGATAAGCGAAATCTGGAGGATCAGGGGTGGCCTCAGCACAAGCGAAGAAGGCCTGCTCCTCTGTAGATGGCAGATTGTAATGCCCAGACGCCTGTCATCAAACTAGCCCATCAGGATCACCAGGGCATAGTGAAGACCAAGGCATGTCTAAGGGACAAGGTACGTTCCGTAGCATGGACCACTGGGTGGATGACAGAGTCATAGGCTGCCATTCCTGTTCCATCATGAGCAGAGATCCACCACCTGCACCAGTAATCACCAAGGAATCAAGCTAATGCTGTGGTTGTGTGTCACCATGGACTTTGGCAGCTTTCCTGATGGCAGGCTCACAGCAGTAGTGGTGGACAGCCCCACTAAATACCCAGTCATAGAACTTATGCCATCAGAGGCTTTTGTGAACATAAAGCCAGCACTGGAGAAGACATTTGCATTACTGGGAATACCTGATGAGATAAAGATGGACAATGGACCTCCATACCAGGGGCAGGAGTTCCAATCATATCTCCGCAGACTGAACATCAAGCATCGAAAAGTGACCCCCACAGAGGCTCCAAGCCAATAAAGGCAGGGTGATTGCTCATGGTCACTGCGATACCATGTACATGTCTCACATTTGTTACACATGCAAGCCCACGCTGCGGCCTTACCTCACCCCTGCCAGGAGCTACAGGGGCCAAAGCTTTGCTCAAAAGCCTGCGGTCAGTGCTATAGAATATCAGAGGTGCTGAATACAAGACTGCATAGTCTTGATTCTACCTAATGCTCTTTAATCCACCACGAGATACTATCTGCCTCTTTACTTCACTCTTTCATGTTGTTTTTCATCCCTGCTTTCTTCCTTTGTCACTGTTTTTTGGCGTTCTCATTCCTCCTTTCTCCCTTTTTCATGGTTTCTTCTCTCTTGCTCAGGGTCTTGCTTAAGTCTGATGAGGGGAAAAAAAGTGCAGGTCCCAAAGAGTGCATCAATCATCAGTTTAAATTAACCACTGGCGGTCCCTGATTTGGGGTGTAACCCCATGAAATAAGTGGACAGGGTGAATTATATAATATGATATAAAGGACTTCTCTTTTTTTATTATTGTATTTTTCCTAGTTCATGCACAAACTAGTGAGTGTAATACAATTTGCCCACTAGATGGTAGGAATGGCTCATTAAAACTCACCTCAGTTTACCTTTATTATGCTACGGAACTCCTACGGAGGTCCACATAACATAAAAGAGCACAAAAACATTACAAATGACATATTAAAATCAACAATTAAAAAACATATAAAACCTCCAATCTATTATATACATCATCTAAAAATGACAATAAATGTCCTTTATTAAATGACGAAATGTATAGCACCACAACACATATACTGTATGACTGCAGTTCTATTGGTGCAACCACTAAAAAATGTCAGCATGCATAACACAATGAGAATAGTATGAACATCACATTTCAGTTCACACAACACTGAAAGCACTTTATGTTCACCTATTCTCAACCTCACAATGGAGGCAATAGGCACCAAAAGAGAAAAAGAGCAAGTATAACATTTAAAGGGCTTATTCAGTAACTTCATTTTAAAACTTTTATAAAGTGCAATGTGCGTAGTGCAATATGTGAAGTACAAATAGTGCATTATACATTCTTATAAATGCAACCTTAAGGGATAGTAGTACACATGGAATAGAAATGGTAGAAACATCACACTTCAGTTCACACAACACTCGACTCGAAGTGCTTTATGCTCACTTATTCCCCACCTAGGAAAGGAAGTAATGGACACCAAAAGAGAGTAGAAAAGCAAACTTAACACATAAAGAGCTTAATCAACTACGTCATTTTCAACCTTTTATAAAGTGCAATATGCACAGTGCAAGTAGTGTATAATACATTCTTATAAATGCAACCTTAAGGAATAGCAGACTACATAAACAAAATTAGAATATACCAGTATTGTATGTCTAAAAACATGACCAGATAGAGGTACAATGATTATTACACTCTGCAATCCCATGATCAAATCATTCAGGAAAAACATTAGATTTGGTTTAACCACCCACAGATAATACACCAAAAGCCTCACAGATGTCCTAAGAGAATCCAAGGATTTTTTTAAAAATAGCCACTGGTCCTATCACAAGGCCCTAATTGATATTCAAAAATGATTTTAACAATTGGTAATTCTTATTACATCTAATTTCATTGAAGGAGACAATGCAAATTTACGAGCCTCCAAAGTAGATTGTATGTTATATTTAATAAACATAGGCCTTAAAAATGGCAATGAACATTCTGCAACACAGGACAGACATAATATGTGGTTACAATCCTGAATATATAGCTGGGACAGCTCACATCTTCTACCCTTTTTCGGGATTTGATCCCAAATGCCAGTAATCACAGGTAAAGGGAGCAAGTCCAGTCTCAGCAATAGTATCATGCTTCTGATCCCATGGGGCAAATTCCATATTAGATAAGGCTGAGGTTTATTTCCCAGATTACTCTCATGCACCACCTGATTATGGGATTTGACTGGCTTAAGGCACTATCTTTAGCCAAACTTATTATTGACAAGGAGCCCTTTATTAAGCTCTTCAGAGCGGGCCTGGGCATGAAAGAATCTATATTCAGATCAATCCCGAAGGTTTCATTAGCCCACTCACAAGACCTAAAGCATGTGCTACGTTCTATAAGTAGAGAGAAAATGTCAACCTTCAAAGCTGCTCGTAATGTTCCCTCTTCTTCACACAGAAGTGAGTTTCCCCACCTCAAAACAGTGGCCAGGGAAAAGTGTTAGAGGATAATTAACCAAACTCCCGGTGCAAAGCATGAGGGGATGCAAGTATATTCAAACAGCACATCTGATGAAAAATGCAACCTTCAATCCCCTCAAAAAGTGTGTCAATAACTTATATCTACCACTTTGCATGCATAGCGCAAAGAGGGAGAAATTTTAGCCTCACAAGGCATGCCCAAAATGAGGTCTTCCACACATTTTGTAAAATCTAGACAAGGCATTGGCCTGAGAGAGGGTCCTGTTCACACAAATCTTAGTGTGATAAATATCCTGCCCATTCTTGGGAAAAAACTTCCAGAGATAGAGATTAGAGTCCACTATTTCAAGTTTATCAGTACCTAAATACCAATTAAAATTTCTCTTTAATCTTAACCCATTCTCACAAAAGATCCGGATCTTGCTTTTGGAAATATTGATCTTCAGAAAATGGGCTTCAGTATGCTTTGACAATAGTACAAGAGGGCATTGCAAGCCAATAGGAGTTCGGTTCACAATGGCTACATCATTGGCATAAAGTTAAGAGCCAATGGACATTGAGCTACTTCTGGGAGGATCACCCCTCACTTGATTGAGGGTGCCTGAAAGGTCAAAAATGCATAAAGAAAACAAAAGGGGAGTAAACAAACAGCCTTGTTTAAGACCATTATGTCTTTTGAAGTTACGGGGTAAACCCTCTGTCCCTCCAATCTGAATTTGGCACTAGGAGCCCATGTGTAACTCCATAATAAGTCCCAAAAGATAGTGCGGAACACCCAAAAGAAAAAGCTTCCTCCACAGCGTTTGACGATCTTCTATATCAAACGCTGCGGAGAAATCAATAAATGCTGTGTATACTGGCATGCCTCAAGCAAAGGCGTACTTTCGGGGTGCTGAATACCGAGGCGATATACTCTTGATTCCACCTGATGCTCTTTATTCCTCCACCAGATGCTATTTGTCTCTTATTTCACTCTTTCATGTTGTTTTTCATCCTATCTTCTTTTGCCATTGTTTTTTGGCGTTCCTCTTCCTCTTTTTTTCTCCCTTTTTTCGAGTTTTCTTCTCTCTTTCTCAGATTTTAAGTCTGATGAATAAAAAAAAGTGCCGGTGGGCCCTGGCTAACCCCAATTTGTGGAGTAACCCCTTGAAATAAGTGAACAGGATGAATTACACAATTTTGTTGATATGATGGAAAGGGCTATTCTGGGTGTTATTTTTAATTGTATGTTTCCTAGTACGTACACAGACTGGTAAGTGTACTACAATGTGCCCACTAGATGGCAGAAATGTCTCATTAAAACTCTTAGAAACCCCGTATTGAGTTCCAGAAAAATCACTTGTGCTTGTTTTTTTTTATTTTTGTGTTCGATCTCTTAATTTCGCATTTAACCATTTTCACTAGCTGTTCTTTAGTACATTTATGGACCAGCGGTTTTCTAGCCAAGTTTTTATATGTATGAGTGTGATTCTTTATTCGATTTTTAGCACTTCTTTCAAAGTGTGCGGTAAAGCATAAAGCAGACGATTACTCAGTAGAAAACGTGAGTTTCCCCGCATGATCATTTAAATGCCAGCGATCAGCACGTTCTTTAATTGTTTGTTTTCTATAAATGAGAGTGGTGTCTGGCACATTTGAACTGCCCTATCACAACGACGAGGGCGGCCTGGGCCTAGCAGCAGAAAAGTATCGGACAAGGAGAAGCAAATTCACCCCACCGCCATAAGCAGCAACCATTCACAAGGTGCAACTATTTATCTTCCTAGTTCCCCTTCGTCGTTGTTAAGCATTGGCAGTGCCAATAGCTTTCATTTTTCTATAAACATCTTCTTAAGCTCCATGAAGGCACTGAGAACAGGCACCACAGGGATAAGCAGTGTCAGCTTCCCCTGTACCCACAGAACTGATATCACATTGGTAGCAGAAACGCAAGACCCACACATAGAGCATACCATTAATTCTGTTTTTCCTGTAAAATATGAAAATGTTGCTGCTGTTCACCCTCGATGTTTAGTTCTACCTTTCTGGTTTCTGTAGTTGAGCTATCGGGTTTTTCGCACCTTGAAGATCTATCCTGAGCAACTGTTGTTCTATAAATTAACTTTCCTTTCATTTCATTCACATGCCAACAGACCCGGTTTAGGCACAAGATTTCCCATTTCTGAAGTACAAAATGGCTTTATTTTAGCAGCCTCCAGCGTAACATTGCTTCTGCTTCAATAGAAGTCAGTGGAGAAAATACCATATCCCTATTGTTTCTTGAAAATTTACCACTTTGCTCTAAATTGTTGGCATACATGACACAGGCACGCATGCACGTACGTGCACCCCCCCCCCCCCCCCCCCAAGCCTGGTTTAATGCTTTGAAAAGAAATGCAGGTTACACACACACATACACACAACACACACACACCCACTCCCCCCTTGGGGAAGAGTTTGCTCATCAATGCATTCAGTTTACATGGGCCACCAAGGTTGGCCAACTGCCAAGGTACCAGCTTTCTAAAATGAAAGATGCAGGCAGGTAGCACTAGTCACCCAGTAGAAACATTCTTGTACAGACATCCTGGCTATCTGAGACCATCCAAAGCCATAGTGCACTCCTCAGGAGAGAAAGCCAATCAGTCGCAAGAACATGCCCAGTTAATCACTTGGCTAGAGTTTCCCCAACCATTCCCAGGATATCACACTTTCTCACCTCTAATAGAATATGTTTCTAAGTTCCTGATTGGTTGTGCACACTTAGGCGTCACAGGCTCTGCCCCTAATCGCTATGATTAGGATCCAAAATATGAATGTTGAAGTAGTAATAGCCATATGGAAAAGGCTTCATTATCATTCTCCTAATATCAGTGGCGGCCGGTAATTTTATGAGGGAGGGTGACGGGGGAGGAGAAGGGTACACATGCACATATACACTTCACTCACACCCATTGATTCATACATGCACTCACACACCCATTCACAACACTCACTAACAAATGCACATACATTCATATATGTACACACTGAACATAAAACATAAAAACAAACGTATCTCAAGAGCAGCAGCTCCAACAGGGAAGCCTCAGGGGTCCCCTGATGGTTGGGACTGCTGCCTTCTCTCATGGGCTGACCTAAGATTAGCCAGTGAGGGAAGGCAGCAGTTCCAATCTCATCTGTCACAGAGTGGAATGGGGTCAGTGAGACTGCTGACCCCACCCCACTCTGTGACGAGGTGTCACTGATTGAAACTCAAACCTCAGCACTCCAGGGCTTAAAACTGAAGCGCCCAGGTCGGAGGCAATGAGTGGCTCTATCCTTCATCACTGGAGGGCAGGCCTCGAGGAACATTTGCCAGGCTAAAGAGGTCACACCCACAGGCTGCGACTTCATCAGCCCGGCAAAGTTCCGCTCAGACAACGAGGAGTCTTGGCACTTAGCACATGTCAAGCTCCTGGCTGCCTGTCGTGAACCAGAAGAGTGTCTGTCAGGCTGACTTTTCTTCAGCCTGAGAGACACTCTTCACGTCAGGAAAAACGTAGGGTTGCGTGGCCCCTCAGCCGTACAGATGAGCCGCTGCTGAGTAACATACATCTTCCAAAGGTTTTGCAAGCTTGCTAATAATTCTACAATTTTGAACGAAATAAATGATAAATGAATACAACTTTATTACAAATGGTATTGTTTCATTATAACAAGCAGGAGGACACGACCAGCTAAATGTCTCAACTGCGCAGGTTGGTCGATGGGTAGGTGGGGATACTGATAAGCGGGAGAATCAGATGTGATGTGTGTGACCGTGGATGCAGATGGCCAACCAAAAGTGTGGCTGACATGTATATGCTCTTAAAGTTGTTCCTCCATAAACTGATTGGATGCTAACTGGAAGCTGAGGGGCAGGGAGCAGGTGGAGGAGTTCTGTTGGTTGTGTCGGGGGTTCCTTTTGCTATTTTGTCATTAATGCTGATGGTATGCAAACTGCGCTATTATGGACAGGTACTTGTGGAGGCTTAACCTATTGCTAATGCCTTGACTGTTATCAAACACTGATGTACTGTCCCAGAAATGTGTCTTAGCATGCTGTATATGCTCCTGTACTTGTCAAAATTCCAATACCACTGTATTATCTGTACTGTGCTGGGGCAATCACACTTAATTCAAGGGGTCCTTCTGCACGCATCTACTCTTCATACGAAATATATAAACAGCAGGCCTGAAAGGTTCAATAACACAACAAAAAATATGCACTGAAATCATAAGGAAAAAAAATGAAAATAGTTGTCTTATCGGTGACAGATTTTCTTCTGCTGAGCCATAATGCTCATGTGTGCTGTGACAGATCCTGAATTATTGTATTATTTAGTGTGTTTATTTTCAGACCTACCTTCAAAACCTATATATTCTTCAGTCAATTTATATGGAAAATCGTGCCCTAAAATGAATCATTTAGCACAATTAAGAAAAACCTAGGGCCAGATGTAGCAAGGCATTAGCGCCTCGCAAACGGCGAAAAACGCCGTTTGCGAGGCGCTAATGCCTGTGCGCGATGCAGAAACACATTTTGCGAGTCGGAACCGACTCGCAAAATGTGTTTCCGACTTGCAAATAGGAAGGGGTGTTCCCTTCCTATTTGCAACTCGCACCGCGATGTAAGTTGATTTGTGACCGCAAAAGCGGTCACAAATCAACTCGCAGTTACCATCCACTTGAAGTGGATGGTAACTCATTCGCAAACGGGAAGGGGTCCCCATGGGACCCCTTCCCCTTTGTGAATGATCACAAAAATAATTTTTCAGAGCAGACAGTGGTCCAATGGACCACTACCTGCCCTGAAAAATACCGAAACAAAAGGTTTCGGTTTATTTTTCAAAGTGCAGCTCGTTTTCCTTTAAGGAAAACGGGTTGCACTTTGAAAAAAAAAACCTGCTTTATTGAAAAGCAGTCGCAAACATGGAGGTCTGCTGACGACAGCAGGCCTCCATGTTTGCGAGTGCCCATAGTCGGTATGGGGCCGCAATTTGCGACCCACCTCATTAATATTAATGAGGTGGGTCATTGCGACCCCATACCGACTCGCAGAAGGTGTCTGAGACACCTTTCTGCATGTGGTTTTGCGAGTTGCAATTTGCGAGTCTCTATGACTCGCAAATTGCAACTCGCAAAACCATACTTACCTACATCTGGCCCCTAGTGGCTAGAATCTCCCTTTCCCCTAAAATTGCAAGAACATTGACTCAGAATGTGTCTACAATGGTGTGGATCTGGAAAGTGGGGATTCACAATGCTTTGACTTCTTAGAGAGTATCAGTAGTAGTAGTGATTCACATGGATGATTTCCACACTGTTAGAAATTAATGTATTAAAACAATATCCATATTGCTATGGATTCCCACAATGTATCCACATTAGTGTGGGTTCACACAGTGAGTTTATCTACAGAGTTTAAACAGTTGTTCATACATAGGTTATCAGCATTGGTGTAAAGATGCACAAGAGGCATCTGCAGTGGAGTTGAATTTACATACATTGTATCTACAGTGGTGTGGATAGGCACAGAGATGGTACCTAAAATGGTATTGAACCACACAGAGGGTATCAAGAGTGATATTTATTCACATGGAAGATAATACAGTCATCTGCCTGCACAGCTATGGCACTCACACAGTGACAAAGTATGAGAGACGTTAGCACTCCAGTTGTTTCCAACTGCAGATGGCCATTAAAGTGGTATCTCCTCAATGTCCTCAGACACAGGTTGTATTCCGGGGCCTTGCAGGAGAGGCGTAAAAGCCTCCCTTTCCAACATAACAATGCATTAATTTTTATGATCTGGCTTGACAGTATTTAAAAGAACATGGAGCATTTCTGCCTTTGTCCCTGTAGTGGTGCCTAGTGCCAACGCAGGCCCCCTTGAACTAGGGTGTAAAGATGCCTGCGCTGCATGGATGATTGTTTTTGTGCAGGATGTGCACCTTGTGCATAAAAACAATACCCTGAGGCATCTATGTGTGCAGCATTTTGCAGCACACACAGGAAAGAGAAAAAAACCAAAGAGAAATAAAGATATTTCTCATTGTTACGCCTCACCTGGAAGACGTAGTATTTTGGCACATTGCCAGGTCTACCTTTTCTGGTAAATCCGGGAATCTGTTAAAATCCATGGATGTTGCATGGTGACACCCACGCGACACCCATGAAATGCCTCCTTTGAGCAGAGTAACACAACACAGCGACTTGTGCAGCGTTGCTTTACTCCAGATTTATGAAGCCACTCAGGGTCCCACAAGGTGGCCTTGCGTAGCTTCACAAATCACATTTTGGACCTGCGTTGCGCATGCACCACATTGCTTGGTGCAAGAGCAAAGCAGCCCCACTTATAAATATGCCCAGGGTTTGGTAGGGAATGGATTACAGGAATCTAGGAAGTGAACATGAACTTCAAATACTGATATTATGCATATTTGCTTCTGAGGTGCAGAGGAGTACTTATTTGCCCAGAACCAATCTATCCATCCTTTCACTCTGTCTGGTTGTGTAACGACTTCTCATCTACTGCTTGTTTAGGACTACACAGAACAAATGCTAAGGCTGCTCCTTTGATTGCCCAACAGTGGATCCTTCAGAGCATGTGCTAGCTAGTTGCATAATGCTCATTTTATTGGTTGCTCCTTGCCACTCATGGGTAGACTTCTCAGAGGTTGTACTATGACTGGTTGCGTAGTGTACTCTCCTTGCAGAGCCTGTATTGACTTTGCAGACCATGAACCTGTGGTGGTTGTTTAATGACTATTCCTAAGGGTTACTCCCTGGCATTCCATGGTCGACTACTCAAGCTTATTTTATTGCTGGTTGTTAAATAGTTGCTCATCGTTGGTGCCATTAGAGCAGATACTATGATAGGTTGTGTTCCTATGGGTCACAGTTCCTATGGGTTGCACACTATTGCACCTTGGTGATATGCTACCTGTCTGCAAATAAATTTTGCACTTACTCAGGAGGCTAAAGTACTATATAAATACAAGTCTAGTCCGTCCGTCCATCTATCCATTATCCATCCATCTATCCATCCATCCATCCATTTCATCGCATTCAATTGCTAGTTTAACAGACTAGCTCCTTCTCACATCCTTTGTCCTTATTTCCTTCTTGAAAAGTTTAGTTTAACCACTAAATCATGCTGTCTTGTTCTGACACTCAAAGCTATTAGCAGCTCTGGGCTCCAATACATGGAAGCATCTGCTCTCCTCAAAAAACATTTGTCTCTTCGAGGGCATGCTTCATTGATGCAAGGAATTAACTGATGGTCTTGTGTGTACATTGGAATCCTCTGGAAGACTCACAGTGTAAAAATGGGAATTTAAGACTATATAATTTATTTTGTTAGGTCTGGATTTTAGTTTCTATTCAATTGGTCATCATATATAACAAGCACTGGCAACGCAACTAGGCCTCAATTTAGGATCACTGAAGAACTTCCTACAAAAATGTACATTGTAATTTGAGGCTGTGCATGTGGCACCTAAAACAAACCCAGTTCCAAACTTGATGAAAGAATCGTTGAAGTATTAATTGGAAAAACCTAAAGCACAAGTTGTTATTGAACCAATTGAGAGTTCTGAGTGTTTGGGTGCCCAGTTCAAGTGGATTCAAGATTACCAGGATGCTTTTGACTATGTCACAAATACCATAATTGCTACATCTACCTTAGGAAAGTTCAATGTTAATCCTAAAACCATGTTAACCACAGATGCCATTATCAAGGGACTAGGGGCTACTTTCTTTAAGAAGTTGTATTCGAAGGAAAGGATAGTTGCATTTGCCTCTAGTTGATTGGCACAGTAGAGATGGAGGAACTCTTATGGTTTTCGCCTATAAACCAATTAAAATGTTTCCTCAGGCCCACCTTTTAACCTGAGCAACATCCACAAACGCCTAATTTCTGTCTTTTCGTCCAAAAGCATAGAGTGTACACCTTGCCACATAGTGAAATGTGTTTTGGGTTAAAAGGATACAATTTTAAAATAGAATATATCCAAGTGTTAAGTAATCAGACTGCTGACTTGGCACAGAATACGCATGGCCTTCAGGTTTTAAAGACATTTCATGAAGAACATTTTGCGCTGGTGCCCAGTGCCTTTCTTCTACACCATAATACTTCTATTTAACCAAATTTTGCAATTTAATTCCTAAAATAAGTGACTCTAAGATAGCCTGAATATCATATTCAATTTCAGAATTTTGAATTATAGGGTCCAGTGGTTTTTCGATTTGAGCTTGAAACACTGGGTGGATTTTCAATGTCTCTGGTAATGCGAATTTCATAGCCACTGGACTAATCACCATACGTATAGAAAAAGGTTCAATAAATCTGGTCTGAAATCTTCTTTTCCATACAATTTAATATAACCAGTGCAAAGCCATACTACATCTCCTACCTGATATTGAGGTTCTTTTTTTCATTTGTATCTGCCTGCATCTTCATCTTTTGCTTGTCTTGTGTTAAAATGTCTATTACACACTCATGAATGCTATCTAATTGCTGAGTCATTTCTTCAGTAGAAGAATAATTAGAACTTGTGAGTGGTATATCTGCCAAGAAACGTGGGTGGAAATTCTTGCATGATAAAAAGTAGACTATCACCAGTAGAGGCATGAATAGTGCTACTGGGACAACATTGAGCTGAGCACAAATGATCCAACCATAATTTCCAATACTGGATGAAACATCTTAAAATAAATATGTTACAACTCTTGGTTACTATGTTATTTTTTCGAAATTCAAATTCAAATTAATTTCTGAAGTGCATAGCTAATTAAACTCATCACACTTTTATACAGTAAGAAAATAAATAATAAAAAGACAAATAAACTAAAGAAAAGACGTCACTTCTATTCACTAAAACTACAGGAGTTCCATGAAATCCATGCTGTGGATTTACAAAAAACGTACAAAAAAGTGAACAGAGAGTTAAATTTCCATTCTTCTCCGTGGCTTCCCTCGCCGACTGCAATATTAAATTCTGCCTCTCATTTCAGAAATGCATATGCTAAGATTACCAAAGTGACAGTGCTTTGTGTGGTGCCCAATTTCCCACCATGGGTCATTAACCCATGCAGTCAATACAGCTGACGGCCCTCACAATGGACTTTATTCGAGCTTCGAATATTTCTGTGAACTGTACTGGCTGAATGTTAAGGTGCACATTTTTCTGGATTGAGGACAACAATGATAGCCTGCCTGCATGTACACGCAGCAACTTGACTAAACATCCACATAGTAACTTCCTATTCTTTAGTGGCATCGCCAGACAAGTGCAGGGAACATGTATTAAAGTCTCATTTCCAACACCACACAGTCTGCAGTATGAGGACTTTTTGTAACCAGCAGGCGATGGTCCAAAGTTGGATGGATTCCTAGGTGGAGGTTCACGAACTTTAGCTGAATATAAAATGGGTAGCCAAGATCGAAGTATAGTTGTGGTTTTAAAAGCTTATAAGAATTTATCGCCTGCCAAGCATGAGGTTGCCCCACCAGTATCGCTGTATCTTTCTATATAGAAAATTATCTTGTTGCTTTGTTTTGTGGCTTTTGAACTCGCCAGCTGCTACCTGTGCTGTCCAAGGATTGGTGACTTGGAGCGATATCAAGGCATCATGGGAGAAGTGACTAAATGAGAAAATTTAATTCTGAACTGGTATGTCTATTGTTAAAGTGCACCATCACCAATGGGGGCTTTTTGGCGCTGAGCAGGTGTATGTGCCTAGCCCTCCCTATGGTAGGTTGGTTAATTGCAAAGCATGGTCTTTAGCTTCTTGTGGAATTCTAGAGAAAAGGAGGCTCTTATGTGGAGTTGGAGGTCGTTCCATGCTTTAGGAACGATTTAAGTGAATGCTCGTCCTCTGGATCTGGTTCCTTGGGATACATGCGACTGGGAGTCAAGCAGAGTGGAGGTGTCTGGGTGGCTGGTGGAAGGAGATGTAACTATTCACCTAGGTGAGGCCTGAATTGTGTTGTACCTTGAATGTGTGTGCGGAGTTTGAATTTAATGTGTTTTTGTATCAGGAGCCAGTGCAATTCCCTGAGATGTGGTTTGATGTGAGTTGTGTGTGGAAGGTTGAAGATAAGTCTGGCTGCCGAGTTCTGGAATGTTTGTAGTCTTCTAGTGAGTTGCCTTGTGGTCCTATTATAAAGATTGTTCCCATATTTCAACTTGCTGGTGATTAGGATGACAGTGACACTGTTTCTAGTACTGCTTGGTGCCATTTGAAGATCTTTCTCAGCATCTTCAGGGTGTAAAAGCAGGATTTAGTGATGGTGTTAACTAGTGCAATAATGTCCAGTTTGCTGTCAATGACTACTCCAAGGTCCCTGGTGTGTATTCTGCATGTGGGTCAAAGTTCCTGCCGACCAGGCCCATGGTGATGTCTTCATGCTGAAGATCACTACTTCTGTCTTGCAGGTTTTGAGCTTGCAGGTGCTGGCTTTCATCCAGTTAGCAACTTCTTGTTTCTTGTACTGTCTGAGAGGGAGAGTATGAGTTGCATGATGTTGGTCAGGGGGATCTTATATACGTTGACGAGGGTAGGGCTGAGCAAATAACCATAAGGCACTCCACAGATGAGTTTGCGGGCTTCCAAGGAGTAAGTTCCAGGCTGACAGCTTGTGTTCTATCTGTTAAGAAGCAGCAGATTCAGCAGAGAGCTAATCCTTGGATGCCAATCTCTTGCAGGTGCCTGATGAGGATGTGGTGTGAGACTATGTCAAAAGCTGCAGAGAGGTCCAGGAAAATGAGGTCTGCTCTGTTTCCTCAAGGATCATGTGGATGTCATCTGTGGCAGCAATGAGTGCTGTTTCTGTACTATGAATGGACCTGAATCCAGACTGTGGGGCATCGAGGTGCTGGTGGTTGCTGAGGTCTCGGTGAGGAGTCGGTTGATGAGTGTCTCTAAGACCTTTGCTGGGTATGGTAGGAGGAAGATAGTCTGTAGTTGAAAAGCGTTGCTAGGTCAGCTGACTTTTTTTGAGCAGGTTAATGACAGTGGCATGTTTCCAGGTGTGCAGGGATGTGACAGGGACGACAAAGCCTTTGAGGATGGGTGTTAGGTCTTCACTGATCAGTAGGAGTCCTTTGGTAAAGGCATGGTGGGTCAAGGGTCACATTGAGCCCCCCCCCCAAGTGAATGGTTTTCATTGTAGTAGTGATTTCCATGGTGGTGACAGCAGGTCACAAAGTTATGTTTCGTTCACCTGCTGTGATGGGAAGTTGAGAGTTGAGTGGTGATGGTGAAGAAGTCGAGATGAGTTTCAAAATTTCTGTATATGGAAGTGATTTTGTTACAGAAGAATTTCACAATATTGCTGCAATGGTCTTGTGAGGGGTTAATGTTGATGTAGGCGGCAGGAGGTGCAGTGAAATCTTTGATGATGGTGGAGATTTCCTTGCTGCTGTTAGTGCTGGCGTTGATGTGATCTGCAAGAGCTGTGCTTCTGGTGTTCTGTACCTGCTGATGGTAGCGTTTTGGGGCTCATTTGAAGATGTCTTTGTCTGTGGTGTCGTCACTTGTTCTCCATGTAGGCTCCAGTTCTTTGCAGTGGTATTTTGTCAGCCTGGGTTCTTCTATGTACCAGCTGGCCTGTGGTCGGGCTCTTGCAGTTGGGTTGCACTTGAGTAGAGCCAGGGTGTTGGCGCATGAGATGATTCAGATGTTGGGCTTTTGATGGCTTTCAACAAGTCACTGGTGTGCTCAGGTCAGGGCTCAGAGAAGGCAGAAATCCACACCTCTTCTGAGATGCTTTTCCAGCTGCAGCAAGCAGCTTTGGTGGGAGTAGGCCTGTGATGGTGTGGAATGGGTATGCGGAAACTAATGAAGATGTGGTCTGTCCAGATCAAAGTTGCTAGCTTGTGCTGAATGAGGCAAAGGTCTCCAACGTTTTCTTGGAGGGATGTAGAATTTAGGTATGGTCTTCTATGTGAAAGTTAAGCTCTCTGAGGATGATGAAGGTGCTGGCTTTGATAATGAGGGGTGTGACAAAGTCTATGATGTTGCGGGTGAAATTGGTGCTGGGTTATGGTGGTCTGTATACAAGTGTTCTGGGTGAATTTCAGGTATGGTTGGGCACAGAGGGGCATGCCTTAGACATGCCAGCCACAATTAAATGGTTCTAGGAGGAGTTCAGGATAGCACAGGCAGCAAACAAGTGATGTCACTTCCTGTGCAGATGGATGTTGAGAAATCCAGTGATGTCACTTCTCATGCAGATAGGCAACAGAAAATGAAATCTTCTTGTTTGGCTTTTTGTTATAAAGACGATTTTGGCTGGAAAACAGTCATGTCACTTCTTGTGGAGATGGATGGTGGGAAATCCAGTGACGTCACTTCCTGTGCCATTCAGTTTGACCATCAGTCTGGGATGATATACAGATGACAGCCTGATATTAAATTTTAAATTTTTACAAAAACCTTTCCGAAATTTGGAGATGAACTGACTCCCATGATCAGAAAACACTATTGTGGGTAACCCATGAAGTTTTACTATATGTTGAAAAAACAAAAGATTAGTCTGTGATGCTGATGGCAACATTTAGTGGGTATAAAAAAATGGACCATCTTTGAAAAGGGATCAACAATTATAATAATGGCTGTGAACCCTTTACTGGATGGAAGATCTACAATGCAATCCATGGAACTAATTTGACAAGGTTGTTGGGGAACTTCCAGTGGTTGTAACATTCCTATTGGCTTATTATGTTCATGCTTGTTTCTGGAGCAAATGTCACAAGACAATACATACTCCTTTAAGTTGTACTTAGGTTTTCTCACCAAAATTGTCTTTTCATTAATTCAATCAGTGTAGCTGTCCCTTGATGAGTAGCTAATGGAGAATCATAAGTTTCCTTAATGCCTGATTTCTGTTCTCCACTGTAGGTAAATGTAGACATTGGTTAAACCATGGTAACTGATTTTAAATTGTCTGTCTTTCATCCTTATTAGCCAAATCCATCATTTGGTTATCAGACATATCTCTCTTAATACTCTCTGAAATGGATACATAATGATTTTCTCTTTGGGAATTACTAGATAGACTGTTTGCTCCTTCTCATAACTTTCATGATTTCTATGAGACAATGAGTCAGCTTTTTGATTTTATTTCTCCATCTGAAAGATATGACAAAATTATAGTATGAGAGGAATGACAACCACATAATCTCTTTAGCTGTTAATGCCTTGCTGATCATAAGAACAACAAATTACATTGATCTGTATAGCCAATGACAGGCACTTGTGTTCAAACTAAATAATGTCCCTGTTCTGTTAAACCTACTTTAACAGCCAAATGCTCTTTCTCAGAAATAGTGAAATTATGTTTGGCATTAGTCAGTTTTTCGAGATAAATGAGCTACTGGATGTATTTGACCTGTATCTGGATGTCTCTGTGATATTACGACCCTTAAAGGTAAATCTGGTGCATCAGCTTCAACACAGAAAAAAAAGTAGCTTAGAATCAGGATGTCTAAGGATCAGCCCTGGTCTTTAATTCCTAGAATGCTTCTTCTGCCTCCTCATTCTGTATTAAAATGGACCCCTTTCTTCAATAGCTTAGTAATGGGTTTCCTAACCTGGTTAAAATTCTTAATAAAATGTCTGTAAAATTGTACAATGCCTAAAAAACTCAGAATGGCTTTCAATGTCTTTTGAATGGGCTATTCAATGATTGCATGAATAATTATCCATCTCTAACCCTTCTGGAAAAATCTCAAAGCCCAAAACATTCTACATGAGAAACATGAAATTCACACTTTTCAGCCTTTGCATGTAAATGATTTTCTCACATATTTTGCCATGCTCTGCATACATACTGAATTTGTTCCTGTCTGTCTTTTGACAACATAAGAATATTATCAGTCTAAACAATGACAAAAATGTCAATCAATTCGCTAAGGATGTCATCAGCCCCACAGGCTTTAAAAAAATATAAGGAAAAAGCTAAGGAAGACACTAAAGAGGGGGGCACTGTCATGATTACATTATATAGCGGTGTCAAAAATTGTTGAGTTACGGAAAATAACAAGTCCAAATAGTGCTTGTTAAATGCTTCCCACAATTGGAGAGCTAGATATGATGATAATGTTTGGGATCAGAGGAAAATTAGTGTGAGTGATGATGAATTATGGAACCAAAAACAAACTAACCTGAATCTCACTGAAAGAAGGAAATATGTTATGGTGGGCATCTTGAATTTTGATTGTATATAAGGAGAGTGAATTCAGAGCCGTGTTGCTTCCCAAAGCAGTTTGTGTTTGGCAGACATCTGAGTCATCGGATGTCATCAGAGGATCATTGTTGAGTCACTGTCTTTGAGTAGGAGTGTCAGATTCGGACTTTCACATCCTACTTCTGCACTTTATTGTCTACTCAGATTGTTCTCAGAACCGTTACCATTTTCAAGGCCTAGTATGTTTGTACTCACTTTGTGCGCACACTATTTTCTATCACATTCAAGGCCTAGTATGTTTGTACTCACTTTGTGCGCACACTATTTTCTATCACATTTTGGCTTTTTAGCACATTCTCATTTTACACTTTGTGGCTTTCCTGTTCTCATCATCGGCATTGTACATATCATCATTTTATCACTGGAGTTACAAGACTGGACCTTGCTTTGAAATCATGTGCATTGAAGTATCTATTAACTTCGCAAGAAGCATACAAAAAAACTACACTGCAAGGATTTTTCAGAGGACAAATAATAACCACTGTTTTTTTATATTTCATTGAGAGACAGTGCTAAATTTAAGTGTAGGAAGGATTGAGTTAAAAGACTTGTATCTTGAGGTAATGTGTTAAAAAACTTCTACGTGATATGAATATTACAAAGTTGTTTTCCAAACTGTATTGTTTCATTGCAGACTTCCATAGCAGTTCCAAAGGAAGTGTGATGAGCCTCACATCAATGTTTTCTCCCGCTTCCCCTCATTTCTTTCCACTCTGTGTGGGCTGCTGTGATTTCTGTTACAATCAGAAGTCATAATCTCCCTCTATGAATAGGATTAGCTTCATTGTACTCCTGCAGACCTCTAATGAAAATATGTGAACTACAACATTATGGGGGTCATTCCGACCCCGGCGGGCGCCGCCCGCCGGGCGGAGACCGCCAGAAGACCGCACCGCGGTCAAATGACCGCGTCGGTCATTCTGACTTTCCCGCTGGGCGGGCGGCCGACCGCCAAAAGGCCGCCCGCCCGCCCGCCCAGCGGGAAAGCCCCAGCAACGATGAAGCCGGCTCCGAATGGAGCCGGCGGAGTTGCTGGTGTGCGACGGGTGCAGTGGCACCCGTCGCGATTTTCAGTGTCTGCTAGGCAGACACTGAAAATCATTATGGGGTCCTGTTAGGGGGCCCCTGCACTGCCCATGCCTGTGGCATGGGCAGTGCAGGGGCCCCCAGGGGCCCCACAACACCCGTTCCCGCCATCCTGTTCCTGGCGGTTTTTACCGCCAGGACCAGGATGGCGGGAAGGGGGTCGGAATCCCCATGGCGGTGCTGCGAGCAGCGCCGCCATGGAGGATTCTTTGGGGCAGGGGTAAACCGGCGGGAAACCGCCGGTTGCCCTTTTCTGACCGCGGCTTTACCGCCACGGTCAGAATTGCCCATGAAGCACCGCCAGCCTGTTGGCGGTGCTTCCGCGGCACTCTGCCCTGGCGGTTTTCAACCGCCAGGTTCAGAATGACCGCCTATATCTCTCAAAGGTAAGCAACTAGGTACCAAAGTAACCGACTGGTTGAATGGAGTAGACCCCATGTGGGTCAACAGGGACGCAGTAAGCTAGAAAGTGGTGCACTACCTAATAGATTATTAAAAGGGATTTAACATCAAGTTTGAGGTGAACAATTTGAGATGGCATGTGGGAGAATTGTTAGCGGTCAATGAACGAGAGTCCTTAAGGTTCAAGAATAGCATCCTCACTAATCCCATCATAATTACGTTAATTAAATGCACCATGGTTGTCCTGGAAGATGGGCACACTTGGAGCATGGACAGATTAGTCAAGTGCTCAATACTCCAGGTAGGACTGAAAAACACCATGTGAAACATTTGACCACAATGACAAAAACTGCGACAAACCGATACAAAGCAAGTTGGCTCAAGAACTATGTAATGAACTATGAACTTCTTCCTCTTTTTACATTCTACCAACTGTTTTGCTGTTACTTAAACTAAGAGAACACAATGCCAAAAGATTTCAGCACTCTTAGTCTAAATAATGAATTTATTAAGACACTTCCCAAATATCTAATAAAAGGCATACAAATATATGAGAATAAGAATATAACTCGAATGCAGTAGGACACATGTATATACATAGATAAATGCAAATATCAAGTGGTCAAGTCTTAAAGAAATGTGCAATGCTTCAACTGAGCATGTATACATGAGCTAAATAACCAAGATTCCAAATACTTAACCAGTTGGGTTGACATCATCCTTGCCAGTGCGACTGGGGAACCCTTTATTCAGTCAGAGAAGAGAACCAATTGGGATCACAATTCAGATCCTGGACAGCGTGCCTGCCCCACAGGTGAGCTCCTACCAGAGTGCCAAGTCTCCCCGTATTTTATACCTTAAAACACCTCAAGAAGAAGGTTCTAGGACCCCCCTCCCCTCTGTTATGAAATTAAATGCTGGCTGTACTTCGTCTGCATCAAAAACACCCATAGAAGCTGGCCAGGCTCCCAATGTTTGTTCTGAGACAGATTCATACAAACCTTTGGTAAAAACAGTCTCAGCCTTGTGAACTCTTATCAAGTCTGCATTCAACATAATATGTTCCAGCACTGTCCGACTCTTCACTGTTGAAGAGAAAAACAAGTTTTGTAAGGAAAAATGCCTGCACTGCCCTGAAACTTCAGCAGGGCATAAAATGGAGTCACTCACACAAAATCCATTTGATGGTCAAAAGATGGTTAAATCTAAATACGTCACACCAACAAATATCTTCTACTCCTTACATTCTACCAATGTGTTAACTGGCCCAACCTTAGTTAGTTAATTTTCCCCTCTCCAGGCACCCAGGCATTCCTTTTTTGCCCAGTTGAAAGGGAGATGTGTTATAGTTAGGACTCATCCAACTCTGCACCACATTCCATTGTCACTGTCCCGACCCCACCCCACCCCGTTTCTTGTCATTGTTGATTTGTTCTTTATCATGACTGTTGGAATGTTGGTGTTAGGCAGGTAGTGGGAGAAAGAGATAGCTCTTTGAGGAGACCATTGACAGCATTTTTCAACTATATTTTTTTTGTTATTCTAGTTACCAGTTTGCATCCTTCACTTGTATTTAGAAAAAATACACAGCTACATTCTTCTGTGTGCAGATAAATGTAACGTCAAATCACGCTTCTGTAGATCACAAAAGCATCAGCTCAGCATTTTTTGTTTCTGCACCAAGCTGTGCAGCTGCAAGGTGGCAATGTGTTACCGGGACTATTCAAGAGCAATCAGGAGATACAGAAGTGGCAAGCCAAATCACCACAGCTATCCACTGTCTGCCCTCCTGCAAAATACTTCATCCAATGCGTACAGCAAGGTGCAGCTGCCCATCCAGTTATCTGGATGCAATGAATTGCTTTATACAAAACTATGCATGCTGTGTGTGCATGGAAAAGCTTCCATCTTACTGGCAGGCAGATTCTATTCCACATGTGACAGAGAAACATTGCTTTGCCCAAGCACCTCAATGCATCTTTGAACTCTTCCCCTCTACTTCTCATTACTCCTTTCACTTCCTGTTACAATGCCGTCCTCCCAGCCCCATCTATAACTGTTTGTGTAACTTCCCTGCTCGTCGTTCCTGTTATTTCTGTTGATATAACTCCAGTGTGTCTCATTCTGGTCATCTTTTCCTCATCACTCCCTTCCATTCCTGTCACAGTGCTTGCCCCATCCCAGGACTGTTCCTGTTACTTCCCACCCCTAAGCCTCTCAATACTCGTGTCCCTGATTTACCAGTCTGAGTGATCTCATTCACTGGTAATTCATCGTTCAATTGTTATTCATTTAGCATCCAGTGCTGATCATATGGTGCACATGGTGCCAATCCAGTGATGATGCTGATGAGATGTGATGATAGCCAACTTGCAGTAACTTATGGCCTTCGTATTGGAAACAGCCGATTCCCAACTGACAATCCTGCTAGACCTACTTTCTTCAGGGGCCTTTATAGCAGTATTTTGGATTATGTCATCTTTGACCTACGGGTTTGGCATTGTATAATTAATGTAGAGGCGGGTCCACGGTTTACTAGCGACCATGCCCCTCTACAAATTGCATTAAACGCAACTCTTTTTGCAGGGCCCTCGCCGCTTTATGCTTCTAATGCTCACGATCTGCTGAAATTGTCTAGCAATAGGCGCGCTGTGAGATGGCCTTCATTTCAGAAGTCCAATTTGCTAAATGATAAACTCCACGCCTTAGTTTCCAGTCACCAGCTTTTTGATGACTCTATTGTATTATCTCCTTTGAAAGTTATGTCTTCTCATGTGGCTTTTTTTGCGGCTCTTAAGGAGCTTTTTATTAAATCTGCTACGATCCAAAGGAATCCCACCACTGTACCTAACTGCAAATGGTTTGATAAGGGGTGCCGGGAGGCCAAGAGCCTCCTGACCAAAGCACTAAAGTCAAAGATTCGGGAAGCTATCATATATGCGAGAAGAACTTATATTTCCACCTGCAAGTCATCCAAACTCAAGTATGAGGAAAGTCTATGGGGGAATCTGGCGGAGGCGGCCAGGGCTCGTGATGCCAAACTCTTTTGGCTTTTGGTTTCACATAGAGACCCAGATCTTTCACTCACTCCAGAATGCCACATTGATGCTGACACTTGGCTCTCCCTCTTTGGGGAACTGTACGGCTCTTGGTCGGAATCTGCCGACACAAACCTTGCAGACTCTCCATTGTGCTACCCCGTGGTGCCTCCCTTTACTCTAAAAGAAACAGAGCTGGCAATTTGTGCCCAAAGATCAGGGAAGGCTCCTGGACCAGACGGTATCCCCTCGGACCTGTACAAATCAGATTTGTCTACATGGACCCGGTATATCAACAGGATATCGAACATTGCTTTGACAACCCGGTCTTATCCGGATTCCTGGAAGGTGGCAACTATTGTGCCCATTCACAAAAAAAGGAGAAAAGAGCTCTCCAGGAAATTATAGACCCATTAGTTTATTAGATAACCTGCAAAAAATATTCTGCTCTCAGCTGCTATCCAGATTGAAACATTGGATAGCGAAAAATCAGGTCTTAAGCCATCTTCAGGTTGGATTTAGGGACAAGGTCAGCACTATCGACCAGTTCTTCTGATTTACTACCATCAAGTGGAAGATCGTAGACGCAGACCAAGGCCACTTATTTGTGGCCTTTGTTGATCTGAAATCTGCGTTCGACCTTGTCCCGCGCACCAAGCTGTGGGAAGTTTTGAGCAATATTGGAGTCCTGGGCTCCATGATCAATAATATTAAAGATCTTTACTCTGACAACTGTGCCTAAGTTCGCTGGGGCCCTGCAGATGATCTGACTCCAGCATTTCCAACAGCCCGTGGTGTGAGGCAGGGCTGCGTTCTTGTGCCCACCCTGTTTCTTCTGTTTATCAATGCATGTATCCCATACCTTCTAGATTGTCCTGGCGATGGCCCTAGTATGGGTGGGCAGAAGCTCCCATGTCTTTTGTTTGCGGACGATACCTTACTACTTTCTCGAACAGCTATGGGTCTTTCTAGTTTGCTTTCTAAGTTTACGGAGTTCTGCAGGGATCATGGTTTGGAAATCAACTCAGCAAAAACAAAATACATGGTCTTTGGGGACAATAGGCAGAAAATGAAGAGGCCTGTATATTTAGAAGGTGTTTTTCCCTGGAAAGAGTGGGCACTTTTGATTACCTAGGCATAAAATTAGAAGACTCACACCTCTGGCATGCCCACCGCCAGAAATCACTACTGTGTTTGAAGCAAAGGGCGGGCGGCATCGTGAGATTTGCTACTAGATCACCCAGTTTTGCAATGAATCCTGCTCTCGAAATATACAAATCTCAAGCCGGGGGGGGGGGGACTCTGTATGGTGCAGAGCTTTGGGGCCACTGCGACTTGGCGAATCTGGCAAGGGTGGAAAATCAGTTCTTGAAGATGCTGCTAAAAGCTCCTTCCAGCACTCCATCCCTGCCCATCCGAATGGACTTAAATCTCTTTTCAATTACGCAGATTGCTGCCTTAAGGCCCCTCTTGTTTTGGATTCGGCTATGGTCATCAGATGCCCTCATTCCATTTAGACACAGGCTCCTTAAACTGGTGGGCCGCAACCCCATTACTAAAACTAATTGGTGCGCTTATGTCGAACGGTCCTTAACTCACCTTGGCTTAGGGTCCTATTGGCAGGATCCTTCCTCCATCCCCCAAAACGCTGTGCAGTTGTTGAAGGATGCTTTCTGGCATAATGTCCAAACTGTTCAATTTGCTAAGGTTGTCCCGTTGTCCATGTCTGATAGCTACTTGTCAGTCAAATGCCACTATGAATTTGAGCCCTTCATGGACGTAGCACTTTCTCCATTGACACGTGCCCTTTTTATCAGATTTAGAATAGGGTCCCTCCCTTTGTGTTTTTTAACCTACAAATGGTCCAATTCCATTAATAGATCTAAGCTCTGCCCGATGGGTTGTAAAAACGAAGAGTCTGTTTCACATGTTCTTTTCCACCATCGTGCATACAATAAACAAAGAGCCCTTTGGATCAGCCCCCTTTGCAAATGAATAGGTGTTAGGACCTGTTTACATGCTGAGAGAGTTCTAAAATCTGATTCATCCGTTTATATAGTCTATCCAGTGGCAAAATTCCTTGAATCAATCTGGCGTCTTAGATTAGCAATTTTAAAGAACAAGATTGGGTAGCTGATTTTTAGATTTATTTATGTATATTTATTGAATTTTGACGCATGATATTAGTTGACAATTTGTGGCATTATAGGTACTGTTTCTCCACATTATTGATTATCAATGGATTTTGGGAATTGGTCTGCTGTTGAGTGGAACTTTTTATTATTGGAGAAATATATTTTATGTTTATTCTGCCATGATTTTAACCTTTTTCCAATTTTTTTATCCATTTTATTGCACTTCTATTTTTAGTGTTCTTCTACAATCTGTTGTGTATTGTACTTTTATGGTATGTTTTTACCTACCAAAATAAAGTAAATGATGATGATGATGATAGCCAACTTTATCTTAAAATCTCCAGTCACCGTCAAAGATAACAACTCTGCAACTATTCCTGAGCAAACTAATAAACAGGATGGACTCATTTTTCCAACAACAAATAATCTTACTCTTCTCAAAACACAACCCTCTGAACTGTACAACAGCAGCTGCAATAACTTCTGTAAACATATTCTCCACATTTGTCCCATTCGCTATGTTGATTGACTGCATTACTGAGCAAGAAATACCTTTGATAACCCACATAAGCAAAAGTAGTTAAAAATGCCTCTTGTCAACTTCCTACTTAGGAACCTCTAATCTACTTCCAGTCTCTGTGACTTAAGAGCAGAGGTCCAAACCCTAGTATTCTGGCACCTCAACAGTGTCAATGTTCTATTAGACAGTGCCTCAAAACCACCCTGACACCTCTCAAGGCCATTCTCCTGAAAGAAATTCTCATTGTCAAATGTGATAACATTTGTAGCATAATACTCCTTCTAAGAGGGACATCCACTGAATCCCCTTTAAAGCCAAAATGAACTTCAGAATGGCCTGCATCATACAAAAGAAGACCTTCATGTAAGTGTTTTACCTACTTGAGAAATACACTCCACATCACAGGAGAAAAAAAGATACATTAGATGAAAATACATCCTGTGGTAAATTCCTTAGAGCAAAAAATCAAAAACTCTTAACCAGTCCTTCTTATGCAAAAAGTCTAAAATATGGAATCATCTCTTTGAAGAACTCAGACGCAGTTCATATTTGCTAGCCTCCTAGCGTGCTCTAAAATGCACCTATTGAAACTATACCTGCCGAATAAAAAATATTTCCTGTTCCTCATTCCTCTGTTCTGCTATCATTTCATTCTGTTCATCAATCATCCTTTCAATATGCATTATCCATTCACCAACACCCTCTGAACACCATCCACACAAATTAATTTTTAATTTACTATCATCATCATTATTTACTGTCAGATCTGATCAAATCCATCATCAAAACAAATAAAACGAGTACATATTTAATTCTTTGTGTTCATTTGGAAAAGTATTTAAATATTTAAAACAAACACTGCAAATATAAAAGTCAGTAATTAATTATGGCACAGACTAAATATGTTGTACAAAATTATCTGAAATCGCACCTTTGTCTCAACAATTGGTTCAATGTGATTTATATCTCAGGAGCCCGGCGGACTCTAAGAATTGCGAGACAGAAAATACCACAAGTGGGCTAATGTTTAACTTACAGATTCTCAATGCTTCTCTACAGCATCTAATTCTCAATAAGCGACAAAAGAGGGATGATCCATCTCTAGTTCTGCTTTGAGTAGGTCTTACAGAAAAACAGTAAATGTTTCTCATGTTACTCATCTAAGCGACAAACAAGATACTGCTTGGTTTCTGTGGTTAGTGTCCCCACCCTTCGGTAAAAGAAGCTAATGGTAAGATTTCCAGTTGAAATATGATACACAAACATCTTGTTTGGACGGGATTGGTTTAGTTCAAACACTCTTCAGATTTTGGCCCACATTTCATAATCTAGAATAAGCAGAACCGGCTGTCCAAACCTGGGGCTCTTTTGCATTTTCTCCCACTCACAATAACGAAAGTATTTGTTTACCAATGTTACATGTAGTAAAAGGAATGGACGAGTTGTTGCACCAATGATCTTTCAGCCAAGGGCCAGTAAAGGGGTCTGTATATATCCCAGCCAAGGAATTTTGATTGCTTCAGGTCTTTGAATGATGTATCTTAGGCCCAGCCTATATGGCTCCAGTTCGTCTTTAGACCAGGCACACAACCAAAACAAAACCAGTTTAATAAACTCTCTGATTGATTTCAATGCTATGTCTAATCTTAGTGGGAGTAATAGTGTGCTTTTGGGAAGTTTCAGGAAGGATCTTATAAAACTGTTTCTGTTGATCCTAAGAGCTTCAGAGTTGCAATTCGTTCAAAGCTGTAAGCCGTGCAAAGTGGCACTAAATGCTTGTTCTTTATAGATTTCAATTGCAAGTAACACTGAATTAAATGATGTGTGCCTCACAAACGTATGGCTGAGGCTCTGTGATTCAGCAGGATAGTGCTCTTATAAGCTTAAGTACACCATGACTATGAGTCTGATAATCAAACACCCAGGTATTCCTATTCAGACACTCTCTCAAAACAGGTGTCACCCAGTGTTAGTTTACTTTTTAAGATCATGTGGGGATTGGTGGACATAACCTTATGGCCTCTTTACAAGTGTGGTGGTCATGAGACCGTCAAACTCGCAGTGGCAGTCGGACTGCTGCGGCTTTGGCTGTCCAACGGCCAAATTACAACTTTGGCAGTTGGATCACCAAAGGACCACCGTCCCCGTCGGCAACATGGTTCCCGATGGCATGACGGTGTTTGGGCTTGCAATCAGCCATGGTGGCGTTGAACTCAGTGCTGCCTGACTGATTATAACCCCTCTTTCCACCAGCCTTTTCACAGCCATGAAAAGGCTGGCAGAAAGGAAGAGCTGGGAGCTGCAGGTGGGCCCCTGCACTACCCACGACCATGTTGTTGCCAGTGCAGTGGTCCCCTTCCCAGCACCCTCGGAATGCACACCGTCTGCTTTGCAGACGGTGTGCATTTCAAGGGTGCTGGTGTGTTAGGATATTGGTCTTGACTCCCTTAACAGTGCCGAGGCCAATATCCTAACACTGTTTCTGCTGGTCAGCCCTGTGGGAACATGTAATAAAATCTTCCTGGCAGTCAGCCCGGCAGGAACATTGTAATACGCTCGGGGGGAACGTCAGCGATATATTGGTGGCATCCTCCCCGTGAGTTTGGCGGTCCCGTGGTGGGACTGCCAAATTGATAATGAGGCCCATAGTCTTTGCTGTATTATCCTACAACCCATGGGTCATGCAAAATTAGGCAAACCTCTCTAACACGGTTTGCAGCCTTATTTGTATTTTTGAAAACACAAGCGTATCATACACAAACAAAAGGGCAGGTATTTTCGTGCGAGCCAAAATAAGTGAATCAGATGTACAATTGTGCAAATAATAAACACAGTAATTTAGAAAAATAAGGAACAAAGTGGGTACAAAGACACAGCCTGTTTTCTCTGCAGATCGTGTTCTGCACTTCCCTGATGGAGCTTCTAACAGTCTCTGCTGATGATCTAATTAATTGCTGATGAAGAATCCATAAATGCTGACCTGAGGAGAGGTATATCTCCCTGCTGATTGTCATTTCCCTTGACGTGTCCTTCTTTTTCTAGAATAGAAGCTAACACGCTGACACTCATTCTTTTTATTTTTCTAGTTAGCAATCTATAGTCCTAGATATATTCTTCCAAATAATATTTGCCTTTCTTTTACATTTTTTCCCTGCATGTGTTTGTCCCCACACATGCATGTCCTAATTTGGTTAGCTGTAGGGATAACCTATGTCCAACTCACATTTGCATATTCTGCTTAATTGAACTTTACTAATGTTGATACAGTCCGACCTGAGAAATGTTTCTGTATTTCAGATTATATCTTTAATGATATGTATCGCTCTCCTTGAATGCTTAATTGTGTTAATGCTAATTTGATTAAATTCATTTTGACGCTATGGGCAGCCAAGGGTGTTGATTTATCTTTCTAAATCTTTATTATCTCATTTTGCGCACAGTCTTTGTGACATTAGCTTTGTGGCTGTAAAATATAGCTTTGAAATGTTTCATTGATTGGAGTCTCCTTCCATTGCCACATTCGTCATGGTCTTAAGTGGTTCACCCTGACAAGGATTGTGATTATTTCTTGAAGTGAGTACATAACTCCCTCAACTAATAACCCAATTTCATACACAAATACTCTTTACTGACATATATTATTTCTTAAGATTCCTGGACATTGTAATTGACTATATTGCATCCCTCTCCCCCATGGAGTAACACAAAATGACAGGGCACCCCTCGCCCACCAGGCAAAGAAAAAGGACCTCAGAAGCAAATTTTGACTTGAAATCAAAAGATTCAAGTGCAGCTCAGCAGTTTTTACCTTTTCCTCTGGGGTTACCCTGTCTTTATGGAACTCTGTTCCTGAAAACCTGAGACGCCACGACAGCATTGGTATCGTTGTACTCAGAACTCTCTCTCCACACTAAAAAGACAAAGGACAATATAGTCACCTCTTGTCTGCCTTCTCCCATTATTTTCTTTTCGCCACTTACACCCTCGCTTCTTTCTGAGTTTTCCCCTTGACTCTTTTCCCCATATATCCTTCCTTCATCCTCCTTCTTCTCTTCCCCTTTCATTGGCTCCTTTTATAATTTCCATTGGTACACGCTGTTTAGCGCTTTCTAATGTTAAATGTGTTTTCAGAGGCTGCTGTGACGCAGTTTATTGCTACACTGACTCTCCTCGGGGTGGAGTAGCACTATATTTAAATATTAACCACATAATTGAATGAATGAATGAATGAATGAAACTGTAGCTTGGCCTTAACATTCTAATCCACCACAATGCCTTTCTTCGTTTCATGCTCTTCTAAACTATGTTCTGCTCAGGGATAGGCCATTGATCCCATTTATGCTACCAATGTAATGTGATAGTTATTTATCCGGTGTCATTATTATGGATCAGGGACTAATTTGCAGGGTTTATATCTTTTAGCTTCTGTGTACCAACTCCATGAAGCTCCCGTTTTTAGCCTCCTCTTCCTGGTCGGCAGGGCTGCCACTCTTCCGGCATCCCAGAGTAATTCCCCACCTCGCTTTTTACTGGGTGGCACTTTGAAGTGCTCCATTTCTCACACTGTTCAGCGTAGCTCCTTAAAGCTGGTCCCACTTGGCAATTTCTAGGGTTCAGGAATACAGTCGCGAATTTACTGAAGGAAAAAAAATCCAAGAAAGAAAGTAAAAACCCCTCGCTGCCATGGACGTCATTTAGGGGTCGCCAGGGTTCGCAGCTGCGACCCCTGGCTTTTCTCTTGCGACCCCTGGCACTGCCTTTGTGACTCCTGGCTTCAGAGGTGGCAAAATCAGTGTCAGACACACATGGGAAGCTCCACTTTGCTTATTTTTTGTAAATTCTTTATTACGCTGAGCGAATGATATTTTAATTATTTTATTATTCACAGTGTAATACAGAGAGAATTACAATTTGCTGGAGTATGACACTACTTGGCAGCTGAGGCAAGTAAAAAATGATTCAAATTTATGTTTAAATACATTGAGTGCACGCTTGCGGGTGAGAGTATGTTTATATGAGAACAGGTGTGTTTATGTGTAAATGTGTGTGTATGTGTAAGCTTGCGCGTGAGTGAAAGTAATGGTCAATATCTGTGATGTCACCTCCGCAATCCCTGTCATTTTGGTGAATTGACCTTCATATACTCGGTACCAACAGACTGCCCTTATCCAAAGTTGTGCTGGGACATTTTAGGTGCCGGCTGGCATGAGGTTATGCATGTGGTGTGAAAGCACTTGTGTGAGCAGGGTAAGTGCAAACAAAGGCTGTCGAAATGGTAGTGCATCTTTGAAGGAAATGCGGGTAAATACTTGTATTAAAGTGGGTTCGATTTTTTTTAAGTATTGGCTAAGCCCCAAATAGAGCCTGCCATCTTCCTCATGCCTGGATGCACATTATCAGAAAGCTGCCAGGAGTGCGGGACCAAGATTGCCCGTTATTAGTCTGTCACATGATAATGAATGTATGGAAAATCGTTAACATAAAAGGCTTTAAACTAAGTTAAACAAATGTCCCCTCATTAGAACCGTTTGCGGCTGTCTGCAAGGTTGTGAAAGGGGTGACTCATTCCATTTGTATTAAATGATCCTAGCAGCGTTCCCCCATCAAATGCAAGCGTGACAGCTGTTTCCACACTCACAAGAGATGGATGTTTAACCGCCCCCTGCTCAGCAAGGACGGAGCTCAGTCTGATATAGTAGGCCCTGGACTGGTTACAGGGGCTGTGGCATCCTATCAATATGCAGATGCAGTGTTTGTAGGATGCGTCCTTGGGTTCAGTGCTCCAAGGCATCTCAAACCAAGACTAGTCGGCAGCCATCTTCAATCTGCCACTCCGGCTTCAAAATAATACTTTCTCTTGATCATTATCACCTGAAGTGCATGTCATCGATTCAGCAGTGAGAAAGAGGTGGAAAGTCCTGGGCAACACGTTGGGGCAGATTTACTAACATTTCACACATCGCACCGTGTGCTGCAAGAATGGGAGCGAGCAGCACAGCTCCGCATCCACTACAATAAGGCGCTGTTTCGCTCCCTTTGTGCCGGCACTCTCCGAGACTAGCTTATGCCATGCACATATGCCAGTTCTTCGCTTTGTGCCTGACACAAACCTGGTGCAAAGTGTTAGTAAATCTGCCTCATTATTTACAATGCTGGTGTCGCAAAAGTAATGTATGATATAATCAAAAACATTCAGATAACGTACGTTTGTGTCTTACTAGTAGAGCTTTCAGACATCAGTGTGTGAAAATAAGAGTGGAGCCTGGTTAAAACAACGATAATCAGTTTGCCATTTTGCTTGCTTTGCTTTTCATCAGAACACAACTCATGTTGGTGTAAATTTGGTGAATGTACACTGTTTTTATGCAACTTTATGCTTCAAATTAGTTACAAGTGTTTTCACCACTTCATGGACTACTGAAACCTGCAATGAAAGGACAAATGAGGTATCAAGATATAAAGGCCACAAACCTGCAGAAACAGGACTCTACCAATGTAACAAACGCTGAAGAAACATAATATACACAATAGTTCATATGACAATTTTTATTTTCCCTGAGTAAGTTTCTAAAACATTTGTGATTTTCAATTTTTTTTCTATAGGCCATAATTTCAGTTAATACCCGTGGCTGCGATTTTACGAGGAATGTCTTACTATGCCATGTATGTGGATCACTGTCATTTTAATCTTATGTTTATTAACATGCCCTTATTTTCCCTGCACTCGGACACTGAAGCTATGAGTTTTGTGCTCAGGTTGCTTTTGTTCCTACATCCCTATTTGCTAAAAACCACAAGAAGGAATAGTGTTAGAAGAACCAGTATGGCACTGTGTGGACATGGAGGGGTTACCAGGCCTCAAGCATAGAAGTTAAGTCCATTTACACTGATGTCCTGGGATTCAGTCTAGTTATGTGTAGTATCGTGTGAGTGCCAATGAGAGAACCATTTAGGCTCCTGAAAGACTGTAGAGTGATGATGTGAGCATTAGAATGGGGTGAAGTGAATGCAGGCTTAAAATGTTGAGTTTAGTTACGTGCAGACTAATAAAGACATGTAATACACATCTCTGTGTTTGGGGAATTCATTGGCATGTCCCCAGGCTGGGGAGAACGATACAACTTGCAATGAGATAGGGGGATAGGTTACTCGAAGATCAACAGTGCTCTCTCCTAGAGAGTTTGCCGTTGTCCAAGCAAACAGCTTGTGCATGCCACGTGTGGCTTCACCAAAGTGCAGATTCAACGTTTGGCATCAAAGCGCAACTCCAGTCGTTGTGAAGCATTTGAAGATAAAGAAAGCTTCACTGAGAAGTCTACGCATCATTCACCAAGGAGCTACTAGCAAAGCCATATTGAAAGGTAGCACTCTATTACGCAATATAAAGCTATACAGTATACAGAGCACTACTGCTGAAGGCAGATACAACCAGATTTTAAAAGTGCAGCAAATAGCAACTGCAAGTTACACGATGATGCTACAATCAGAAGTGCTGCAAGGCAATGATCAACCAGGTGTCAAAAGTGCAAAAGATCACCTGAAAACATAGCAATTCAGATACAAGGAAAGGCCATCCGCTTACCAGAACCAAGTAAAGAGAGTCATTATACTGCTGCTGCAAAAGACCCAATAGAAGGCTGTCTTCCAATGGATGCCAAAAAAGGGGCCCCAATTCCAGCAAGCATAAAAGATGACCTTAAGGCCTGCACGTCACAGGGCTACTTTGATGGTCTGAATGGAACAGATCCTGATAGATGGCAGACGGAGTGGGTGAGAGCTCCAGACGCTGTTTCAGCCACTCCCATGAACAGTTGTAATGCTGCCACCTTCCGAAAACCACCACCAACACCGACAAAAAGCAAAATATTGGTGATAAGTGGACTGCTTGGATAGAGACATTTGATAAGTTCATTGATGCACCAGAAGAAACAGATAACAAAAAGATTATCAAGTACCTCAAGAATTTTGCTGGTGATGGTGTAAAAGAAGTCAAAAAGAAAATGTTGCGAGCTGATGAAGTTACGTACTGTCAAATTAAAAAAGCCACAAATCTTAATTTCAATCCAATGCCGAATGTAGATCACGAAAGGTACACTTTTATCCAAGAACAACAACGAGTTGGTGAACCCATAGACAAATTTGTTGAGAGACTGGATACGCTCATCAACAACTGTAGATTCAATTAATTTAATTACGAAAAGGCAATACGTCTCATAGTTATTGAGGGATGCCAGTCAGATTTATTCAGACGACAATAACTGAGAGAAATTCTTAGTCTGGAGCGAGTTCTCATGGCTGCCAGAGTGAGAAGCGTGCTGATAGACAAGCTGCTGACATGGAGACCGGAGGTGCCCAAAACGAGTCAGTCATGAACATGAGAAGCAAGCCGAGACACAGAGCTAAAGGACACAAGTGATGT
Source organism: Pleurodeles waltl (assembly GCF_031143425.1). NCBI lineage: Eukaryota > Metazoa > Chordata > Amphibia > Caudata > Salamandridae > Pleurodeles > Pleurodeles waltl. The sequence continues at coordinate 74,749,727 of NC_090437.1, read as the reverse complement.
CTCCACAGAAAAAGAAGTTGTGTTTCAGATGTGGTCTATCGTTTCCACATGAATGTAAATGTCCAGAGATTGGACAGATAGGCAAAGGCTGTGGTAAACAGAACCATTTTGTAAAGGTTTGCAGGGCAAAGGAAAAAGTAAGTGCGTCAGCGAGAAGGCAAAAAAGCCGACCGAATGTTCCAGAAGCAAAAAATGATGCACACCCACAAGGCCAAGCGACAACATCAGTTGAGACAAATCAACACCAAATGAAGTGGATCATCATCTAGATCATCATCAATTTTTTTTTTGTGTCAGCATCAAGTGAAAGTGAAGAAGATGATTGTGCAATGTCGATGTCTACTACAATAAAATGTGCACATATTAGACTGGCCGCATGTGAAGAAAAATACCAGTCAAAGAAAAGTCCACATGAAAAAGCACCCAAATTATCAAGTATTGTTCGAAGATTACACTGAAGATAAATGGTTGTTCAGTACCTTTCATCATCAACAATGGAGCATAGATAAACATTATAACTGAGGAGAAATATAATGAACTATCTCCATTGCCAAGACTGACACCATCGGAAATCAGAGTGTACACATGGGCTGCTTCAACACCCTTGAAAACTAAAGGTTAATTCATAGCGACTATGAAACACAAGAAAGCAAAAGTGCAAATGCCCATTCACGTACTTCAAGGTACAGTGTCAAGCGCCTGTTTACTCAGTTTTAGCACAGCTGCTGATATGGGACTGATCTCAGTGAACTACAATATGGAAATATGAATGCTTAGCTCTAAATAGTAAGTCAGTTCCCTTCAATGTTTCATGGATTAGGAAAATTTAAGACTATGAAAGTGCAATTTCATATTAATTAGGATGTCCGTCCTGTTTCTCAAAGACACAGAAGAATCACATTTCACTTACAAAAAGCTGTTGAAAAGGAACTCAAATCATTACTTAAGTGTGACATCATTGAGAGTTCTACTGGTCTGACACCATGGGTTTCGCTCACAGTGTTAGTGACCAAAAAGGACAATGAAGGAGCTGTACACATCTGCGTGGGATTGCGTCAAGCGAACAAGAAATTGAAAGAGAATGACATCAAGCTCCGCACATTGCTGACATGATAGCACAACTGAATGATGCACAAGTCTTCTCTCAACTTGGCCTGAATAAAGGTTATCATCAGTTGGAACTCAATTGCAACCTTTTCTACACATATTGGTCTGTTTCAATACAAAAGACTAAGTTTCGGTGTGTCATCAGCTGCAGAGATTTTTTTAAAGACATCGTTAGATGTACCATACAGCCTATTGTGAATGCTTTCCCTACAGTGATGACATATTAGTTTTCGGAACTACACAGAAGGAGCATGATAAAGTTCTCAGGCACGGGTGTTGTTTACTCATTGATGCAGGTTGCTAAATGCTGATAAATGTGAATCAAATAATACAAAGCTAAAGTGCTTTGGCATATCTTTTCCGATGGGGGAATGACACCAGATCCAGCTAAAGTACAAGTGTTGTCAACTGCCAGTCTCCCACAAGATGTTTCCATGTTACACTCATTCCTTGGCATGGGCAGTTATTTTTCTAGATACATATGAGACTTTGCCACTGAGAGTGCTTCACTAAGAGAGTTGACAAAAAATAATGTTTCATTTCACTGGTCACATGAATGCAAGTAAAGTTTTAAGAGAATCAAAAAAGCTATTGAAAATGCTACACAAATGTCATATTTTGATCCAAAGTTACACACAGAAGTTGTTGTTGACGCTGGAACCAGTTGGGTTAGATGCAATCCTTGCTCAGCACAATGGAGACCCAAATGCTCAAAGACATTTTGTAGTATATGCAAGGAAAGGTTTGTCGCAGAGTGAACATGCTTATTCACAACCTGTAAAAGAAAGTTTATCAGTGATGTGGGCTTGTAAACAATTCCACCTGTTCCTATACGGAAAACCTTTCAGGCTTGTGACAGATCATCAAGCATTGCTGACCATCTTTGGCAATCCAAAGGCCAAGATGCCTCTGTGCACTGAACGTTGGGGTCTACGGTTACATGAGTACAACTACACAATTGTGCTTCATCCAGGGAAAGATCAAAACTCTGCCGACTACTTCTCCAGAATGCCTCTACAGTGTCAAGGTACCCAATCTAAGACAGCTGAGGCCTACATAAAATTCATCATGAAATCAAACATACCAGCCACCATTTTGTTGGAACAAATTGTCATGGCCATGAGTCAGGATAGTGACATGTTAAAATTGAAAGCCATTATTACACATCAGTCATGGAACCAACATACTTGTCCCTTTACCAGTGACAGAGAACACCAGAAGGTTAAAAATGTCAAAGATGAACTGTCAGTGACTCAACAAGGCATTACCCTGAGAGGTTCAAGAACTGTCATTCCAGAGAGTCTGCAACAACAGATGATTGAAGTAGTCCATGTAAGCCTTTGTGGAATAGTTGCCACAAAATGAGCACTGAGAGATCAAGTCTGGTTTCCTCATCTTGATGAATGAGTGGAAAGGGAGTTGAAGGCCTATCATTTATACAACTGCCTGTCAAAACATGCATGGGAAAGAATTTCTGTTGACTTTTTCAGCCTACTAGACTATGGACATCACCTGATGGTGATTGTGGATGAATACTTCTGCTTTCCAATAATAGAAGATCTCTTATCTTTCACTCAGGAAAGAGTCATCGAGAGATTAGATGGCATTCTTTGCGACATGGGGCATTCCTGCAATTTTAAAATATGACAATGGTCCACCTTTAAATAGTCGAGAATTCAGAGACTTTCTCAATCTTCTTAAAGTGAAGCATCAGAAGAGCACACCTCTTTGGACACAGGCCTTGTTAAATGTTTCATGAGTACATTACAGCCAGCTGTTCAGTGTGCTGCATTAGAAAAGCTCAACCTCAAGACAGTGTTGAATTCTACCCTACGAACTTACTGTTTGACTCCTCACTCGACCACAGCTGAAAGCCCTGCAACATTGATGTTCAGGAGAGCGATGACGATCAAGTTACCTTAATGGACCAACTCAAGATCAACAAGTGATGAAGTGACTCATATAAAAGACTTGGATCGTAATAAAGGAAACAATGGCATGCCAGACAAAGTTTTCACAAGAGGAGATCTAGTGCTCGCCCGTCAACGTAAATCTGATGCTCCATTTGATGCTGAGCCATTCCATGTTGTAACCAGCAAAAGACACATGGTGACTGCCCAACACCTTGGAAAATCCATCACACAAGATTCCTCACATTTCAGACATGTGGCTAATTGCTCGTCAGATAGTGATCTCCATGCAGAGACTGGTTCAGAAAAGACAATTGGAAAACCACAGATTGATTTTGCTCTGGCATCACCAACACAGATTATGGACATTCCTGTATCTGATTCCCTGTTTCCAAAGACACGATTGAGACAGATCATCGAAGCGCAAAGAAGGCTTATTTATGTTTGATTGTTCATATGTTTTAAAAGAAGTAGTTTTGTTATTTAACAGAGGGGGAGATGTAGCGTTGTGTGAGTGTGAATGACAGAACCCTTTTGGCTCCTAAAAGACTCCGTAGAGTGATGACGTGAGTGTTAGAACATTGTGAAGTGAATTCAGGCTTAGAATGTTGAGCTCGCGGTTACACGCAGATGAATAAAGATGTGTAATACATAACTCCCTGTGTGGCATATTCATTTGCGTGTACCCAGGCTGGGGAGGGTCCTACAGTATGGACACTGAAAACTAAGCACAAAGTACAACCCTGTAGGCTTGACTCGCAGAGTAGTGAGGCAAGCAGCCAAAGGCTTACTCAGACAGATGGTGTGGGGGTAGAGAATCAGACCTCATAAATCAACATAATATCACTCAGTGAAGGAATGTCAAGCCGGTCAGGGGACAAAGGATTCCCTACTGCGATTCTATCAGTAAGACAATGCTAAAGTAGTAATCTGGATGAACTGGACATGTGCAGTCTCACAGTGTAAGGAGAATAGCTTCTTGCTTCTTTGACCCATTGGTCAGTCTTTAGTGCATACATCCTAGTTTAGAAACATATTCAGAGAGTGTGGAGTACAATTCATCAGGGTGACGAGGCCATTACCTCTACCACCCTGATGGACTACCACCCTCCAAATTTACAGAGTTAAAGATAACTTTAGGCCCAGTGGTCATCTCTGCACATTGAAGGGAACCGTCATAAAGATTGTAAATTTCAGTGTATTTAATGTTTGGTGGACAGCTGTTGTTGGTTTAGATGGCCGTGTACCAAACTTGAAACTTTTTTGTTTGTCAAAAACGAACTCTCAAAGTGAGAGTTTGTTTTGGTAAAACACAAAAAGGATGACCCCCACACCCGGGGAATTTACTCCCAGAATGTGTGGGTTGGTCGCGTGCATTCAGTATTTTTCATTTTGCATGACATGTACACTAACCTGCCCATCATACGCACGTATTTCAAGTGTGATTTCTATGTTGTGTTAGCCATAATTAATGTAGGCCTCAGGTTAAATGACTCATGCTAACATGAAAATGTACTTTCAAAGGCTGTGTTCTTTCTCTCGTTTTCATGGTTCTCTTGTTTTCATGATTCCGGAGTCAAGCTAAAGTAGTTTGAGTTAATTAAATGTTAATTAAATGCTACAAAATGATTTGGATTTTGTGAGAATAGGTTATCTGCATGTATTTCACTGAGAGCTCAGCAATGAGTCTCTGCTCTTTTGCAGAGGACAGACTGACCACGATACATCATCCTACCATGAGATATTTCTTGATGGTCATGGCATTGTGCTATGGCTGAGAAAAAGGGTGATGCAATCGTATCGTTAAATGCTCTGCCCTGATTGGTCTCCTCTCTCTGAGAACCATGGGGAGTGTTGCATCTTGTTGAGAAATTGTATGCTTTAATTGTGCATTGGTCATTTGAGATCGGATGCCTCCCTTTACTCCTACTCAGAGTTAGACTCCTGAGTAAATCTATTCTTACTTGCCTGACTGAATCTTTGTTTGATTCTGCCTTATAGAGGCGTCACCTGCTGACACCTTCTATTTAAGTGCTCTCACAATTTTCCCGATTTCCTTTAGTTTAGTATGCTAGGGAACTTCCCTGCATGGGAAAATGAATTTGCTTGATTTGCTTATGAAACCTTTAAACAGTTTGTCTTTGTATTTGCTACTTTGAATCACTAGAATTTTTCTGACTGACACATTTATACAGTGATCATTGATTTCTGACTACTGCATGTTATTTGAGTTGTAAAATAACTAATCTGTTAAGAAACCTTCATGGTCTGCAAATCTACTACTCTCTGTCATCCTTGTGGGGCCTTATGCGCTTCATTGTTATTGATGTTGTAGTCAAACCTTAGCCCGGGACTAAAGGTCCATCTGCTCAAGTGCAACTTGCACTTGAGTTTGCACCAATAATGTGCACATCCAATCCGCGCTGCAATAGGGTTATTATTGTTTTTTTCTGGTCTCTCGCCTCCTGTTTTTTTCTGGTGGCGATGGACAGGAAAAAAGGCATTTCAATGTTCACCTTAAATAGGGCAGGTGGTGTAGTGTCCTTCCTCCAATGGACCCTACTCCATTGGGCCATCTGAGGAAGTAGTCAGTTCACCGAGTCAATGAGGGCTCCATTTACATAATACATAATGTATTCCCGTCTCTAATTTAGGAGGGTGGAATGAGGTTTTGTCTGTCGGGGTACTCCTTTGCATTTGCAACCCTGTACCCTAGGACCAAACTCTAAATCAGGTCCTTAGTGATACTGTAAGAGTAAGGATAATGTTGCACAGCCTAAAATGGGTTTGAGATAGATGAGTGGTTGGAGTTCATACTGCAGTTCCGACCCAAAGCAAAACCTTCCACCCAAGTAAAAGTGCACAGCCAACCAACAGATCTTGAGTCAAGTTTACTGGAGTTCATATGGGGAGTTACAGTTGTTCTTTGGAGCTTCTGTTCAGGTATTCCTGGCACACAATGAAAGAGGGGTTCCGAGATCAGAAGGTGCATGAACCAGCACCAGTACAGCAGCTTTGCAGTGACAAGCGCAGATGATGGTTCATTGTACGCTTTTGGCCCCACATGCTTCTTGAAACAGTTCAGATCATGGCAGTGACCAGAGGTTGGGCTTCTTGGTGCATTGTGCCCCAAGCAGAGGACAGAGGGAGACCCACTTCAGTCATTCTATGGCCAGTGCTCCTGTAATATCTCTCCATTAATCCACATTGGCTACAACTCCGATCCAATCCACGGAGGGGCAGAGAAATATTTTAAAGCCTCATGAAGGCAACCCAGTGACATTCACCGTAGCAGCAGGGAGCTCACCAAAATGTCTTCAGTAGTCAGTTCACTCTTCTGAGCAGATGCTATGCCAGGTGACAGCAACTGGGTTTTTGTCTCTGGGCAGGCCCATCCAGTAGAGACACCTCCAGCTCTCCTCCTTTACCAACACTCTCACCTCCTGTAGGCTGGCTGTCAAGGACACCAATCCTCAATCTCAGATGTTTTCTCAATGCCCTGTGGGCTGCGTGTCATTTGCACCATTAACAGAGAGGTCCTGGAACCCTGACTGTCAGATTCATCCCTTCCCTCATACTCATTTCTCACACATGGTTTGTATATTCCAGTTCAAGGCTGTTGATTCACTTTTCATTTCTTCAAGAACAGGCACACCCTATGTCTCCAGATAAGGCAGGCAGCAGGACTTGAGGATGGGAGTCTCAAATGGGAGAAGCCTGGATCAGCTCACTCCCATCACCTCATGAAAGCGGTACTTCTGGGGAAACTAAGGGGAAAGGCCCTGACAAAGGCATTTCAGAGGAGATTGATGCATTTAGACTTCCAAAACCCTTATCTAATTTAATGACATTTGCTTCAGGAAGGAACAAGAGCTAGAGCACAGTAATAGGTAATTTCTGCATATCTAAGGGGGGGCGGGGATCTTGCCATTATTACCACTTACAAAACCCACTTATTTTCTTTTGTAGTTTTTTATAGTACAAACTTCACACAAAGATATTGAGCCAATAGAACAAGACTTTGTCACACATTGTTTTGCATTTTTTACGAACAGAGATAATAAGTGGTTTGCAAAGGGGTTCAAGAAGTAGCGCCAAGGCTAAGATTTGATTGTGGTTCCCCCAGTGGCGGCTAGCTCATATTTACAATGGGGGTAGGGTGTGAGGGGGATACAATAAGAGTAATTTTTCTTTAAAAAAGCACTTATCTGATGCCGATCTCCTCTCCTTGCGTCGTCTCTCCCAGCTGAGATGCGCGACGGTCACGAGACCCAGGAAACTGCACAAGCCAATCTTGATGCTGGTTTCATGCTGGTAACCAGTATGAAACCAGAGACAGGACTGGTGGGAGCGGTCTCTCTGGAAGCCTGTGCTTTCTCTAACCCAGCTGTCTTAAGACAGCGGAGTTAGAGAAGTTTAAAGTGTGCATGTCAGGCTGGCCATCGCAAAACATGCACACTTTAAACAGGTGCACAGCTCCCTGCTGCCACTCGGCATTAATTGCCCTGCCCCGTCCTGACACTCGGTTCGGGACGGGGTGCTAAATAATAAAATGGTAATAACAACGTTTATTAACATTAAATTTTTCTGTTACGCTGGCATTTTTTTGGCGGGGCAACGCTCCTCCGCCCACGTGGAGGGCACGGCCCTGGGTTCCCCATATTCTAAAGTTGGTACCGCTGACCAAAGGATTGCTAGGTGTACATAATGCGCTGTCTGGCATTCATCCTCTATCTTATGTGGCAAATTTGCAGTGGCAATCCAAGATGAATTTCACTGATTAATGGTCACAAAGTGGACACACTTTACTGGCACATAGTGCCTTATACAAATACCACTTACATATTTTTTGTTCCTTTTTAGCGCAGATAGATTAGGCCATCTGTCCAGAGTCACAGGACATTGAGTACAGGCTAGGTTTCAAAACTGGTTCCCCACGTTCTAAAGTCAACAGCTCCAACCAGTAGGCCACCTCTCTTCCTTGTTGTGATAAATTATTTGGACAATTGGCAGGAAGGGATTGAACTGGTAGTTGAGGGACTAGGCAGTAGTGAAGGGGCAATAATGCACTTGTATTTGTTTAGAGAAGTACATCCATTAAGTACTGTGATATAAAACGGATGGGAACCAATGCTATACTGTGGCAGGGGAAAGATGTGTATAGTGTTACAGAAGGGAGGATGAAAAGGTAAACTCTTAACAGCTGAAATGTTTATGCGGGTACTCTAGCAATGCCATGTAGACAGATGTCTTATCAGGAGTCCTTGTATCTAGACACAGTGCTGGAACAAAGGGGGAACCCACCGGATCCCTGATCTAGTACTATTAGTCAGCCGGATCCTGTTTCCATCTAGCCCCACTGAAATAGGCTGAATTGGTCCTGGTGTGATTTGCTAACATCAGGACACAATTCAGCAGCACCTGCACGTTGTCTGCTTTCTGTTTGCAGCAGCAACGTGGGGGCAGTGAGGAGGCTTTTTTATTTTCTCTTCCAGCTTGGCCCAAAAACAAAGGGTGAATCTAAAGGGCCATCAGCCCTCTTTTTGTTTAATTATAATCCTCGCTAGAAGCTATCTGCAGCCTAACACCTAGATCCTAATGCAATGGGGAAACAAAGGCACACCGCTTATATCACTTTACGAGTACTTTAGAGACGCTACAATTTAGAGGCAGGTTTTTGACTTGCGCAACCTCTATATGTAAGACATATGTATGCCCTGCAAGAATGTCAGATGTATCAATATGTAGGAGCACTTTCATGAATGACATTGAAATAGCACTTGCTATTTTTTTTTTTATACTTCTATACCATTATTCATCCCACTGCAGGGTGTCAGAGCACTTTACATCACACGCACACATTATAGTTTAAAAATAAATCATATAAGTGTGTAGTGTAAATCAATGTACAAGATGTTACATATGACAAAGAAGGTTTCAAGGTGTAGGAGTCACACATCATCTTTACTAACAGTGATTATATCCGAAATCATGTTTTAAAAAGTAACACAGTGCTTGGGGTTGTTCCAAAACCCCTTTTCAGCACCCTTGTAAAAACAGATTGAGAAAACAAAAAGGTTCTAAGGCCTATATTTATACTTTTTTAGCACCGCATTTGCGTCATTTTTTTATGCAAAAGCGGCGCAAACTTAAAACATACAATTATATTTTGACAGTTTGTGCTGCTTTTGCGTCAGAAAATGACACCAAGGCGGCACTAAAAAAGTATTAATATGGGCCTAAATGTCTTGCCGTTTGCATGCAGGTCCTTGATGATGGTTCATAGCACTCTCTGCTATTTTACAAGGATTGCAATTTATGAACTGCAAGTAAAACAAGCATTTTCAATGCAATAGGTCTCACATTTGCGAGAGTTAGAGCTATTAGCGTTGTAAATGCATAACTGGGCTTTTCTTGCCACATGATTTGGTAAACCCTGCAGCATAATGTGGTCCCCTCTGCCACATAATTCCCATGGCTCTGAATATAACTAAAGCACTTCCATTTACCTTCTTCCTCTATTTGCAGCAAAAAATAAAAATATTGCCATTTATCATCCTAATTTAAATCTGCCATGCTAAGTAGAATAGAATACCACTTTCACCACCCCACCATCAGAGTTGCTGGCTGACTAACAGAAAATCTGGGGGAAGGCTAGGAGTAGAAATATTGAAAAGGATGTGCGAAGAGGCTGATGTGTAATAGGAAGGTAGTGGTACTCTGTTACTGGATGTTCATTGTAGAGTTACCTACATGTAAATTACATTGAGGTGTGGAAGGTTAGGACGTGCTGTTAACATGATTCTGGCAATCATTGAGCTTATGCATGAGGTGTTGAGGAAGAGTGTGCAAACGCAGTGAGTGTGCAATTACTTACCTAGTTATACGTTCAGAGAGCACACATTTGTTAGAACGATGAGAAAAGCCAGGTTTTTAAAGGTATTTGAAATTAGAGGTGGTCGGCACTTTCTCTTATTCGTGCTGGTAGAGTTACAAATCTTAACTGTTTGAGCCAGAAAGGAAATCCTCCTGCACAACATTTGATGATAGTAGAGAAAGTTAGGAGTAAAGTAGTCTAGTTTGAAGTACGACTTTATGATAGGTACCTACTTTTCTACTCAAGCAAACACATCTGCCAAGTTTTCACATTGCTTGTGTGTGACATTTCAATGGTTTTATTGTACTTATGAGTGACATTCTAATGCTAAGTGAGTGACACTTCGAGTGACACTTTCTCATAGGTAAGTCAAGCCATGGGACTTGAAACAGAATGCCTTAACACCAGTGACCACCAGCTCTATTAATAACCATCCCAGCCAATGTCTGTGAGATGCTTATGAGTCATATGATAACAGGGGATTACGGTTTAACATATCTTAGTGTTGAACTAATTTAATTGTGCTTGAGTTTTATGTTGCTGACATGCATCACTCACCTGTTTTATATGTCCATATCAGTTCTTATGTTATATGTGTAAAATGCTTATTTATATGTTACCATGGTCAACATATGCTCTGATACCCAGTCGGGTGGAATTGCACGATAATGAATAAACAGTTCAGCATTTAGTGCAGGTATTTCCAGTTAAGTCTCTGGGTTAGAAAGTTTTCTGTGATTGACACCCAGTTTCTTACCTCGCACATAATCTTTATTATATTTCAAATCATGCCATTATTTTTAGCACTGGAAAACAGGTGCCTGGGCAACCTGTATATGTCTATGACACCTATTTGTGAAGGCACACAGGTGACCGTCTGTTTACGTGAGATGAGCGTGTTCCTCTTCTCTTTCAGCCTCTAAACAGTGCGGTGCAGCTCGATCAATGCTTTTGACATGTCACAATGGCTCCAAGCCAAAGACTACTAGAGAACGGACAAGTAACACTCTGCAGCCCCATGGAGAGGCAGAGCACAACAGAGCCTATTGCAGGTACCTCATGTGATTTTGCACAAATCACTTAGGGAGTTATTATGACCCCTGTGGATGACGTTAATATGGAGGAAAGTACTGCCAACAGGCTGGAGGTACTTTTTTCTCATATTAAGACATTGGCGGTTTGGCTCAAGCCAAACTGCCAATGTACCACACCGTCCGCCACGGTGGTAACGACCGATGGGCTGGAGACTTCAGTCTTCAGCCTGGTGGCCGTCACTAGCCTGCCTGCGGGATTATGACCCTGCCTACCACCATGGTTTTCGTGGCTTCCTTACCGCCACGAAAACAATGGCAGTAGGAACTATCAGTGACAGGGAATCCCTTCCCTGTCACTGATAGGGGTCTTCCCCACCCCCTCTCCCTCCCCAGGTTCCCTCCTACACCCTCCCTCTCCAGACCCCCCCCTTCATTCACACAGGCACACACGCATTCACACACTCATTCCCACAATCAACCATGCATGCAGACATCCATTCACACACACATCCACACACACTTACATACATACAAGCACACATGCATTCACACAACACAACATACATACACTCATACATCCATACATGTACACACACACACAACACACACCCGCATTCACGCACGCACAGATATACACACACACACCCACACACACAACACCCCCCCTCCACTGTTGGAGCATCCGACTTACCTTTTGTGAGGGGGTCCTCTGGCAGGAGACAGGAAGGGGCGCTGCTGCCAGCAGCAGCGTCTGACAGCAGAACACTGCCAGGCTGTATCATGTGTGACGATATGTTCTGCAGCTGTTTACTGGCGTGGCTCTGCTGCTGGCAGAAGCGCCACCTTACCGCCATCCGCCGGCATGGCCACAGTTAGAATTCCACCATCCTTCTGGCAGAAATCCCGCTGTGGTCATAATACGGCTGACAGCTGGTAGCCGCAGGGATGGTCTTTTGGCGGCCATCGCCGTGGCGGTAGGCGGTAGGCGGTATATACCGCCAATGTTATAATGAGGGCCTTAATCTCCTCATGCCTACCAATAGACAAGGCTTTTTAACACAGGGTAGTAAGCACTGCATAACAGCAATTTATTAAAATGTAAACATAAGGGGCGCCCAGGGAAACAAAAGGGAGAAAGGAGTTAAAGGTGGGTGCACGGCGGGAAGGCAACTCAGTGAGGGAAACTGAGATAAAACCTTAAAAAATGCCAATTGTCTTGGAGAGAGGATGTGGCATAACATTCAGAGCTGCCAACTTTAGACCTGGGAAGCCTGGTTCAAATCTCCCATGTCGGCTCTCCCTGTGCGTTAAAAATAAGAAAACAAAACTGTCCCCATATGTTAAAAAAAACCTAAGAACCTAAGTTTTAATCCAAGGAGCAGTTAATAGCATATCATAAATTAAAGTTTGTTTATGCATGTGTACACAGCTACATTGGTTTGCAGACATGAGCCAAGTACGCTGAGACAAAACACTGGACAAGGAACAAAACACAAGAGAAAACTAACAAGCCTAGCCGAAGCAAAAGAAACAAGGAAAACATAGTCCCTGACACAGATGTTATAATGAGACAAGTTGAAGGGTACAAGTATTGTGGGGCCAAAGGAGGAAAAGGTGGGACAAATAGGAAAGATTAACCACTTAGAAGCAAGGATTTTAAATGGACACTGCCATAAACAAATGAGAAGCAGTGGGCGGACTTGTAGCCCACAAAGAAGTAGATACTAAAGTATATACAAGAGTTCTCGAATGCTCAGCCTAAAAGGGACCCCTCTGTCAAAAAAAGTGACCCACTTACCTATCTACATAACATAGTAATCTCTCATCTGCATGTTGCCCGATGTGCTGTGCCGGAGGCAAATTAACCCTCTTTGCTACTTTATGAGTCAAAACTGTGACTAATCAAAACAAAGATCTCTTCAGCAAGTGCTTTGGATATTAGAGATATTTTACCATTATTAGTATTCAATGAGCACAAAGTGCTCTGCAGCAGGTGTTTTTAACCACATAAGATATTTTAAAATGTAGACTTTGCAACCAAATAAGGTAGAGCAAATTTTCTTTCATGTGTCTCTTGGTATCAACTTCTTTGCGACAGAGTATTAAAAAAAAACATATATAAGTTGACTTACAGACAGCTTTTCACGACTCCACACCCTTTTTCTTGCCCATGTAGGCCCCAATTTAGGGTATCAGAGTAGAGTTTTATTCCATTTCCAGTACTGTCTAGACAGGCAGTGTTTGGCATGCCATACTTTCCTTTGAGCTGTGCCCATTTTGGATACAATGTTATGGCCCTCGAGTGCGCAGTGGACTTATTGTTGATACATTTAAAAACTCAGAATGAACAATTAAGCGTCAGACATCGTGGAAGCGCCACTGTGTGCATGAATGACAAAGTGCAGGCTGTGAATGGAATGGTGAGTCAGTTGTTAAGTAAATGGCAATTTACTCTGAGTGAAAGCCAATGGTCTACACTCTAGTTCATGAACTTGCTGAGGGGTGGAGAAACAAACAAGGACATTCCTTCTATGCTGAGCTTAACACCAATTTGTGTCGTCATGTATTTGGACATTCATTCTTTCCAAATGTATATTCAGAAAATACAAGCCAAAATTTGGAGCAGATAGTCAAGCTTGTGCATGACAGGAATGCAGTTTGCAGGGTATCGTGTTTGTCTGAAAGAGGTGAATTGTTTACATTATTAAAAGCCAAACAGATTAACAAAATAAATAGAGAATCAGCATGAACTTTACTAGGATTACATCAAATTAACTAAAAGCGTACAACAGCATTTGCTATAATATGGCATGTGTGGTCACCTAGGGAACATGTGAATATCACTAATCCCCAGATAAAGAAGGTTAGCCCATCACATTTTGCCTTGCGACTCCAAGAATATCACATTTAAAACTCAAGTTGATATATCAGATTTGCAATGTTTGGTAGCTAGTGGCTGTTGATGGTGGACAGTTTCCAATTACACTGAAATTTGCCATACTTCTAATTTATTGGGGCGGAAAGACCAAAGCTTGCCATAATGTTTAAAAACAAGGATTGCTGACATCTTACCAGAGTGTGAATGTTGTAGTGTCTTTTATATCATGCGTGCCATGACCCTTGCGGTCCTGGGTGGAATTTAGACAGGAATTACGTAATCTGACGGGAGGTGTTAAGGTATGGTTTTGAAAGTAATGATGCAAAGCATGTAGGGCTCGATAGCATGTTGAAGAATAAACATGTCTGTTACAAAGCTCCATGTGTGGTGCATTCATTTGCCTGCTATCGGGCAAGGGAAGACACTACAACTGGTGATGAAGGTCAGATATGTGCCCTGAAGAAAGTAAATTGCCCTCCTTGAGTGTTTGCAAAGGTGCAGCAAACTGCTTGTATATGTCATGTGCGCCCCAAATTGATGCAGAGCAGTCTGAAATTGGCGTATGTGGAGTCAAAGCCCTACTCCAGCCCATACACAGCCCTCAAAGAAGATGAAGGCCCTGCAGTGGAGCATATTTGCAAAGCCTGCCAAAACCCATTGGTAAGGCTGAAAGAAGAGATACTGTGTTGCACCATAACACTGAGCGAAGCCATCATCAATATGAAGCAAACACTAAAGGCAATGACAACCAGGTACGAAAACAGAAGCTTACTCACCGGCACAAACCAGCGAAGTGCTATCTGACCTTGAAAATCAGACAAGACCACCAGGCCCAAGCAACAGGGTGTTGTGTGAAGAGGTTGCTGGTCCTGCCCTGTGAGAAGAATGGTGCCTGAACAGCAAAGTATGACACAGCTAAATTCCTGAAGTCAGCACCTTAGTCTGATACAGCGAACAAACAGAACATTGGTGTCAGGTGGACTGCATGGATCGAAACATTCAATGACTTCATAGCTGCGTTAGGAGAAGAAGACAATAAGAAAATCATTAAATATTTGAAAAACCTTGCCGGAGATGAAGTGAAAGAAGTGCTAAAGAAAGTCAATCAAGCTGATGCAAAATCATACCAAAAGATAAAAGAAGCGCTGGATGCCAGTTGAATCCATTGCCAACAGTTAACTGCGAGTGGTACATCTCCAACCAAGCAGGACAATAAGCTGGTGAAAGGATGGCTACATTTGTTAAGAGATTTGATGCACTTCTCAAACACTGTAAGTTCTGTGACTTTAATGATGAAGAAGCCATGCACCTCAGAGGCACTGATGGCTGCTTTTCAGATTCCTTCAGCAGACGCATGTCGAGAGAGCCACTCAGTTTAGAGAAAATGGTAATGGCTGCAAGGGCAGAAGAATGAGCAGATCGACAAGCTGCTCAAATAGAAGCAGGAACAGTGCGTTGTGAATCAGCGTTGATCATGAAAAGCAAGCAAAAGCACAAAATAGATGCACACAAGTTGCATCTCCGAAGAAAAAAAATCTATGCTTCTGAATGTCAATGTCCAGTCATAGAGAGACATGCAAAGGTTACGGGAAAGAAAACCATTTTATGACTGCCTGCAAAGCGAAAACGTCAAAGCTAGAAAAGATAATGGATGACAGAAGGTTCCAGAAGCATTCTTACCATGCCCACAAGGACAAAAGGCAACATCAATTGTGACAAGTAGCATCCAGGCACAGTGGATCATTGTCAAAATCATCCTAGAAAGGTTCTTCAACATCATTATCAAGCACCAGTGAAAAAGAATCACCAAACAAAGCAACAAAACCCATTTGGACACTGTCCAAAATTAATTAAAGGTGAACAGTAGCCCCATAACCCTCATTATTGACAGTAGTGCATTAAATAAATCATTCTAGCAGAAAAGTTCAACAACCTGGCTCTTGTTTACAGCAACCTTACGACATAGAACGACATCAGTACCTGCACCAATTCATGTCCTCTGGGGAACTTCATCTAGTGCATGCATACTTAGCTTTGCCACTGCTGCTGACATGGGCTTGATATCGATCAACTACAACATCCATGCTCAGGCTAAAATTGTAACTCAGTTCCGTTGTTGTTTCATGGCTTAGGAAGACTCAAAAAAATGAAAGTGCAGCTTCATGTTAAGGGGGACATTCACCCTGTTGCCCAAAAGAACGACTGAGCTGCTTTACACTTACATGCAGCGGTTGATGAGGGAATGACTCCTGATCCGGATAAGGTGAAAGCACTATCATCTACCTGCCCTCCACAAGATGTAACCATGCCACATTTCTTCTTAGACATGGCCCTTTATTGCTCAAGGTACATTCCTGACTTTGGTACAGTGAGTTCCCCATTGAGAGACTTAACAAAGTGGAATGTCCCATTTTATTGGTCCCATGAATGTGATCACAGTTTCAAAGAAATAAAAACTTACGATTGAGAATGCAACTGAAATGGCCTATTTTCAACCAAAGTTACATACTGAGATCACAGTAGATGCGAGCCCAGTGGGGTTGGGGCAATCCTTGCTCAGCACAATGGCTATCCAAATGCTCAGAGACACATTGTGGCCTATGCCAGTAAAAGTGTGTCTGAAACAGAATGTGCTTACTCTCAGCAGGAGAAGGAGAGACTGGCTGTAGTGTGGGCCTGAGAAATTTTTCACATTTTCATATGGGAAACGTTTCACTATCATCAACAGCAGGCATTGTTCACTATCGATAGAAACCTGAAATCTAAAATGCCCTCTCGCATCAAGAAGTGAGAGTTGCAACTGCAAGAGTATGACTATGTGATTATACACAAGCAGGGGAAATACAAAAACCCTGCAGATTACTTTTCATGAGTACCACTACATCGCCACAGATCAACATCAAAAGCAGCTGAAGAGTATCTCAATTTCATTGTGAGGTCTAGCATGCTGGCAGCTCCATCCATTAAATAGATTATTATTACTACCAAAGCAGATACAGGAATGCTCATTCTCAAAAACATCATTACAACACAAACTTGGAAGACAAGTATTTGACCTTTTGCTGATGATGCTGAATTCCAAAAAGTCAAAAATATACTGGATGAGCTATCCACCAATCCATTTCGTTTTTAAGGGGGGGAGGGTCAGGGTAGTTTTAGGGGTCGTTGTGGGGGTTGGGGTTGTTTTAGTTGTTAGGGGCAGGGTGGGGGGGTCGGGTAGTTTTAGTTTTGGGGTGGGGGTTGGGATAGTTTTAGTTTTAGGGGCGGCTGTGGGGGTCAAGGTTGTTTTAGTTTTTAGGGGCTGGGTGGGTGGTCGGGCAAGTTTTAGTTTTTAGGGGATGAGGTGGGGTTTGGAGTAGTTTTAGTTTTAGGGGCGGTGTGAAGGGTCGTGTAGTTTTAGTTGTAGGTGCGGGGTGGGGGGTCAGGGTAGTTTTAGTTTTAGGGGTGGGATGGGGGTCAGGGGTTGTTTTTAGGGGTGGGCATTAGGGTGGGGGGTCGCATGCTAGAACCACGCATGCCGTCCCACACATGCCTTTATTAGGCAAGCCTTTACAACAAAAAATCGTTGCTAAGGCATGCGTGGTAAAGGCATTCATGGTAATAACGCGGTCGTTGTTCCGACAGCGTTGTTTAGGCATGCGAGGTTCCAGCATTCATTGTTCCATCATACATTCGCACCAAATGGGTGTCTAGCATTAACTGTCTATTAAGGAATATTGTCTATAAATTGTTTATTGTCTATAAATGAGCAAGGAGTGTGGGAATTATGGACAAAATGACTGCTTTGACAAGTTTTGTAGACTAAATTGTAAACGCTGATTGACTGCAATTAACCTTAGTACCTTAGTTTAATTGAATTCTAATAAGAAATTAAATCAATAACATTTTGTAACAGAATACAATATTCACAAATATTATATTGATTATTAAAAACAATAAGTACAAGCAATAGATTCTTAATAACGTCAAATCGTCCATCAGAAAAACAGCAGGAGATTTATTTGTACGGTGTGATTATTTATTTTCACAAGCATAATAATTCATTAAGGC
The DNA here is from genome assembly GCF_031143425.1 of Pleurodeles waltl. Lineage (NCBI taxonomy): Eukaryota > Metazoa > Chordata > Amphibia > Caudata > Salamandridae > Pleurodeles > Pleurodeles waltl. The sequence goes on along the minus strand of NC_090437.1, from coordinate 74,731,871 downwards.
ACTGTAGATCTTTATTTGGATTACTGGGGTAGGAATGTTTTTAAATTGATAGCGGCTAATAGGTTCAGATAACAAAAGAGATTTTAAAAAAGGTATTCCGGTCTACAGTGGATACAAACTATTCCCAGTAATAACAACTTCCACTTGCCATCATGTTACATAGGTCCTTTTTGTAACCCTTTCTCCTCTTTATGCTTACATATTCATAATCGCTTTTCTCCTTTTTATAAGATACAGTTGTTTTAATTTATTCAATCCTGATGGTATCGGTGTATTCAAATATCCTACCGACCATGATTCCTTCGAGGTAATATCCTCATTATGTCATCTTCTTCTGTTGGTCTTCGTACTAATTATCATAACTGACATTGAACCTGTGATACATCATGTTCATTGTGTCCATTACAGTTTGCCAAATTCAATTTAGTGTCCATCAGTCACATAGTTTATTTCTACTTTTAATTTTAAGATGTTTGCCCAGTATAAGTTGTGCCAGGTGGACATTTTATTGCATAAATCACCTCTGCTGAATCACATGTTTCAAATTATTATAATTGTACCATATATCCCGTTTGTGGATGTGGAATCTGTGAACCTCCAAGTACATGATTACAGTTGGTATACCTCAAACAAGGATTTGTATAACCAAAATTTTTAGTTGACATAAACATCTGTAAAAAGTGATTCTTTGAATGTTCTCCTCTGTTAGCATGTGCTGTATGTTCCGTTTTGAGTAATAAACAGTCAGGCCCCTGTTATGGATTGAATAGAGTGATAATCCTGGTGGTTAGCTCTTCACTCAAGTAATACATGGGTTTCCTATGGAAAACCATGCCAGATTTTATCTGCTGGAAACTCTGCTTTAGGCTTCGGCTGCAAGTGCAACCTAGCCTTGGCCACAGCTCTTGCCTTACCACATGCTGTCCCCCTCTTACAACACTCCTGCCATTATATTTCTTTCCCTACCCCATGCCACCCTCCCCAGAACCTTCCACCAATACTCCACACAGTTCCCTACCTACACACATCAAAAGTAGCATGTGATGTGAAATTACACTGGTCTAATACTTTCTATATATCAATCTGTCTGAAAATTGCCATGCATTAAATCTATTTCCATTTTTTTTAAATGTATAAGACAATCTACCTTTTCTAATATCAGATTGTTAGAAATTGGGTTTCTGGTTGTCAGAGTATGAACTCTGTACAAGCAGAACCACCACTAGTCAGTGTAAGTCATGTACACACTTTATATTAACCTGGATCACCCTCTGGTAGCTTGGCACAGAACAGGCAGTCTTAACTTACGTAAAGTATTTGTGCAACACACACAGAGTAAAACAATGAAAACACCACAAAAATGCGCAACATAGGTGTACACAAATAGAGAATATTTATCTGAGTAAAATAAGACCAAAACAACAAATATCCAATCAGTAGAAGTCGAGGTATTAATTTTTTTAATCACTGGCAGTTAAAAGGTTAATTGCGGTCACAAGGGACCAGTGAAAATCCAAAGTCCAGGCTGACCGTGATGGAGGGTATGCCGGTTACAGAACCCAGGCAGGGTCCGCAGAAGAAGTACATTGTATGGAGCAAGTATAAAGATCGAGGAGCAAATGCGAAGCTGATGCGGTCATTTTTTCCCTGAAGTCAGGTCCTGCATCAGCGTTGAACTCAATAGAGATGAATGCAATGCATCATCAAGCCATGCAGAGCGTCATCATGTGGCTGGGCCAGGCTATGCGTCTGCTGGCGAACGCCTTTGTGTCGAAGGGGTGATGCGTCGGTTCTGACTGGCTCAATAGTGATGATGCATTAGTTTTTAGCAGAAAGAAGCTGCAAAAACTCACTTCAGAGTGGAGTGAATGCCTTAGGAAAGGGTAGGACTCACAGGTGTCAGAGACCAGCAGCACCAGGAGAGTTGCAGGCAGTCTTTGATGTCCCTGAGTCTGCAGAAGAACAGAGGGCAAGCCCTTGGAGTCACTCTTGGTTCAAATGAGATGGGGCCAGTCATTGTCCTCAGCTGGGCAGAGATCAGCATGCAGCATAGCACAATCAATCCAGGCAGAGTGGCAATCCTTACAGCACAGCAGTCTTTACTCCAGCAGATTTCTTCCCAGGTTCAGTAGAGATCTGATTTTAAGGGACAGAGACCCAGTACTTAAACCCAAAAGGACCCCTTGATGTAGTGAATTACTTCAAAGGAAGTCTCTGAAGTGCAGAAGGATCACTTTCCACCCAGCCAGACTATCTGTGGGGAGTAATGAGTCCTTTGTGTGCGGTCAAGCCACTACCCTTTCAAGTGTAAGTGTGGGCCCCTCCCATCCTTCCTGCCCAGGAAGTCCCACCAGTATGCAGATGCAGTTGAGCGTCCTCTGTTGTGGCTATCTGGATGGAATACACAAATGTAGCTGTCACCCAGCCCAGATGTGTGTTGGAGACAAGCTGTCAAGCACACAGAGCAGTAGCAGTAGAGAAATGCCCACTTTCCAAAACAGGCATGTGATGCGATGCTAGGGAATGCAAGTGACAGCTGGGACCCTAGGGATATCCAGGATCCACAAGTCAGTATTCTAGCTGTACGTGTTCCTTCCACCAATCAGCAGTTAATAGGCGGGGACATAAATGTGGAAGAGAGAGAGGAAGTTGGAGAGACAGCAGCGTGGAGAGGGGTGTGGAGACAAGGATGAGTAGAAGATAACAAACGGGAGCTGGAGACTCTGACGAACCACAGAGGGGGTGAGAGGGAGGTTGCAGCGACCAGCCAAAACGTGAGGAGTCCGAGTCGTGGTGGCACTGCAAAGGAGAACCAGCGAACTGACCTTGGGATGGAAGACATGAGGCCAATTTCCCTAGTCGAAGGCGCTGGGAACCAAGGCGTCACAGCTCTTGTTCAGAACCGTGGCTCAAGGCAAGTGTACTTAAGCCGCACTGAAGGGGGAACGTGGCTGGCAGTTGCACAGGAGGTGTTCACCGGGCTCACTTGATTGCATGTCTGTAAAATGCATGGGTTGTTGTTACACTTTATGTTCTATTAAATGTTGCACCTCAGCCGTGGAGTCAGCCATGTGTTAGCAAAACTAGGGTATTGTACACCTCCACTAAGCACTCAAGAAACAGAGCATGAGATTCACCTAGTGGTGTGGTGTCGGGTGATAACCTTGTTTGAGAAAAAAACTATCACAAAAGTCCTGTTTTGTATTTCGTTATCTCCGAGGGAGCCACCAACTTAAACCAAAGGAGAAAGTGACAAAGAAACCCTGAGGGAGTTTAGGAATGAAGGGACTACAGCAAGACTGGAGGGACTTTTGTCTAAATTTTTTGAAAGTGTGAAAATACAAACACTAAACAATACATCTTAAGACATTTTAAGCTCTCTTGTGATTGAGTCATATTCATTTTCCTGTCACATGGCATTTCTAAAATACTAATGTTAAATTTGATTTTACCAATAAAGAGGATTTATCATTACCATTCCAATGATATGAAACATGATGTTACTACTCCTTTCTGATCAGGAATTATCACTTAAACATTTATTAAGGCACTCCCAATGCTGGCCTATGAGAGGAATAGGCCTCACAGTAGTAAAAAATTACTTTGGGAGTTTTTCACTACCAGGACATGTAAAACTTTAAAGTACATATCCTGTTTTTTACTTACATAGCACCCTGTCCTATGGGCTACCTAGGGCCTACCTTAGATGTACCTTATATGAAATAAAAGTGGAGTTTAAGGCTTGGCAAGAGGTTTTAAATACCAAGTTGAAGTTGCAGTGAGACTTCAGACACAGGGTCTGCAATGGCAGGCCTCAGACATGTTTAAGGGCTATGGATGGCACTATCAGTGCTACAGGCCCACTGGTATCATTTAACTTACATGCCCTGGGCATATAGTATACCACTTTACAAGGGACTTACAAGTAAAATAAATATGCAAGTTGTGTATACACCAATGTTACCATGTTTAGGGGAGAAGCACATGCACTTTAACACTGGTCAGCAGTGGTAAAGTGCTCGGAGTCCTAAGGTCAACAAAAAGATATAGCAAAAACAGAAGGTAAAAGGCAAAAAGGTCTGAGGAAAGACCACACTAAGGACGCCAGGTCTAACACAGATGAACTGAATAAATTGATGTCACAAGAAATAAGCTAAATGTTCACATCCATAGTCCAAAAGTATCATCTATAAATCTTCACTAGGCACATATATTTTATCACCACTGCTGATTTATTACTCTGTATTTTTGTTTATAATAGCGCATAAGTATATTGTCATAAAATGGCTCCATGATGCAGCTCAAACAAGTGTCAGTTGCTTATAAATTAGATGGATCTTGAAATATAAGGTAGTTATGTTACAGGATAGAAGTCAACAATATCCTAAATAAAATATTGTCTGTCAGTAATAAACTTTGGTGCAGAGGTGTCTAATCTGCCTAGGTAGTCCATAATCTCACAACATCAAATTGGTTGGCTACTAGAAAAAATAACATTATACAAACTACTCACCCTTGTCTTTAAAACCTAAAAATAGATAGTACACTAGCTACCTAACTCAGTTGGTTAACGGATACACACAATCATGCAAACTTAGATCTATACACCTTTACAGTTACCCACAAGCCTCCATGTGCTACCTCACGTTTCTGTTCATTCGATCTACACAGACCCGAGCACTGGGCCATTCTCAATGCCCAGTGGAGCTATTCTCAATCTAATCTCTATCTGTGTGTGAACCCTCTCTCAGACCACACAATGCAAGCCACAAGACCTTAGGCAACATGCCTCTATCTCATCTGCTCAAATCCGCAGCTTCCACACACCGCTATTTAATCTAAATATGTATATGATTAATTGTTATTGCACTCATTGTCTCACAAATGTATACACGTGATTCACATTCACTTTTTTTGACGTTATGTATAGTTGCTATGAATAGCGTTTCTGGTTGAAATTATATAGGTTGCCTAAATAAATAAAAATGAAATAAAAACATTTTCTTGTTTCAATTTCCACAGCTTGGGCTCTTGTGTAATGGCATTCAGATCCTTATACTACTTGTCAACCTCAGGCATATGTGAATTCCCACACCAGGCGCCTGATCTTTCCAGTTCAAATGACCTTTCATATTATGTGCTGTGAAGAGGCAAGTCCTGCTGGTATATAATGAATGAACACATGAATTGAACTTATATCTAAAAGTATTATTTGCCTGCTGCTTAGCACAAAAACTGCCATAAAAGAACAACTCGTTCTCCATTAAGCATAGTGAAAGAAACAGGTGTTAATGTCCTTGTAAAAGGCAGATAGTTGAAGGTCATATTTAACTCAGGAGAAAACATGTTCAATGGTTTAGCACAGTGTTTGCGAAGTAATGAATTCTCAATCTCATGCACCTCACCAAAGGTACTTAAAAGATGTCCAGAAAAGCTGAACGCAGAAAACGTAAGTAAGGAAACCAGAGGACATTGAAGCACAATTGTACGTTGGTGGGTTAATCGCGCAGAACACAGAACTCTTGATGATCAGAGTAGACTGGAAGTGGTTTGGGGCATTGGGGCATGGATGTCTCCACTAAAGGGCCTGCTTTCAAGAAGCACAGTCCCAACAGACCATGAGTTCCAAGGTTTAGGCAAGAAGAAGAATGCACATATATATAAGTATTCAAACCAGAGATGTAGATTTCCTAAAGAAATTCTGCAAACTAATGGATTCCTTTGTTTCGGTGCTGAACACTTAGAATACCACATTACCAGGTGTTGAAGGTAGGAATGGGATAGAGAATGGCACTCTCTCTTCTTAGATTACAGTAGAATAACCAAGAGATGGAGATTGAACCTAAAAAGCATGATATCGCATTTCGGGGTACAACAAGCTGATCTAGTGCAAGACGATAGTTGTAATGGAAAAGGTGAAGGAAATGCCAGAGGACGCCGAGGCTCGTTTTAGTCTTTATTGAAATTAGCATGGTCTTGCTAGCTACCAGATGAGATAATGGGAAACATCTGTGGGGAAACTGACAGATGTCTGGAATCTCCATATCTGATAGTAGTGGAGGAAACATAACTGGCAGTTCATGTTGACCACTTGATTATGGCTCGAAAGGTAAAGCGAACCACAGTGTCAAAAATAAGGGGTTAAACTAAAAGGGCAGTCATTATGATCAACCATCATCGCATAACCTAAAAGCTACTTCTTAAATATGTACTACACAAATAATTTACTCACCTTCTAGGCTCAGCAGCAAAGCCAATCCTAGATGAGCGAGGCACAAATTACTGTGCACATTGTCTTGTACTGTAGAGGGATCTCCAGGGAAACTCTCAGAGAGGTTGGGCACTGCCCCATGTACCTTGCCGAGATTATTCAGGTTACTTAATTACTTAATAAAGTTTAGGCTAACTCAGGACACCCTGGTAATGATGCTTGTTTAGTCGTGATTTGGCACCAAAGCAGAAATTTTGACAGAGACACATTAAAATCTCAGCTTTTGTGGAGTTGCTTGCCTTAAGGCTTTCCCTTATACTCCCATTGTTTACATTCATACTTACTAACATAATTGGGTATTCAGGAGGTATGGCAAATTGGATTACCAAATGGTGTTTTAAAAAGATACAGACAAAAAAGATACAGACAAAACAACTAAATAGCAAACCACACTGACTAGAAATAACTAGTTTGCTGAGGAAATATGCTGAGCTATGGTTAAATGTCTACTCCTGCAGCGGTATCTGTTATACTTGCTTCCTATCTTTTGTTTTTAGGATTAAAAATTGAGTTTTTCTCAATGGAGGAACAATGTTAAGTGTGCACAAACCCAAATATTCTACATTCTACATTCTATAGTAACATCGAAGATTTTCTTATGCATATAATTTATTGTTTCCCCAAGCTACAAAACAAATGAAGTAGATATCTAAAATGTTCCTTAAAAAGACTGGGCATACAAAACTGTTCTTTTGCAGTAATGCCTTGTTTAGGTGGGCAAGACCCTCAACTAAGAAGTGGTTTTGTGAAATGTACTGACGCCATATCAAAATCCACGATGGAAATGGAAATTGAGTTGACGAATATTACTTTTTAATATGTATTGCAGATTAGCTATGACTAACAATACATCTTAGCTTCTTTGGTGAGGCCGAGTGCTGCCAAACTTTTAAATTGTAACTGTGAATATGTATTGCTTGGAACATATATATTGCTCACAAAATATCCATCCTTCATTGACTATTTGAGCCATTTTATCTGCAAGATTAATTTAAAATCTTTCTGTGTACATTTTCTGCATTTTATAATTGAGCATAACAGTCTGTGCTTAGTTGAGCATATTCCTTCCTCCCAGTCTTGTGGGTTCTGCTTTTCTTCTTGTGTGTCTGATTAAACTAGTAAAGGCAAATATCTAATGGTTGCAAAACATCACTAGAGCCAGTTTTCACAATTATTGTACCTTTCTTTGTGGTGGTCTCGCTAGGACCCCATTTACGTATGTATTGATAGTTATATAACACAAACCTAGCTATGAAGCAACAGAGACAAAGGCTTGAGGGTGGGGAGGTGTTTTTGATCCTCGGGCAGGAAGACCAGTTGATGTGGGCCTAGGAATTTCATTTACATCATTGGGCTTCCCCTGTCACAAGCAAATGTTTGGTGACACCTGAAAAGGCCCCAGCCCTTGTCCTTCCAGACAGGCAGGAAACAACCCATTGAGTGGAAAGATGCCCCTAAGAACTGGTCAAAAGTGACCACAAAGGAGAGGACTGCTCATTAGTCTAGCCACACCTTTTGACCTTAACAAGGAGAGAAAGGTTTTTCAATCTTGGATTTTGAGAGTGAGGTGGACTGTGGGGAATGGCTGCAAAAGTGGGTTGGGTTACTCCCAGGATTTTTTTCCCAACTGCTTAGGGAGGGACTAGGAGTTATCCCCACCAACCTTCTAGCGCCAAGCATAAATGTGGCACCCCCAGGCACTCATTTCAGAACACTTTCAGGACTGGACCTGTGCTCTGTGGCCTGGGGGGAGCCCTGAAGGACTAGACATGCTCCATCTTGTACTCAGGACAAAGAAAGGGACTTCAAGGGTCAGTTAACTGGCTGCAAGGATACAACTAGCTGCAAGAGGTCTTTTCACTGAAATGTCCAGGTGACCAGTACAAATTGGACCTAAATTGGATCCTTTATTTTTCTATTTTGGTTTGGGATAATTATTGCTTGTTGTTTTGACTTTTGTTTACTGTTTTGGTACTGAATAGAACTTTAAACGTTGCCCTAAATTAAGTCTGCTTCCTCTGAGCCATATCTACAAGGAAGTCAGGATCAGGTTAGTTTAGTGACTATGAGGGTTTGCTCTGACAAGAGTTACGATTATTCCGCGAAGTGGGCTATTGCCTACCACAAATAGTAATCCAATTTCTTACAAAGATTGTGCACATCAATTGGAGATCACACAAATACATTATAAACACACCTAGGCATTGGGGGATTAAGTTATTTGCCAAGAATCAGCCATTATTGAGTCTAGCACTGAGGTTGAGATTCAAACCATGTGAGGAACAAAATAGGTTTGCACATGAATCTGGCGTTCTTCACTTGTCACATCAGAATTAATAAATCCATGATTCAAACTGATCAACTTAACACCTTTTGTGCTATCTGGCAAGCCTACTACTTGAGCATTTTAAAACAATGTGAGCAAATAACATTTATATGAACAGAAGATGACGTACAGTTGGGAGGGAGATCGGTTCCCCTTCAGACATTTTTGAGAACACCAGTAAATGGTGCATTGTAATGCATACTCAGCCAGCAACACAGCTCAAATGAATAGGAATTAAACACCATTTTACGTGAGACTTCAAGTTTCTCTTGAAGAATTACTTACAAAAAGGCATGGTACATTCAAAGCACTTGAGGCAATGGCAGTGATCTGAAAATCATAGGGTTTTAGAAAAAGGCAAATAAGAGAATGATTTGAAAATGCACTTAGAAATAGGGAGGATTTTTGACAGTTTTCTGGCTTTGTAAGGGTGCAAAGATTGGAGCTGACAAAGGGGGTCATTATGACATCGGTGGTATTCTTCCAATACTGTTGATGCCACGGACACCAACATACCGCCATGGAGGTGACCATCCATCCGCCAGGTTATGGAGACTGCCGGACTACCGCCACACTTAGGGCGGAAATCCGGCAGTAGCCATGCTGGTGGACGGTGGTGTCCTGGTGGTGCTACCACCTGCACCACCTGCCAGTAGGATGCTGCCATCCATTTTAAGACCTTTAATACAGCCTGGCAGTGTCCTGCTGGCGGTAGCAGCACCCGTTCCCATTCCCTGCCGGGTGACCTCCTCCCTGGAACAGGTAAGGTGATCGTCTGACAGGGGAGGAGGGTGGGGGGTGTTGTGTGTGAGTGTGTGGTTTCTGCATGTTTGTGCGTGTGTGAATATGAGTGTTGTGGTGTATGCGTGGTTGCATGAGTCAATGCATGCATGAATCTTGAAGTGAACGCGTGTCTGCATGTCAGTGTGCATGTGTGTGAGTATGCATGTTTGAATGTCTGTGTGTATGCATGCCTGAATGCGTGTGAGTATGTATGAGTGAATGCATGTCTGGATAAGTGTGAGTGGATGCATGTCTGGAACTGTAGGTAAATGGGTGTATGCATGGTGAGAGTGGGTGTCTGTGCATGTATGTGGGGAGGGGGTGTGGCATGGGGGCGCTGTGACTGTAGAGGGCGTGGGGGTGATGTGCGTGTGTGTGGCTGTGTGCATGTATGGCTGTGCGGGCAGTTGTGTGGTGGGTGCGAGTCTGCGTGTGTATGAATGGGTGTCGTGAGTGTGAGTGTGTGCGTGTCTACGAGTGCGTGCATGAATGGGGGTGGGTGTGTGTGTGTTTGCATTGGAGGGGTGGGGGTGTGTGTGTTTGGATTGGAGGGGGTGGGTGTGTGTCAGTTTGCATCGGGGTGGGAGGATGTGTTTGGATCGGGGGTGGCTGAAGAAGTGAGTTTGGATGGGGGGTGGGTGGGGATTTTGGTGCTTGCTGGTGGGATGGGGGAGCTGTCTACTGATGACAGTGAAGGAATTCCCTGTCACCGGTATGCCCTACCACCATGGTTTTCGTGACGTTGCTACCGCAGGGGAAACCATGGCAGTAGGCTAGCTCATAATACCGTGGGCAGTACCCTGTGGGCCGCCAAGTCAGAAATTAACATTTCCGGCCCAGCAGTTCATACCACCATGGCGGTATGAGTGGTGATGTGGCGGGTTGGCAGCGGCCAACCTGCCACACTTATAATGTGCTGGTATACACCACCAGCCTGTTGGCAGTGATACTGCCACATTAACCCTGGCAGTCAAAAGACCGCCGGGGTCACAATGAGGGCCTAAGTCACATATCAGGCAACAATATGATTATATATTCCCTGACATATTATTGACTCTGTCCCAGCCCTATCACCTTTCAGAGACACTAATTGTTTTATCATTAATCATCATTGAGTAAGCTGCCACCTTGCAGAACTTTAACAAGTGTAGTATGCATGTTCATGTTTAGGCTGAAAAAACAAATGTGAAAATAAAAACAGTCTGTATTTTTTCTATTTCATGAGCAGGTGAAAACTGCATACGTGAACAAAACACTTAAAAAGTGACCTACAGTTGTCAACACTATTCTTCAGCGATATTTAAACCACACAGGCAAGAATTGCCAGATTTAAAAAAATGCTGATAATTTTACATATTATGTACAGGCACCACACCTTAAGGTCCTTGCAGAATCTCTTTAAGGGAATAAATTGGTGTGACTTTTCACAGAAAAAAGAGGCAAACCTTCCATTTAGTAGTTTACAGATTAAAGTCTTGACACAGAAAAACTGACTTTTCATTGCCATTGAGTGCAGCCCATCCTTTTAAGCAACTAAAGAAAGCATTATTTTGTTGCAGCAAAAAGTGCTTTCCCCTCAGCTCCATTGGTGAGACGCTAGGCACAGAGGAAATGCTGTAGGCATACAACACATGCGGACTTTCTTCTGGTTTTAAACGGGCCTTGGGAAGCCCAGAGTCCTCCTTTGGGTCGGCCTGGCCCACCTGGCTCACCTGGCTCACCTGGCCCACCCTCTTGAACCGGGTCTGCTTCCAAAAACGAAAATGTGCACATTACAAATGCATGTAACCACTATAAGGTAATCCATGAAAATGTGCCTTGCTTTTCCCTTGGCCCTTATTCCTACAATGCTGACCCACATGTTCAACTCCTCGGCGTGTTTCGGGGTTCCTGCTAGGATTTTTTTTCTTCTTTTTTGTTAATGAGGCTGCTGTAAGTTCATTGCAAACACACCAAAGACAATAATCTCTGTAATACACGAAGGCCAGATGGATGCAGACATATGTGCCACTTTTTAGTTATAAGACACGACTCATGTTACAAGTTTTGGTTCTGCAGGTTTTGGTTTCCACAGGCATCATAGGAGAGATAGCGTCCAGGCCCTCAGATGTTTACCCGGTGCTTGATACTCAAAATGCATGTGTGTTACAATCTCAAACAAAGAATGTGCAGATCTAGGGAAAGAATGGAAGTCACCCCGGAAGCCAGCTTCATGGCCTTTAAAGTAAAGGAGATCCCAATTTGAGATAGATGTGCCCAATATTTAGACCGTTACATCAGCTTCTGCCTCAGCAGCTCTCAGGCTGTCACTTCTGACAGGAACCGACAGTCTTTTGTGGCGATTTCTTCTTCTTGTTCTGGGCACCTGCTTAACGGTATGATGAAGCCTATAAATTGCAGGAAAGGCTAGAAAACGGAGACTCTAACAGGAAAAGTATGGCGATGAACGGAGACTGATAAAATCTCCTCCCACTAGTGGGCAGTGCTCAAGGCCGATCTAATAGGCTGGAGCACTTTCAGTTTCTACAATGGGCTGATTAGATCGGCCCATGACACTTCTTGGGTTAAATGTTGCCACTGATCTGCAGTTCCTCACTAAATTAAAAAAAATGTTTTGGTCCCAGTAAGTGGTGGCAGGCAATCACATCTCACCATGAATCTGGGCGATCCGTGGACCCTCCGCGTCCCTAGACATACATATCTCTTTTTTTTTTTTAACAACTTGAAAACTACACCAAATTACAAAAATATATTTTTCTGGACCAAGATGGAATTTTCTACCAAATGTAGTGTAATTCCGTTCAGCAGTCTGGGCTGTAGTCATGTTTAGAATCCCTATGGGAAATTGCATGGGGAAAATGCGTTTTGGTATCCCCTTTTTCTCGGCCCCTGCTTGTAAAGCCACACAACACTTTCCAGACAGCAGTTGAAATGAGTGGCAAACTAATTTTGAAAATTTCATGAAGTTTCTTCGATGGGCGCCAAAGTTATTTAGCAAAATAAAAACTGCTTTTCCTATAGAAATTAGGTCCTAACTATTATTTACCTACTGGCGATCATCAATAGGTCGCTGTAATAGCATGCTTGGTAAAGGCATTTTTTGGTAATGTGAATGCCTGGTAATGACTGCGTGGTAAATGTTGCTTCCCACGTACACTTCATTTACAGGGAAATGTGTGTTTTGAATACATTTGGTTTGATGGGGTTTTTAGTGAAACAACTTTTCCAACCTTCCTCAGAGTGAACCAAAGAAAACACAAACATCAGGCAAGGCCCCAGAACAGATGAAATGTTTGTTGAGGTACCAAGGTTTATCTGTAGGCCAAGGCAGAAGGCATATGCACATCCCAGTGTTACGTCTTACAAACAAACATCTTCTGCCCTGAGACATTTAAGTCAGGCAGTTATATATGTTTGAAAGTGCTGTCACAGCAAAACCCCAAAAGGGGACATAGTCCAAACATGGGCAAGCATATACAAAATAGAAATGCTGCATATACACAAACTTCAAGACCATGGAGTAAAATTATACATAATGCAGGGTGGGCAAAGACCAGTAAACAGACAACAGGCAGACTGATTGCAGGAAGAAGGGGAGCTATGACCTTGCTTGTAGGTTGGTCTGACTTGATTTACTTAGGGACATATGTATACTTTTTGATGCAGAACTGCACTAACGCAGTTTTGCATCAAAATGTTTAGCACCGGTTTGCGCCATTCCTGCGCGCCATTTATGGAATGGCACAACCTGGTGCAAAGGGTGGGCTAGCATATAAAAAATGACGTTAGCGGGTGGGGGTGGCTGTATGGGAGAAGGGGGTTTTGCACCCCAAAATTACGCAAAACCATCCATACCACATGCTCATGTCTTAGTAAAGACAGGAGTCATGCCCACTACCCCAATGGCCAGCACAGGGGGGACCAGTGTCCCCTGAGCATGGCCATTGCACACTGTGTCATGCAGGGGGCACCAAGTTGGGCCCCTGATGCACTTTAATAAAAAAAAATACTTAGCTATACTTACCCTACTTACCTGGGATGGGGTCCACCATCCTCCGGTGTCCCTCTGGTGTGCGTGGGGGTGTTCCTGGGGCTTGAGGAGGGCACCTGTGGACCCATTCCATGGTGTTTACCATGGAAATGGGTCCACAGGTCGCCTAAAGCCTGGTCTGACCCAGGCGTTAAATAATGGTGCAAAGCAAGCTTTGCACCATTATTTAGCCCCTCCTCCCACCCGTGAGTCATTTTAACAAGGGGGGATAAATATGGGGCTATGGAGATAGCACAATTTTTTAGATGGAAACACCTCCCTTGCACCTTATTGACGCAAGGTAGGTTCACACCTCTAAAAAATGGTACAACCTCCAATGTTTTGAGGTTAGATGTGTCTAATGTCAAAATATAAATATGGAGTTAGTTTTGTGACAAATTTGTGTAAAAAAATGACGCAAATTTGGCGCAAATGGAGTATAAATATGCCCCTTAATGTGTAAGACAGAGCTAAACTTAAATGGCTTGGGGAGGTTTGTTTGCACAGCTGTCGTAGGTGTCAGTGAGTTCAGCGGGAAGTCTTTGGGCGGTGTTAAAAAAGTAATGTGGATGAGGGGAACCATTCTGTGAATGTGAAGGGAGCATGTGAGCAAGTAGCTTGGTCAGAGACAGGAATAAATAGCTTAGTGGGCTTCAGATAATGGTGGAGAGAATTGGAACAGAAGTATGATATCTATAGGAACATACATGTGGATATATATATATATATATATATACTTTTTTCTCAACAATTCCTCCCTTTTGGTAGTAAGATCATACACAATTGTAAAAAACATAAAAAAATAATCTGTGTATATATATATATATATATATATATATATATTGTAGAACAAAGTGGTCTAAGAGTTGCTGGGCGGCGCACTCCACTGCCGGTGCCCAGTGACAGAGAGAACCAATCTCGAAGTTTGTATAATGCCAAGAATTTTCACCACGCTCCACGAGGTACCAGTAACGCATATTTTATTGTAGTAAAAAAGTGCTTGTTACTACAATAAAATATACGTTACTGGTACCTCGTGGAGTGCGGTAAAAATTCTTGGCATTATATATATATATATATATATATATATATATATATATATATATATATATATATATATATATATATATATATACACACACACACACACATGTATAGTAGAAGCATAGTACAGACAACATATCAATAAAATACATATCTTTGGATGGCATTAGACATTTTTTAATGAAATACACATATTGTCATCTAGATATACACCTATGAGATAATCATTATTCAAACATAGACAAAATGATATGCTAGTACCCAATGCATTCGCATGTTATAGGTCTCTAGCCATTAAATCAAACATTTCTTTATGTGCTTCCTCTCCATTTTGTTGTATTCTAAGATATCTGTGGGTTAGCTCCTGCTCCGTAGGAGGTAGAATTTTAACTGCAGAAATCAAATAGATTCTCTTACTACAGCATTGCTATAGCATGGAGAAACAACACTGAAGACAACACAAAAGTATCACTATTGTTATAAAGATACCGAATAGTGCTAGAACTTCAACCATCCTGTTGATAACCACGACCAAAGCCAGGACCAATCATCAGAATCTGTAATTTTCTTGGCTTCATGAAATATTCTAACTGGTTTGTTAATTTGGGCCACATCCCTTGCTATGTTTCCACTTTCATTTAAAAAATAACAGCAAGAGGAATTCAAACACACAGTCCCCCTTGTTGTAGTGTTAGGAGGTCAAGTGCGATTCTATTTTGGATAGTCATGGCAGCCACTGAATATATTTCCACCTGCAACTCTTGCAGTGCATCCCTTGTGGCACTGAATGCTATGGCTAGCTCAGCAGACATGTTAACAAGGACCAATTCCAAATCATATACACCATAACCAAAGATTATTATACGCATTAGCTAAAAAAAATAGACCTTGTCTAGCCGCCAGCATAGGTCTATGTATATCTCTTTTATACCTATGAGCGAAACTCCAAATGTAATGGCTCATGTGCTGCAATATGTGGCACAACTGAAATGTTTGATATTATATAAGAAATAGCACACATGACTTCCCAGTGCCAGGGAAGCTCCTTGTAAGCCTTAGTTCCACAAATGAAATACATACCTCCTTGTAACTGTGTGTCCAATGTGTGATATTTACTGGGAGAAAGGCCTACTCCCTCAGGAAAAGAGATCTGGACTTGATCACACCATTTGTAATCAATCCATGTAGAATTTATGAGTGTAAGATTTGCCCAGGGTGTTAGTTCAGAACAGCGAGCGGAGCATAAAGGATATTCTAATATTTTAGCAATCTCATTTGGTGCAATAGCATAATCACTTTCTTGCTCAATTAATGGATCATATAGAAGACCGTCAGGTGTTATCAACAGCGTCTCTCCATGTATAGTGATCTTCCAGTAGTGTAAAGTGTACTTAATGTTTTTTCCTTGTATCTTAGTTGTCCAGATCCTAGTTATTAACTGTCTGTCCCTTATATTGCAATTACCCCTGGTATCAAATTCTAATATGTTAGGACACTTGCTAGTTGCTAGATATCCTAAGTATTAGGAAGCTGGGTTACATCCTGAAACTTGATGCTTTACACATACAGGAAAAACACTGTCCTCTGCATTGTTTTCCACTGTAGGTGACACTGGGTATTCAGCTTGAATATTTGGTAGTATGCAAACGTGGGTACCATCCAATCCTTCCCTCTCCACAGTCCCAACTTATATTTGGTATAAGGGATCTCTTACCTTGCACGTGATTCTGTGTAGGCACAGGTGTCCTGTGTAAGCCAATGAGGTACTTAGGATGTCAGGATAATTCTCTACACATCTATCAATTTTCAAGACCTCAGACTTGGGCTACTTTCTCATGTACTGCAATGAGGGGATGGTCAGCTGGTTGTCTGAATACAGGTAGCACACACAAAATTAAGGTACTAAAAATATTATTTGTGCTATGTGATGCATTTTTTTCTTTTCAAAATGTATAGATATAGAAATGAAGTCGTTCAGTTACTCAGTTCTATGCCACTTTCTCTAATTGTCAGTAAGGCAATGGCATGCAGCGCTGTGTCCTCTGCTTCTCCTCCTGATCTATAGTCATCTTCTTCAGGGCGGTTTCACGGTCCTGCCCTGCGGTGTCCTCTTTAGTAAATTTTCCTGCAGGTGTGACCATCACCTTTCTTCAAGACTATGTTGTGTGCTTCTCTCAACTGCATCAGTTGGTGTCATCTGACACTTGATGAGGGGCCCTCAGCACGGCACTTAGGAATGGTCTGGTCTGTCTCCCCCTTTTCTGGTATGTAGTGCTGCTCCACGGGTTGAAGGTGCTCATCTGTTGCAGGTACCTCTGTCTCAGTTGTTGTTGGTGCGGATCTGTACCTAGTGCTATGAATCCACTCAGGACGTCACTGCACCTTCTCCGCCTTCCGCATCACCAGAAGCATGAGGTGTGGTCCAGTCCACCTAGAACTAAGAGAAACATCTTTCATTTTTCTCACCATGACCATGTCTCCAGCTTTAAAAGGGTGTGTGGGCTTTGAGGACCGATGGTGCAAAGCTTCCTTCACCTGGAGATGGTGATGCTTCAAGACTGCTGACAACTTTATAGCATAGTCAGAAATGTTTTAATCTGTCCACAGAAGTGCTGCTTGAGATGCTGGAAGAGGAAAACTTAACCCCACAGACATAGACTGCCCCATCAGTGCCTCATGGGTTCTTATAGATGGCCTTATAGATGGCGTTGCCCTTATGGCATGCAGCACTAAAGGATATATGAATCAGGCCATTTCAGACCTGTTGCATCAGTTGTCTTTGCTAATATATTTTTTTTGTGGAGTTCATCCTTTCCACCTGCCCTGAACTTTGGGGGTGGTAAGGGGCATGCTGTTTCCACTATATTCCCAAACATTCACCCATCTTTTGCAAAACTGCAGCCACAAATTCACCCCTCTGTCGCTATTTATCCCCTTGGGCATCGCACAACAGTTGCCACATCATTCTTCCTCGTGGGAAACGCCTCCACCCATTTTGAAAATTGATCCAAACACAACAGCAAATATTTGAATCCAATCACTGGGGGCATATAGGCAAAATCTATTTGGACATTGGTAAAGGGACCCTAAGGTACTGGTAAGTGATCATGTGTACCAGGGGACTGGCTTTTAAAATGTTGGGCTCAGATAAGACATTGGGAGTGGAATTGTGCAGTGAAGGCAGTTATCTCTTGTGCAAGCTATGCCTGTCTAATTAGCTCATTCATCCCGCCTTGTGCCATGTAAGTGGGTCCATGAGCAAGCCTTGTAAGGGGAAGGAACATACTGCATGGAGCCATAGGGCTCCCGTCCCGGTGGATCCACAATCCCTCATCATTTTGCTCACATCCAGCATCAATCCACACTCTCTCCTCACCTGGTATTGCAGACCATTGTGCTTCCTTCACATCAGCTAGCAACAAATGTCTCTGAATGAGCTGAATTTTGTTAATGATTTTTTGCCATTAGGGGCACCATCTATACTTGCTGTAACATGCTCTCTTTTGCTTCTGTGTAAGCCATGGTGTTTCCTCTGGATATCTTGATATTAGCTCTTGAATGGGCCTCCCATTTTATGACTCCTATGGAGTTGGGTAGTAGTATTGCTTTTAACAATTTTTTTTATTAAAAGGCCATTTTTAATCGGGCGCCCTGCTGCTGTTATGGAACCACGATACTGCCACAGCTGGCCAAAATGGTGGACAACTTCATAGGCATAACGTAAGTCAGCATAAATGTTAACAGTTTTCCCCTCAGTTAGGATGCATGCTCTTGTTACAACATACGGCTCAGCTTGCTGGGTAGATGTGCCAGGGGGCAGAGCTGCACTTTCAATGATGGTGTCTACTGTTGTTATAGCATACCCAGCTCTGTAATCAGTGTATGCTAGTCTGCTGGAGGAACCATCAGTGTATCACTCATAGTCTGCCTCTTCAAATGGTGTCTGTTGTAAATCTGGTCTGGGGGTGGTGCATGTTTCTACAACCTCAACACAGTCATGGTCAGGGGTCTCATCAGATTCACCTACTGCAGGAAATAATGTTGCCAAATTAACAGGTGGGCATTTTTTAATGGTGATATTAGTATTAGACAACAACGTGACCTCATAACCTGTGCGCCTGGCCATCGCAAAATGCTGTATTGCTGCTGATGACAACAACAACTGTACTGAATGTGGTACATAAACAATACAGTAGTCCATCACAATGAGAGCCGCTCTCTCTCCCATCATAGCGGTGGCAGCCACTGTTCTCAAACAAGCTGGATGCCCAGTCACGCCTGCAGGCAAAGTCACAGTGTAATTCGCCACAGGCCTTTTTCCAGAGCCATGCAGCTGTGTAAGCACACCATGTGAAATGCTGTTTTGCTCTGACACATAGAGAAGGAAGGGCAGTTTGTAATCAGGCAGACCCAATGCTGGCACAGTACACAATGTCCCTTTCAGTTTCTTGAAAGATTCTGCAAGTTCATTAGTCCATACAGTGTTGTAGGGTGCATTTCCTCAAGACTGCAGCATAGGATCTGTACTCAGGGATCCACTGGCAGCAGTAGTTCATCATCCACAGGAAGAATATCATTCCTTTTTTGGTGGATGGGGGCTGCATGCTTTAAATCATTTTTATTCTGTCAGGTGGTATGCAGCATGTACCTTTGAATACCACATAACCCAGGTAAGTCACTTTTTTGGGCTGCACAGAAATGTCGACAATGAGGCTTTGTGTCCTCTCTCCTGGAGGTGGTTGAGCAGAGCTACAGTGTGTTTTTCACAAGCCTCAAGTGATGGAGATGCCACGAGGAGGTCATCAGCGTTCTGCAAGATGACACTACTGCCTTGGAGATGTAAGCTGTCCAGGTCTTTCTTTACTGCCTGTGCACAGACCGTGGAACTCTCTGTGAAGCCCTGGGCCAGTCTTGTGAAAGTGTACTAGGTATCCTTTATTGTGAAGGCAAAAATGTACTCACTCTGTGGATGAACTCTAATACTGAAAAATTCACTTGCGAGATCTATAACTGAAAAGTACTTTGCTTCTGCAGGTATAGAAGATAATATAGTATTGGTGTCAGTCACAACAGGTGCTAAAGGAACCACAATGTTATTTATCTGGCGTAAATCCTGCATGAATCTATACTACCCTGTGTTGCATTTGGGCAATGGAATTATTGAACTATTACAGGGGCTATTGGTCTTTTTAATGATACCCTGTTGTAAGAGAGACTCAATCACAGGTTTTATTCCCTCCTCTGCCTGAGGTGACAGTCTATACTGACAAACATAATGTGATTCTGCATTTTCCTTAAGCGTCACTTTACGGGGAGGGCATGTTTTTCCTCGGAGTTCACTTGTTCTAGGACCTTGTTTTTAGTCAGCTGTAAAGCCATATTCCCTTCAAGCTTATCAAAATCTGCAGCCCTGTTGTTTCTGAGCATATACAACGTTCTTCTCCATCTCCCAATACAGACATAACTGGCAAAGGAAATGTAAAATCTTTAGTTCTTTGTAAGTCCCGGAGACGTTTGACCATGAGGCCCAAATCTTTAGGGTAAAATCCTGGTGCTACAGCTATAGACACGTGTGGTTCTGAAGCTGGCACTTGAAATAACCTCTCTTCCTGTGGTCCCAGCTCAATGCTCACAGCACACCCTATGTTGCCTACATACAATGCGTCTTTGAGCAACTCCATTGTCCAGAACAAATATTTGTCTGCCATGTAGGTGTACCATTCAGGCACTGGGCCTGTAAAAAAATTCTGCAGTACAGTGTATAGACCAAGGTACTAATGCTAACTGCACTAACTAAGTCACCAGATCACTCTCAATGTCAAGGCTGTATTTAAACAGTTACACGCCATTGTAGAAATCTCCCTGTAACGAAGTCCATTGGTAGCATGCTGGACAGAGAGACAAGACAGGCTTTGGACATAACATAGATTCCTCACTTAATTTGCAAGCAGTGGGCGCTCTATTAGCCAATTCTAACCTGTCCTCAGGTACTTGTAAGTAAATCCCATTTTGTGAAAAATATAATGTTGCACACAATTTATAGAGGAGGTCTCTTCCCAGCAAATTGATGGGTGCATCTGGTGACAGGAGAAATTGATGGGTCATTGTGAAATCCTCAAAAGGAAACAGGTAGGGGTTCTAATAACTCTTCATGCATCAGCATTCCATTTACAGCTACAGTAGTTACTGTTTTGCCACTACTTGGATCCAGCTTGTTTCTAACTGATGAGATAGTTGCACCACTGTCTATTAGGATTCAATTTCCTTACCTCCTACCTTAGTTGAGAACATGTGATTCTCCTCAGGTGTGTCAGATAACTTCATCATAAAGCACTGGACTCGTCGGTTTTCTGCTGCTTGGGGCATCTCTCTCTCTCCTGTTTCTCAACAGGGGTGATAAAGACATATCTAGATTATCTGTGCATATAATTACATGCTGTCACTTGCTTAGACTTTGAATCATCTTTGAATATTTATTTCGATATTTTATGTGGTCTGCTTTCCCAGTGGTAATTAAATTTGCCATGTCTGGATTGTAAGATTTATTTCAATACAATTCTGTTCATTATCCAAAGTAACCCCTGTGATCATTGAGGGAGACTGAAAAAGGACACAGCCTGCTATTAGGCAAAATAAGGAAGATTGGCCCGCATTCCAACAAGAAGAGAGAAATATACACACTTCATGTGAAACTTAGTTTTGGTGAACCCCTGGAGACTTGCCAATCCTAATGGGATTTTTGTTTCATCTTGTGTGTCCAAGGGATTGCGTCAATAATAAAGTATTTTATTGCCCATGTAGTGCGTTGAATAACTCACTGGATTCACTATTCAGACAAGCAGTATATTAGATCAGGTCCTCATCTAGGGTAAGGTGTAAATGTCGAGTGATAGACACAGAATGAGTCACTGAAGACACTGAGCGATCAATAGACAGGTGGAAAAACTGTCCCTAACTAGAGATCATGTAGAGTATATTGAAAGAGTGAAGGATTCGATGGCTTGGTGAATAATGTATTGGCATCATAAATGATGTATTTGAGAGTGAAGTAAATTCATAAATATTCCTTTACATCGAGGAACGATAGCCCAGAGAAGAAATAGCGGGAAGAGACACTAAGGGGGTCATTACAACCCTGGCAGATGGTGTTAAAGGTGCGGTAATACCGCAAACAGGCCGGCAGAGAAAAAAAGAGAATCATGACCCTGGCGGAAACCGCCAACAAAGACAGCCACTTTAACACAACGCCCGCCACGGCGGTACAGACAAGTGGCGGTCACCGCCAACAGACAGGCGGAAGACAATGTACCGCCCATAGTATACCAACCCGCCAATCCGCCACCTTTTCCGGGGCGGATTCACCGTGGATAAAAACACGGCGGAAACAGTTTCTGCAATGGGAAAACGCTCACCTTAACACATCCCACGAGGAAGGAGGACACCATGGAGCCGGAATTACAAATCCGACCGGCCCTTGTATTCCTACTCATCTACGAAGACCAACGCCGGCGCCGGCGAAGACAACGATGAGTACTGCACCTACGACATAGGGGAGGGGGGAGGCAAAAGTCAGGGGGACACACACAAAACACCCCCACCCTCGCATATTACAACACACACACCAATGCATTTAGAAACATCACAGTAACAACCCACAACCCCCCCGGAAGAATGCAAAGACAAAACGAAATCAGTTCAAACATTGCAATGTATCAATATACATGTCTCAAATATATACAGATATATTATAAAATCATTCAAAAGTATATACGTTACGAGAAGTAGTGCAGATAAGCACATATCAATGTCCGTGCACCACTAGTCCAAAAATGCATGGGCGAGGCCCACACAAGATACCTGTCCACAAACGGAGAGAACACTGCCGGGGCATCAGAGAGAAATACAACAGGCACCTCAGGGGGAAGGGGGGGCACCTCAGCCGGATGAGTGCAAAGCCAGATCCACAACGGGGCTCCATGCCCATTGATGTATCCTGGGGAGTGCAAAGCCACAGTCTCTCAAGTCTCTACAGTGGGTAGTTTGCCCACTGGACCATCCTGGGGAGTGCAAAGCCACAGTCTCTCAAGTCTCTACAGTGGGTGGTTTGCCAACTGGACCATCCTGGGGAGTGCAAAGCCACAGTCTCTCAAGTCTCTACAGTGGGTGGGTTGCCCAATGGACCATCCTGGGGAGTGCAAAGCCACAGTCTCTCAAGTCTCTACAGTGGGTGGGTTGCCCACTGGACCATCCTGGGGAGTGCAGAGCCACAGTCTCTCAAGTCTCTACAGTGGGTGGGTTGCCCACTGGACCATCCTGGGGAGTGCAAAGCCACAGTCTCTCAAGTAGATAACAGCCTCCACTGGTTCTGGAGGGGGACTGGTGCCCAAAGTTCTTCATCCTGTGAAGGACAAACAGAGTGGATGGATCTCTCCACTGGTTCTGGAGGGGGACTGGTGCCCAGACTGGATTAGTCTCCCCGTGACAGTTCCTGTCCCGTCACTGTCCCAGCTGCACATGGGATAACGATGCTTGATGTGGCGGTCTTTTCCTTCTTCAGCGGTGCATGCCCTGTTCAGCGGTGCTTGCCCTGTTCAGCAGTGCATGCCCTGTTCAGCGGTGCTTTGCCATGGCGGTCTCTGGACTGTTCAGCAGTGCTTTGCCATGGCGGTCTCTGGACTGTTCAGCAGTGCTTTGCCATGGCGGTCTCTGGACTGTTCAGCGGTGCTTTGCCATGTCGGTTCTGGACTGTTCAGCGGTGCTTTGCCATGGCGGTTCTGGACTGTTCAGCGGTGCTTTGCCATGGCGGTCTCTGGATTGGGCATTGGTGTGTGGCATGACGTTCTCTGGACTGGGCATTGGTGTGTGGCATGACGTTCTCTGGAGTGGGCATTGGTGTGTGGCATGACGGTCCCTCATTGCCCAGCAGGGCTGTGGCTGCTGGGGCCCTCCTGGGCAATGACTCTGGCGGTGGCGGTGGTCTCCTGACCAGTGACGATAGTTGGAACCTCCTGGGCACTGACTCCAGTGGTGGCGGTGGTCTCCTGACCAGTGACGATACTTGGGCCCTCCTGGGCACTGACTCCGCCAGTGGTCTCCTGACCAGTGAGGACGGTGCTGGCGGTGGCGTCCCGGCCGCCGGGAAGGATGCCGCCCTTCTCCACTGTGATGCTTCTTCTGGCCCTTCCCCACCTTTGGAGGAGTCACAGCTGACTCTGCAATCCCCCTGGGACCCCTGTGAGTTGTTTTGCCTCCAGGAGTTTTCACACAGTCCCGTCGGCCACTTTCCAACTTCAGAGCCTTTACAGGGGGTGGACTGGCAGTGCCTTGGCTCCGTGTCACACTGCCTGCCCTGGTGGCCGGTGCACTCCACACACCTTGAACACGCACCACTGGTACTGGAGGCTTTTTGGCTGAGGTGCTACGACGGGACTGATGAATTGGAGGGGGGGTGGGGGCAAAAAGGTCATCTTTGCAGAGGGACAGTTTCTGACAAACACTGGGATGGGTAGCTGGAGAGGGTCTGGGAGTGGAGGAAGAGGAGGTGGTTGTAGGAGGTGTCACTTTAGGTGTTTTGGGTGCAGGTGCAGGTACTGGAGGCTGTTGTGAGGTGGATGGATGTTGGGTGTGTGGGTGCCCGCGTTTGTGTACTTTGGGAGGGGGCGTCACAGACACACTGGGAGAGGACACAGGGGACGTGTAAATGTGAGTGGAGGTGGTGATTGCAGGTGAGCGGGGTGTGGTGCTGGGTGTTCTGGTGCGAGTCCTGGTGCCTGTAGATGTAGTGCATGCAGGTGAGAGTATAGACGAGACTGGGCGGGAGGAGGGAGACGATGAGGAGGGGGACACAGTGGAGGCAATGGATGTTGCTGTGTCTGTATGTATGTGATGCTTGTGTGAGTGCCTGTGGGATGTGTGGTGTCTATGTTTGCCTGAGCTACTTTTGTGTGTTGAGGTGTGTGCATGCTGGTCTGATGGTGTGCTTGGAATGGGCTGGGGTACAGGGGATTGGGTCTGGGTGGAGGAGGTTGGAGGGGGGAGGCTAGACACACGAACAATGGCTGCCATCAGTGCTGAGGCCAGAGATTACAGGGTTCGCTGAAGGACAGCCTGACCAGAATGAATGCCCTCCAGGAATGCATTACCGTGTTGCAACTCCCTTTCTGCACCCTGGATGGCATTCACAATGGTAGACTGCCCAACAGTGAGTGACCTGAGGAGGTCAATGGCCTCCTCAGTGAGGGCAGCAGGGGTGACTGGGGCAGGGCCGGAGGTGCCTTAGGCGAAGGTGATGCCCACCCTCCTGGGTGAGTGGGCACGGGGCGAACGCTGAGGGGCTGCTGGGAGGGCGGTGCTGATAGGGGAGGTGGCGGCTGTACCTGTAGAAGTGGGGCGCACAGATGGTGCCGCCACCACAAGGGAGCTCCCATCGGCGGACGAGTCCGTGTCGCTGGTTGGTGATCCGGTGGCCGACGTGAAGCTCCCCTCGCCCTCCGTCCCACTGGTGCATCCTGAGTCCGTGGTGTGGCCCTCCATGGCCATGTGGGATGCAGCTCCCTCGTGCTCCGGTGCCACTGTACCTCCGCCTGATGATGCTGATGCACAAAAGAACAGGGAGAGCACAAAAAGAGGGGGGTAGACAGAAGAAAGACAGGTTGAGTGCATGGCATACCGCTACCGTTAGCGGACAATACAGACACAGCAGCCCCCTGCACTATGCCGTGCTCCTGGCCTCTGCAGATGCAATTCCTGGGATCTGGCCTACATGGCTATGGTGGACATCTGCACACATGGATGCCACAGGGGCATGTATACCTGTACTTGGCACTCTACTGCGGTGGGGTAGAGTGCCACATGGCCTTCATTATGGAGGGGCCTAGCCTACATATTTCTGCCTGGCCTAGGTACACCCACAGCCCTCCTCCCTCAGCCAGCCCCTCCACTGCACGCCAAGTACCCAGAATGAGGTTGTACTCACCCCCTTGTGTCTGCTATGATGCCCTCAAGCGCCCATCCAACTCAGGGTAGGCCACCGCCAGGCTCCGGAACATCAGGAGGGTCATGGTGCGACGGGCACCCCTCCCACGTTGGGAGGCCATCCCCAGCTGAGCCTCCGCCGTCTTCTTGCTCCAGCGGCGAATGTCCTCCCATCTTTTCCGGCAGTAGGTGCCCCGTCTCTAGTGGACCCCCAGGGTCCGGACGTCCTTGGCGATGGCACGCCAAATGTCCTTCTTCTGGTGGGCGCTGACCTACATGACATGCACAAGGGAAGAAGAGAAGTCATTACCAACTGCACAGTCAAAGTGAGTGTCCCCCCTCCCTACCCTAGCCATGTGGCACATTCATTCACATGCATTAATGTTCCCTGAACTCTGCCCCCTTCCCTCTTACAACCAGCCCTCTCCACCCAGGCCTAGCCCATACAACGTGCTACCTGTGTACTAACCTGTTGGTCTGGAGGACCGTAGAGTAGCGTGTACTGGGGTAGGACCCCGACTACTAGTTTCTCCAACTCCTGAGCAGTGAAGGCAGGGGCCCTTTCCCCAGACGCAGCAGCCATCGTCGCTTCCAGACCGAGGTCACAGCAGCACTTGCAGTGTAGGTCCTGTCCTGTCGAAGATCAGGTATCTAGTGATTGAACAGATAGAAAATGGCGGTGACGTCCGCGGCGATGCGTATCATCACCGGCGGCGCACTTGTTCATTGGCTCTTGGGACCCATAGGATCGAATGTTAACCAATGCAGCATTGCGCCGCGGTCTACGACCGCCTACCGCGACGGTGTGCAACGGCAACACAGTTACCCCACAATCCCATTCTCCCAGTTTAGAGGTCAGGCAGCCGCCATTTCAGGGGCCCACATGGCTTCATTTACTTCTGCGTCACACATAGCTAGGCCTACACTCAACATACATACAGGAAGGGTTTTGTGTTTGGTGTCGTGTTCTGTGTAACTGTGGGTGCATACATGGAAAAAGTTGACTCTGTGGTCGCTGTTGTCCTTCCTAGGCACCGTCAGCTGGGACAATTGAGAAGATGGCGGAATCCTCCGGTGTACCGACCGCTGGTGGACCTGTTGACAATGGAGGAGCGACATTTAATCGTCATCTACAGGTTTGACCGTGCCACTATCCAGGAACTATGTACCCAGTTGGAGCCAGACCTGATGTCACCAATCCGCCATCCTACTGGAATCCCCCCTGACGTGCAGGTGCTGTCAGTGCTCCATTTCCTTGCAAGTGGCTCTTTTCAGACAACAGTGGCCATGGCATCAGGGATGTCCCAGCCTATGTTTTCCAATGTGCTGTCCAGAGTGTTGTCTGCCCTGCTGAAACACGTAAGGAGATACATCATTTTCCCTGAGGTGGAAGATTTGGCTACAGTGAAAGGTGACTTCTATGCCCTTGGACATATCCCCAACATCATAGGTGCTATTGATGGCACCCATGTAGCTCTGGTCCCACCCCACAGGAGTGAACAGGTGTACAGGAACCGTAAGAGTTATCATTCCAGGGGAGGGAGTCAGTCATACAGCAATATTTCCAGTGACACACAGGTGAGAACATTTTCATTTTTACCATTACATTCACTGTCACACGTCTTCCTCTATCCTGTGTGTAATTTCATAGGATTATTTGGTAACTGAGTTGTTCCTTTCCATTACGGTTTCACAGGTGTGCTTACCAACGTGTGTCATCTGCATGCATCCTTCAAGGACTTGTGATGTGTGACATAGGTATGTTGCCTTTACAACTAGAAACGCATTTTGACACTGTCATTGATAATACATTTTATCAAATCATAGACTGACTCAACATTGTTTTGTGGTTCAAGGGTGTTTATTTAAGTGCTCAAAAATGGAGGGGGGTTGAAAAATGGTGAGGGGTGATGGTGGAGGAATGTCCATGGCAGAGTCCAGTCTATTATTCTCAAAGGTGCACTGCCCATATGGGGCAGTTTAAGTATGGACAGGGTAACAAAGTGAGACAGTGGGAGGACAATCAGGGTGGTCTCATTTCCTGGCGGGGGTCTTGCCATCTTGCTCTGTCCTGTTCCTGGATCTCAGGGACCACTTGCGTGGTGGTTGTCCATCTGCAGGGGGTGGGGTGCTGGTGTGGTGGTCCTGTGGCGGGGCATCCTGTCCACTAGCGCCGGCGGAGGTGGTGGGCAGTTCATCGTCCATGCTAGTGTCAGGGGCCCCTTGGAGTGCCACTGTGTCCCTCAATGTCTGCTGTATGTCCTTCAGCACCCCTACGATGGTGCCCAAGGCGGAGCTGATGGTCCTGAGCTCCTCCCTGAACCCCAAATACTGGTCCTCCTGCAGGCACTGGGTCTCCTGAAACTTGACCAAGACCGTCACCATCGTCTCCTGGGAGTGGTGGTATGCTCCCATGATGGATGAGAGGGCCTCGTTGAGAGTGGGTTCCCTTGGCCTGTCCGCCCCCTGTCGTACAGCAGCCCTCCCAGTTACCCTGTGTTCCTGTGCCTCCGTCCCCTGGACTGTGTGCCCACCACCACTGCCCCCAGGTCCCTGTTGTTGTTGGGGTGGTGGGTTATCCTGGGTTCCCTGTAGTGGTGGACACACAGTTGATTGACCTGTCCTGGGTACGGAGGTTTGGGCCCGCTGGGTGGGTGCTGTGCTGGTGTTACCAGAGGGTGGAAGGTCAGTGTTGGGCTGTGCCTGTGCAAGGGGAACCGACTGTCCCGAGGCCCACGATGGTCCGGGCTGGTCATCAGGATCCAGTAGGGCAGAGCTGCTATCGTCACTGTGGGCCTCTTCTGTGGGTGGAGTGGAGTTGTCTGGACCCTCCGGTGTGGTGACGGTCCTTCGTGATCCTGCAGGGGCATAAGAGCATGATTATTGCATGTGTGTGTGTCATGGTGTGCAATGGGTGGGTGAGCGTGTACCCCAGTGCAAGCATTCCTGTGTGGGGTCTTGTGCGATGCTGGTTAGGGGTTGTTATGGGTATGTGCAGTGAGCATGCTTTAGTGATGGGTGTCCATGCTTAGTTGTGTCATGCAGGGCTTGGTGTTGGGATGTGTGGTTTGTGTTATTAGTACATTAGTGAGGAGTTGGAGTGATAGGGGAGGGGGCGAGGGTGGGGGTGTGTGATAGCATGCAGGTAGGGTGGGGGATCTGATAGTTAAGCTTTGACATACCAGTGTCCATTCCTCCACCGACTCCTCCGAGGCCCTCTGGATGCATGATGGTCAAGACTTGCTCCTCCCATGTTGTTAGTTGTGGGGGAGGAGGTGGGGGTCCGCCGCCAGTCCGCTGAACCACGATGTTGTGCCTGGAGACCGCTGAACGCACCTTCCCCCGTAGGTCGTTCCACCTCTTCCTGATGTCCTCCCGATTTCTTGGATGCTTTCCCACAGCGTTGACCCTGTCCACGATTCTGCGCCATAGCTCCATCTTCCTGGCTTTGGATGTGTGCTGCACCTGTGAGCCAAATAGCTGTGGCTCTACCCGTGGGATTTCCTCCACCATGACCTGGAGCTCCTCCTCGGAAAAGCGGGGGTGTCTTTGGCGTGACATGGGGTGGTGTGTGTGATGTGTGGGGCGGTGTCAGTGTTGATGTGTGTGGTGATGTGTAGTGGTGTGTGGTGTTTTGTGTGTGGATGTTGTGTGGGTGATGGTGTTGTGTGCCTCTGTGTGGTGGGATTGTCTATTCTGTGCTGTCTCTCTGGCCTTTGTGACTAACTTTTGGTCGAAGGGGTTTGTGGGTGATGTGGGTGTGTGTTTTATATTGAATTGGGTGTGTGGGAGTGGTGTGTGTATGTGTATCAGGTGTGTGTATTTGGAATTGTCCAATGTGGCGGTGTTTTGGAGATGTGTGTGTATTTTGAGCGCGGCGGTGTGTACCGACAATGGAATACCGCGGTTAAAAGACTGCCGCGTGGATTCATGGGTTGTAATAGCATGGGCGTGTTTCTGTTGGCGTGGAGGTGGAGGTTTTGTTTTCGCCAGTTTAACACTGACCTTTGGTGTGGCGGACTTGTGTGGGTGTCTGGATTTCGGCGGATTCCGAGATGTGTGTCATAATAGCTGTGGTGGAATTCCGTGGCCGCGGCGGTGTATTGGCGGTCTTTTGCAGGGCGGTAAGCGGCTTTTACCGCCAATGTTGTAATGACCCCCAAAATCCCTTGTGGTCAGGTGTATAGAGGATGAAAAATGCCAATAGGGTCGGGGAGGCACTGGAAGACTAATGATTAATTGGCCAAAACAAAAAGGGATCCAAGGCCATCAGAGTTCAGATTAAGCCACTGCTTTCTGAAGAAAGTTAAGTTGTTTTATTCAAATCCCACTGTGAGGCTCAGTAGCAGAGGTAACACAGCAAAGACTTTTCACACAATGAATCAATGAAGAAAGAAACATCTCACATTTTTACAACTTCAAGTAAATTGGGTGAAATGGGAGGCAATGCTGTGAAACAAGAGAACCCACAAGTTGTTCCTTTGTACCTGATAAATGTTGGGTGCATCTCAGTTGAAGTATATAAAAATAAAACAGAACTGAGGCCTTGATTGCGTAGTGTAAGATAAAGCTTAAAACTTTATGGGACTTCCAAAAGTGTGATGGACTGAGCATGCGGCTATGGTGCCTAAAGCAGGTCATCACATTAATGGCCTTACTGAAATCAAAATACATATTTTGCCTGCTACCACTGGAAATCCATCTGATAAGCTATGAAAAGTTGAAGTGGAAGTAAAAAAGCATGAATGTGGAACAAGTAATCCAGTTGGTTTCCAGATGCCCCGCATTTTCTGCTTAAACCAAAATGCATCTTGAAGGAAGAAAACTGTATGGAAGCTGACCATTAGCTAGGGACCGGGGAAATGGGTATCCCTCGAAACGGTTAGAATCCAGATAGGTTATATAGAATTATTGATGGGTAGTAGTCAACAATAGTTTTCCACTGAAAGGTACCAAGTGACATCAAATAGATGAAAGCAGAGCTCAAGTTGTGTATGATGTAGCTTGGAAGGAACCCTGAGAACCCTGCGATGGAAAACTCCATGTTACTGACAACTTTCTACACATTTATGATCTGTGTACTCCTCCCAAAACCTCTTCCCCTCAACTTCTTCAACTCCATCCCCCTAGAGTACTTTAAAATAACATTTAACCATTGTTCTGGTCCCACCATTGTAATTAAAAACCACCAAATATATTGCATACTCCCGGCATCCTGATACCCCACCAGTCACTCCGTCGTCACTTGTACCCTCACTTCTCCCAAATGCACAAAGTATGCCAGCCACCCTGTGATTCTTCCACACCATTCTCATAAACACTGTATCCCACCACTTACCAGTATTTATAAAATAACCCAATAGCTGCCACATAACTCTCACTTTCTCCCTCCTGTACTAATATTTAAAAATGTATATCTGGCCCCTTTCACCCGCCCCATCACCCTCTGTGCATTCCCTCCTCCACAGCACCCACCGGGCTTTCTACTTTCAATTAGAGAGATGCCACTGCATTGATAGAGGCTCTGTGAGAGGAGCTCAGCATCGCAGCCAGGAATCCCCTGTCACTGAGACTCTGCACAGACCCTTGCTGAGGGGCGAAATGCTGACTGACATTTTCCCACCTCAGTCAGGTCTGTGAAGACCTCAGAGAGGCACATGAGATGGCAAATGACTTTTCCATAACTTCCCTCAGGTATGTGAAGACCTAGGTGAGGCGGTGGCTCAGCACCTTTCATAGCACAAGCTTTAAAGCTGCTTTTATACTGTTCTGACATCAGGGCACTTAAAAATATAACTCTGTTTTTCACAGCTCTGATGCCAGAGCACTCAATAGCTAGGTTTAAAAAATCATATAAGATAATATCTTCTGACAGAAGTCAAACATAGTGGAACAGGTTAAATTTCACTGTACCCCTGATGTCACTACTTAGCCTATATGTATCCGTAACATGATATATAATGTGCGTTCTAACATTATTAAAGTTTTTATTGTGCACTTGAATTCAGTAAAGAAATACATTCACTGTAGAGTTACGAAATAACATACGCAGTGTGCTTTAACCGTATTAAATTAAATGTAATGATTTATATAAGTAGAAAAGCTATCTTCATATTAATTGGAGCGTATTTGCATTAGAAACTAAGGCAATTTATGTGATGTATGCACTAATATTTACAGGTCAACACTGCGAAATATAGTGTTCAGTCACACTTGGGTTTATACATTCCCAATTGTATTGCATTTATTCTAACTGTAACATGAAGTTTAATTGAGATTATGTAATTTACATTTATATGAATATTTAAATTAATATGTGCACAATATAACATGAAATTAAATGCGTATTGGTGAATGGTACATTAAGTTGCCATACCTAGGCCTGTATTTATTTAACATGAGAAACTGCTTTCCATTTCCACTAACGTTTCATTTCATTGCAGGTGCATTCACACAAAATGTTAGTTTGGAAATAGAGATACTGGTGTTTTAGCGATAGAGAGTCTGAGAAAGAAATCTTGACGGAAGAACATGGAGAAACAAAGTATGAGATGACTGTCCCTTATTTAAACATGTTGCAAAGGATGTCTAGAAAACTAAGGACAACAACATTCTCAGGACTGGTCAGGGAGAGGCTGCAAATGTTGCAGGTTACAAGGTGGGGCAAAAGAATAGGATGGAACCTTTGATGGCATGATTGAGAGTGTTGCCTAATAGAATTATGAGGTATTAACTAGCATCCTCACAGTTTGATTTGAGGACATTTTCCCCTGGCCTTTGAGAAGTACAGACCTTTGACTTTCCCTATTGCCCCAATGCTTTGCTGAGTGTGGCTTAGGCTAACCCTTTACTCTCTTTGAGAAGGCTCTTGACTGAGCTTCTGAAATGCTGACACCTTCACTTTCTATTATTATAGCTACACCCTTTTTCAGATAGATTTTTTCCTTTTGCCATAGCTTTTGACTTTGAGATTTGACTTTGAGATTTCACCTATCGACTAATAGATTAATTTGGTTAAATGCTCTTAGACTGCACCCATGTGTAAGAGGGAAGATGGAATATTTTTCCTTTGAACATCAAATTCTTTTGCTGACATTCTGTATCGCAGTAACTGAATTTTTGGTTTGTCTTATGCTAATCTGTCTAAATTTCTTCAGGAGATTTGGCTACCCCATTATAATTTTCTTTCTTAACAGTATGTGTTTAAGATTTGTTTACATTAACCTGAGCATTAATTTGAAATAAATCCTTTAATGTTCTTTCCGATTTGGGGCTTCATTTTGTGTCTAAGTTGATTACGTTGTAAATGAATGATGACTGGTTGTGTGCTAACTTCCTAAGTTAATCCCTTCATAGGAAGGAAAGACCCATCACCTAAAGAAGAAGAGCTAAAAGCGCCATTAAACCTGGAAGCAGAATGATGGTTTCTTCAGGGAAATTAGGGAGTGGGGATGTCTCATTATGACATTGCCCAAACCCAGCCCGAGATTCCAAGCCCATGGTTCATTCAGAAAAGTTGTGGAATCCAGCATTGTTACAACGCATCAAATTTGTGTGAGTAACAAGAGGGTTACGCATTGTGATGCTAATGCTTAGCTTGCAGTGATTATAATGTTTTCGCAGAGAAATTTTAAGTTGTGTGAATGTGGCGCTTATCGCAAAGATTTTCAGATGGTTATCGGTCCATTGTGGTCTAAGATCCGGGATAGTGAGAAAAGTGTACAATACACTATGTTGTTCTTGTCTGCTGCATTGTGGTACTAGTTATGAGACATCGTCAACAGTACTATTGGAAAGGGACTTTCTTTGGTGATTGTGAGAGGTTGGTATAGTGAGTAGGTCGGAAAGTGTCCGAACCATTTTCTGAAGTTATTCAATACCCTGAACCTTTAGAGGAGCAGACTAAGTTGTTGTGAAATGTTGTTTGCTTTTGTTTTTGCACATAGCTTGTTGAGTGAGAGAGTGTTTGTGAGAAAATTGTAACGGAGGGTGAGCCGCTGCAAGGAGTGAGATTGACATCACATAGTGCCGCGCTGGTATTGGATACCTGGAATAAAGCTGCACTGCTATTGGTAAACCACATCATGGAGAGACATGCTGATATTTATTGTCAACGTCGAACAGAGAATTGTGGGTGAGGAATTACTTTCTGGTTGTTAATGACAAGTTATTGTGGGAAAGTTGCAATTTGACTGAAAAATGAAATTCTTTAAGGCATTGCTAAGTTTGATGAAGGGAGTTGTGATTATACCTGTTAGAGTGGGAGAAGAGATACATCCCGAATGTACGCCAGGTCATTATATGATGATAAATGTAGGTCTTCACACTTGTCTTTGGCTTGAACAATGCCACAAGATCACTGAGAAAGTGAATGAACTGGCATTTCCATGCTATGGAACACATACTTTGAGAATCATTGAACATTTGAGATGAATCCTGTATGAGATGAAACCGCCTCCTAGACCTACACAATTTGAAGCACTTAATGCTTGGGCACAGGTAGTGCCTCAGAGACGGAGGGAAATATGAGGGAAAGGTCAGGAAAGTCCTGCATACTTGTGTAGATGCTACATGGGATAATCAACAAAAAAGCTTGGAGAAAAGACATAATTGAGGAAACAAGATTGTATCCTGCTTTGACCAGTGCAGAAGAGAGAAAAACTAAACAAAAGACAAGGAAAAGAAAGAAGAAACAAAGACACTGAGAATAGGGGTGAGGACAGTGATAGTGATTCGGATGAGGATTTCCTAAATGAGTTGGTGTTAGATCATCCACCACCATATAACATGATACAAGCAGGAGGGACAACTGGGATAATAAGGAATTAACATTTCAATGTACCCATAGCACCAGTAGAACTCATTTCAAATCAGACAGGAGAGAGTTTAGGGAGGACAGTACTCCAAAGTCCAAATACATAGGCTATTCCAAATGCACTTACTGTTGCCATCATAATTAGTCCTGTAGTTCCATTGTAAGGACCAAAAAATGGCAGGGAGTAACTTATATACTTTGACTGTACCTACAGTAAGGGGTGTCTCAGGCAATAGCAATTTAGGGAACATAACGATAAGGAGACTTCCTTCAGTTCCATTACAAAGGAACATTAAATGCATCACAAATACAGATCCGACAACAAGTCAGACACGATTGTCCCCAAATGCAAAGTTTTCTCAAGGATCACCACCCTTTTTCATACCCAAAACGAACACTGCCCCAAATGCTAACTGCAGAACTCCTAGGATAGGAATGCCTTTGAATTCGCCAACTCTGCAATGTCCATTGTGAATACTCCAGACAATGTAAATCCGAGTACTTTCTAAGGAGAGATAATGCTTAATATCCCAGCCGAACCAGCAGGTCGTAGTCCCCAAGATGACTGGCTCAAGGGTGTGGACATTCCAGGGGAAACGGAAGGTTCAGGATTCTGTGCGAGGACATTTCAAACCCCAGAAGGAGAGAGGGAAATAGATGTGCTAAACTGAAATAAGAATTGAATTAAATTATACTTGGAACTCTTGACATGTCCTAATAAGACACTTTCCAAGAAGATGAACTATTGTTTGTATGTAAAGACATTACAAGACATGCAGGACAAACTCATGAGAGATTGGCTGAATTAGCTCAGAGATACAAAGTTGATTTGAATAGGTACAACGCTTTACACAGAAGCTATTGCTTGTGCTTTAATGATTGAGACCTTTCTAACATGAGACTGTAAGGATGAAATTACAGATCAGAGAATGAATCGGCTACATTTGAAACTAGAGTGAACAAGACAGATGGGAAGGAAGATCAGTAAAGAAAGAAGAACCGAAGAAAGTAAGGTTAGATCTGCCTCTGACTGTAGCGGATGAGGAAGACATACAAATGCTTCTAATGAGAGAAGTTCCTGGTGTAGGCTATTTTAATGTGCCATGACGTAGGAGCGATCTTGTGTCATTCACAATTGATTTCCTACAGTTGAGGTAGAATCCAGTGAAAAAGGTATATACAGGTCAATCGATTTGTGAAGATTTCAAAGGTCCTATGGGTAGATTTGAACATCTTGTTTGAGACTGTTGTGTCAAGTGATCTGTGGTTTGAATGCAAAATAGCTGTTTAGTGGCCTGAAAAAGCACCTATGATACATCCAGTGACCAAGGATCTGTCTCCAGTGTTGATGAGAAAGTATCATCAGGTGATTATATTTTTGAAATCCAAGATGCCTCCTAAAGACATTGATTGGGTTAAGATTGACAGGACGACCCAAGAGTCCAAAGAGTCAATACATTCCTACTATAAGAGATGTTTACAGGTGTTTAAACAGTATAGTGGCAAAGAGACTATTGAGCCCAATGACATGGGACATTTTGTGTTCAGATTTGTGCATGGATTGAAACCTTAGATTAGCACAACAATTCAACAGCATTTGATTTGTTGGCAGAGTAAATCAGTTGATGACATTCTGAGATAAGCAAAATACTGCAGTGGTGAATTGGAGATAAAACAGAAGAAATTGAAGAAGTTGATGTTGGCACAGATGAAAGTTATACAAAGGAGTCAGATTTTACAATCCATAAGGTACATTGGTGCTATGCAGTGACAGTGTGGAATCACATTTTACAGTTCTTAGGTATGCTATGCCTAGTGGCCCCTGTGATACACAATGACAATCTCTGCACAGGCCTATCATTAAGTAAAGAGGCCTACAAATGTAATTCCCCACTGCTAGGAACGCATTATGTTGCAAGGCTTGCTCTCTGAACAGCCATCATGAAATATCATCGTCATTGCATGCTAGCTGAAGCATTCTCCCTTCTGGAAAGTACCAGTCTGAGTACGTGATGTTCTCAAGTTCTGTCACAAGATGGACCATGTGATATTAGGCACGTAGGCCACCTTGTGTAAAATCCTTTTCTATGCTTTTTGTTACTATATATGGTATGATAGGAAAAACTACCTCAGCCATAATGGAGAAGTAGTCATACGTCAATCATACGTCAAAGCCAAAGAACCAATAAGACGTTGAATTATGTTTGTGATTTAATACTATAAAAGATCGTGTATTACTTCCTTGTATTAGGCTGTTCGTGTACACTAGTACAGAGCATCCTCCATGTACATGTCTTTCTACTCTATCCCTAATGAATTATTAAATGTTTATCTAGAAAGAGCTGGCTAACGGTCGTTTGTATCCTGAATGGGTGCTGAATAATTAGGCTTCTACATTTGGTGGAAGAATTGCGGTCTCGTTCAGCGAATAGCTTCCTTCAGCCCGGCTCCTGTTTCGGTTGGGGCGACAGCTGACCCATTGGACAGGGCCCCTCCTGCGGCAGAAGCTGGAGCTGTCGTGAGTATCTATTGCTGCTTCGTGGTCCTGCTCTCGCTGTTTGCTCTACTGTATTTTCGGTGTAAATATTGCGAAAAAAGGGAGGTAACTGGGGTGTTTCGTTAATATGTTTCCTGCATAGAGTGGTTATGCATTTATGGTTAATATTTCTATTTGCCGTACCCCTTAGCCAGCTCTTTATAATGACATTTTTTTTCTCTGTCTCCGGTGGAATGCCAAGGGCATTTCTTCCTCTGTTGTCCTCTGTTGCGGGCTCCGATAATGCACCTCGTGAAAACATTCAGATAGTTAACTATAGCCGTCCGCCGGCTGCTAGCATTCTGCTAGCATTCTGTGTTAATTTGGTCCTTCCATTGTATTACACCATTTCCTTCCTCCCTGCGCTGCAGCTGTATACTTAGAATAGCTTCCTGTATTTCATGTAGCTTGTTACTGTTAAAAACGAAGTCCGAGGAATAGAGGCAACTAGCGGTGTTGCTTCAGAACACAGCGCGAGTCGCTATTTGCAGTCCCCAGCTGGAGGGGCTGGGGTGTATAACTCTGGCCAGAGAGGGTGTTGTAGGCGCCAAGCCAACCCCAGGTTAAAAGGGCGTTGCCCAGATGTGGAATGGAATGGTAGTGGTCCGTTTCAGGGTCTATGTGTCCATTTAAGAGGAACTGGCAGGTGTTGTCAGCGTCCTTGTGTGTATAGGAGTGATAGTGGTTCATTCCAGTAACTGGATGATAGTTGTTCATTCCAGTGGAGCAGGCAGGCTCTGTTTGTCGTGTTAAACAATTGTTATGTTATCTGTTTCCTGTGATATTGCAGCTCTTTGAACAATGCTTATGGCATATTGAACTATCGGCTACTCATGTGAAATGGTGTAAACTATAGATGCTGGTTTGATCACGTGTGTGTGCGAAAGTGGTTTTTGAGCTATAAATACGTGTGTGTGTGAAAGTGGTTTTTGAGCTATGAATACGTGTGTGTGCGAAAGTGGTTTTTGATTCATGAAGGAAAGGTTCACCACAAGGTGGTGTACTGTGATTTATTTTGACTGCATGCATTTGCGATTTAGGCTAAGAATTTTTAGAAAATTTAAGACTAGGTGGGTGGACTCCTGGGCGACATAATACAGATTTGTATGACAATTGACTGATTTAATCTGCAAACACCAAACAGTACAAACACCGCCCTGCACTCACTACATATTTGATACAAGGGGTGGGAGTAGGATCACCCAACAGGGCTAGTTGTACTGTGACCCTTGTCTATGGTTCTGCCGTCACATGTGGTTGCCTGACTTGTTCACCGCTATTGCATTATCTGTGTGTCACTGGCCAAGGATCTGGTCCAGTTTCCAATATCATACAGCCGCACCCTGTCCCAGGGCAGGAATGCAAGGGTGTGATATATTTTATCTTTCCCTCCTGACTATTCTGTAATCTCTTGATTCGCCCCAAAGGACGCCAGTGTGGACGCCGTCACTAGCACCTTGGGTATTGTCTGATTTCAAACTTTGTGTGAGCTAAGGTGGACATGGCCGGCTGAAATTGTGGCATGAATGCAGACCGGCTTGCTTCCTGATTTTACTAATAAATAATTGCGGCTGACAGAAAGAGGCTGCGTGCGTGAATGTACCCATTGTTATCCCTTCTGTGTCATGGGGTATGAGTGGTGTTAAAAAAAATACACCCACATCCTACTGTTTTCTGGAGCGATTGTAATTGGCTTCGTGTTATGTAACAAACGGCTAGGGTAAGACAGTCACGAGGAACCCTCTTAGTAAAGGCAAACTAGAGACACATCAACATAGCCCCAAGGACAGTCCAGCGTACCAAATAGAGGCGAAAGAAGGCCTATAGGCACTACTGTACTTAGACTTTGACTTTGCAAGGAAACTGACAGTAGTGTTTCTGTGGCTTTGCGGACATGTGTGGTGCTTTACAATGCCGCCTACATACTAGTAGCATATGGGATGTCCCTTGAATGTGGGGCTGTCCTGTATGTGGAGGATTAAACAAAAAAAACAAAAAAACAAAACTGAACTGAAGAATGGTTTCCTCCACATGGTGGGGGGGCTGACAAGGGCATGGAAGATTGGAGGACGAAGAAAAAAAAAAATAGAGATAATAGGGGCTTGTCAAGCTCTCTTCCTGTGGCGAGTGCACAGTCACAGGAACAAAACATCGATTTTGTTTGAAGACATTTGGGAAATACACTACAGCCTGAGGGCACCACAACAGGGACCAAACACTCTGAGCTGCCTCTACAACAGCAGGCAGAGACGGAACGTGAAAGCCGCACCCTGGCATGGCATTTGATGGATGAGGAAGTGAAAAATAAAAGCAAAACGTAAGAGACCTTGTGAAAGAATTAGACAGTTATTCCATAGCCAGGGTAAAGAGGAAGTGGCTAACGCAATTAGAAAACATGAACAGAAGTACGAACAGATATCAAATGAAATGGAAAGGTGTATTGGCAAGGGGCGAGAGGGATCACACAATTTACTATGGGATATGTCCATATATGCACATCACACAATCCATAACATCAAGATGTGGAAGGAGGTGCTCAGCAATACAAACACACAGCTGGAGATCACAAGACACAGTCTCTCGACGTACATAAAAATGTACAGAGTTAAACAGAATAATAGCCATGGGAAGGGCTGCTTTGGAAGGATCTGGATACATTGTTTAGCATTATTGTACCATGAGATTTGTGGGAGGATTGTAAGAAGGCAATACACTGGCCTGAAATATGTGACCACTACTCCAATTACTACACTATCATTTGGCGCTAGACTGAGTATGGGAAAGGTTTGCAAGTAGACAAGGGATGGCTGTAACATGCTTACACACTGTAGAAAATGTAAGTTTAATTGTTAAGTTATCACACGTAATAAGACACAAAATTCAGACTTTATTACTTGTTAATGGCTTTAAAAGCACTGCAAAGAGCATTGTACAGCGAAAATAAAAATGTCAAGATAACTCCAGTGATTAATGTACCTGCTGGGGAGGAATGAGAGTTTTGGACAGTGGCATTTTTGACTGAAAGATAGTGCAGATGGTTAATATGCAGGCTGCAAAGGATGTGTATCATGAAAAGAACAGTATTTTATGTGGATGCACAGTGGGTTACTGCTTTTGTCACAGAGATTCTTTAGTTACTGTACAGTTCATAATAGTAATCTAGCACAGTGAACTATGAACTGCAATTAAGGAGCGGCATGCCAACTGCATAGCACAAATTAGAAAGCTGTTTTTTCCCCAGTCTTTCATTTTAAAGTGCTGTAAAGTGCTCCAACACCTACACTGGTATGAGAGATGCTATAATAAAAATTAATTACATGTGGCAAAAAGGATATGGAGAGAAGAGAGGCACTTATGGTTTACTTCCTTTCCCCACCACATATTTATGTATAAAAGCTTTCTTAGATCTTATGTACCTAAAAATAATAACAGAAATAGCCCCGGAGATAATTAAAAAAAACATTGCCCGAAGGATTCACCTTTCCTAAATAAAACTAAAAATTGAAAAGCTAGTCGCCAAGATGCAGCACCAACATTTCCAATAAAATGTTTAGATTTTTGCATATTTTTTCAATATAAAAAGAATGATTTCATGTTTGAAATTTAAATTGTGCAAATTGCTTGGGGGTACCTGGCTTCTAGTAATGTTTCACTGGTGGTCCCCAGGAGTAAAAAGGTTAGGAACCACAGGTGTAC
The DNA here is from genome assembly GCF_031143425.1 of Pleurodeles waltl. Classification (NCBI taxonomy): domain Eukaryota; kingdom Metazoa; phylum Chordata; class Amphibia; order Caudata; family Salamandridae; genus Pleurodeles; species Pleurodeles waltl. The sequence continues at coordinate 74,691,396 of NC_090437.1, read as the reverse complement.
AACAAATTAGAACTTTCTTATGTAGGGATTACATTTAAAAATATTTGACCCATGCAAAGGTTGCCAAAATTGTTACAGTGAACAAATTTAGTCTGGAGGGAATAGAGGATTCATTTGCAGCAGTTAACAATATGTTGTCAGGAGTGTGGAATTTTATAAAATGTCTAATTGTCCATGGGACAGTTTGTGTCATCAGTCTACTTGTCCTGTAAAAACACATGCATATTTTCCTCCTGCTAAAATGGTGTTTACAAATATTGTCTAGGATTTTGATTTCCTGGTCTGCCCCATTAAATGCTAGCTCATGTATAAAAGCTGTAAATCTGCACTAATGCAGGAACAGATACCATGGGTGCACTTTGTGATTTTCTTTAAGAATTATGCCATAAACTGGTTATCACAGACCTTTTTTTATTTGAATTCTGTCTCTCTGTTTATTGACTGGCTTCAGTGGTAGTGACACCATTCTGCTCTGCCATACAAAGAATATTGTCACAAAGTAGTTTTGTTCATGCCAGGAACTACTATGTCAATGTGTAACTTTGATGAAAAGTTTACATTGATTTTTCCTGTTATGAATATAAATTTTGGAAATACCACCATGCATCCCACATTTTACTAAATGATGCTTCAAAGAAATGACACCTAAAATATCATGGTAGTTTAGCAGAATGTTTCTTTCCTAGTTACATTGTTTGTGAAGATATTTTGAAAGTAGGGAATAGCAAATTTTGCTTTCAAGTTTCTGCAGATATTTGCATCTGATGAGAGAGCATTCTGGAAGAATTGTGCTGGGCATTTGTTTACGGTAATTCCATACCCCTGGTTGTGCCTTCATAGCTCTATAGAGTAAATACTAATAATTTAGTCATGTTCAATGACAGAAGAGATATAGAAATTAACAGAAGAGTTACTATGTGCTGAATTGTAAATAATATAAGGAAATAATAGATATATAATAATAATGTGGGTTCTTGTTGGGGTGTAGAGTGAGTTAGTTATGTGATAACAAACTTCTACTAAGGTGTATTGATATTTAAAATAAACACATTAGTGCAGTAATAATGATTACACATGACGTTTTAGTGACTGATCGATTTCACTTAATAAGAGGCTAAAAGAAAATAACACAAGTGGATGTTTAAACATCTGCAGTACATGTAGTATGTTGAAGTCATGTGAGTGCAACCAGGGTGTCAAAAGGGCAATGAATGGGTCAAAATGCAGCACATTTGTCACAAATGTGTTTTATTTTTATTGTATTTTATTGAATGCATTTATCTGCGAGGTCCCGTCCCTGTATTAAATTGTGGCAGTTAAGATTACCTTCCCCATTTCTGAAAACCACAGACTCTGGGCATGGCTCCAAGGGCAAAGCCACGGATTGTTGCGATATGTTACCATGACGGACCAAGTAGAATTGTAGAATAAATGTACAGCTGAATGTTTGTTAATTTTAAAGTTTATAGGATTTTTTTATATACACCCTGGACCCAGGATGTATGTATCTACGTATATATATGTGCATATAATTGGCGGCAGGAGGAGTATTTTTCTATCCATGTTTTTTCCTAGGTTTCAGAACATGGACGAGAAGATGTGGTTTCTGTATACGTCTGTCTATGTTACGTTTTATGTTTTCATAATTAATGGGAGTCTTCCGTGGTACACCTTAATGTGCACAGTGACATGGATTGCCTTCATGTGTTGGTAGATTGCAACTAAATATTCTCCAAACTGGTGTTGGGTATTGAAAATACCTATATTAGGATAGAGTTATTACTACCTTAGGATGTGCTATGTAGTACTGCAATACAGCTATGAGTAATATACCTCTGAGGATGAGGGTGCCAAATATAAATAAATAAAATAAATATAATATCTTAAAGGAACATCAGCATTTCAGAACATCACACTTGTACGAGAAAGGGAAAGTGACTTCTGATGGCGGTGATGCCTGCAAAGTCCCAACCCTTCCAGCATTGATGCAGATATTCAGGGTGTTGAAATAGAATAATAGGATACAATGCTATGTTAAAAAAATATACTGGCTGTATACCAGTGTAACATGTGTTTTCTCCTGACCTTTGGATCACCATTTGTTTGGTGAAATAGTTTGTGTGAATATTGCACTGTTACTGACTGTAATTGTCATTTATTTTTTGAGTGTTGATTTCAGTTTAAGAGTGTGCTAGTTACCCCATAAACTAGTCAGATATGTCCCTTTATAAGATTTTGTGCAACTGCTGAGCGGTTCTAGATTGATGCACTACCGCTTGCTTCTTTGGTCAAGAAAGGCACCCTTGACAAAGTTGTTAAAGTGAGCACCGACTGAGATACTGTTTGACTGGCCTATGAACATGTCTGGTGCTGAGAAGTTATTATCTGATAAGACATTTTGACAGCAGTTTGCCTTACCTTCAGCATTAGGTGCTGCAGGCCCTTCCTGGCTGGACAACACTACCTGGACATGATCTCCAACAGGGAGATTGGGCTTGGGTCACCTGAAAAGTAGGAGGGACTGACCTCCTGGATCCACAGCTATTACACCAAGAAGGTACACCACCGGAACACAACTGCATCCTGGAGACTGGGTGTGGGTAAAGGCCACACCAGACGTCACTGCCTTCAACCACGGTGGAAGGGACCACACCAAGTCCTGTTGACAACAGCCACAGCAGTCAAGTGTGAGGGCATCACATCCTGGGTCCATACCTCACACACCAAGAAGGCTGCTGGACCAAAGGACGACCAGCCGCCAACAAAGTTGCTGATGAGAGTAATGCCACCTTCAGCATAGCAGTACAACCTTCGTTCAACAAGGGCCACCAGCCAACACTGACGGAACTGCTCGTGTTACACTCCCACAGGAGTCGGAGAGTGTAAGCGGGTTCCCCAGTACACCAGAGCATTGTTCTTGGACTGCTCGTGCTGCAACCCCACAGGAGTCGGAGGGTGCAAGCGAGGCCTTCAAGACACCAGGATACTCTTTCAGAACTGCTCGTGCTGCTCTCCACAGGAGTCGGAGAGTCAAGCAAGGCCACTTAAGTATTAAAGACATCAGGATATAAACGAACAGAATACTAAAAGTCCGCTAGAAAAATTTGCGCCAAGAGGTACAGATCCCAGTCCTATGGAAGCGGCTGGTCGCTAGGATCAGTGCGGCTTGTAGCCCCATTGGGAGGTGCCTCTTCCAATTAGGAATATAGCAAAAATAGGACAAAAGGGCCATCCCTCGGGTCAGTGGACTATCGCACCCAACTCCCTTAGAACTGGACATTGGGATTCATCCTTTTATATTCTGCATAACTACAAGTGTCAAATAGCATTCAACGTCGCCCCGAAAATATACAGAAGGAATAGACTACTCGTGTGGCACTCCTACAGGAATAAGGAGGTACCAAAGGTTACATACCAATAGAACTGGTTTCAAGTGCTAGCCATATCCGACCACACCCTATAAGGCGACATGGATTTCAGATTACAACGTAAGAAAAAGGAGCAGAAGAAGTGGCCCGTGGTGGTCACAGCATTACTCACCCCGGTAGCAGCTAAAGTACTCACAACAATCCTGATAGTATATAAAGACGACATACATATTCCATGGCTCGACCAGGAACACTACATCCCCAAAAGTGGCCAAGGTGAAGTAGCAACCGGTGCTGAGAACAACAATATCTCAAAACAACATGAGAGGGGTGGAGGATAAAACAAAATGGGTGAAATATAGAAAATGTAAAGAAGATGGAGAAGATTATAAGGACAATACATTTGTGCAAATGGTATCAATGTACAAAGAACTAGCAAATGTGTCTGATTGTTATATATGTACCCACCTACCGACCACTAGCCAGGAGAAAAGAAATTACACTTAAATGCCCCTCACAGAATTCGAAGTATGTAACATATTAGATAATATGTTAGGGGGAAATTTAAAAGGAATGAGAACAGGGAAAAGAAAAAAGGAGAGAATAAGAGAAAATATAAACAAAGGAGAAATGAGGAGAAAAAGGGATGACTATGGTTTGGAAGATGAACCTTATGTAGGTGATATGAAAGGAAAATTGGTAGAAAGAGTGTAAAATAAATTGAAGGAAGAAGATAGAAGGAGAAGAAAGAAGTGTAGGAGATTAGATCCGAAGAAAGAAGAAGAGAATTTATTGAATGCATTTACAACAGAAAGAGGGAAGGGTTACACTGAAAGGGATCATGGCTCAGAACAACGAATACCATGCCTGGCCATAGATACAGAAATAAAGGCACCATGGTGTTTCAAATGCTCAAGAGGTAACGCAGACACTAGCAAAAACTGAATTGATGTGGGACATAGTATTTGCAATACAACATTGAGCCTGGACTACAAAAGAAATGACACAACAGGCTTGTCCATAGGCCTGACACCTCCCAATGGAATATTTATTATATGTGGGACATCTGCATTTTTTTAAATTGCCAGCAGGTTGGCAAGGTACCTGCTACCTAGCATTCGTGCTACCAAAAATGGTGCATAGAACAGAATTACAGAAGGGGGAAAAGAGAACACTTGGCGTGGTGCGCAGGAAGAGGACACCAATGTGGGGAATATAAGAAAGGAAATAGAGGATATAAATAGGTAGAAGAAGGAGCTGGGAAAGTGGCAGATGGGACAGACGTCGGAGGAATGCTGGATCGAATAGCAGCATGGTTCAGGGGTTGGGGTACCTGGTTGGTAGAGGTACTAGCGATGGGGATCGTGGCACTGATAACGATATCTGTGCTCATACCAGTTTGTCCATCCTTCCTGGCCCTACTCTTGAAAAAAAAAAATCCTGTCACCAGAAACGCACACATTATAGAAGAAAAAGATATAAGGATGACAACAGGGACGAGCAAGAGGTATAAATGAGAGCAATACACCATGACCCTTAGATTTGTCATTGAGTATCAGAGGGCGGAATGTGGAATCGCATTTTACAGTTCTTAGGTATGCTATGCCTAGTGGCCCCTGTGATACACAATGACAATCTCTGCACAGGCCTATCATTAAGTAAAGAGGCCTAAAAATGTAATTCGCCACTGCTAGGAACGCATTATGTTGCAAGGCTTGCTCTCTGAACAGCCATCATGAAATATCATCGTCATTGCATGCTAGCTGAAGCATTCTCCCTTCTGGAAAGTACCAGTCTGAGTACGTGATGTTCTCAAGTTCTGTCACAAGATGGACCATGTGATATTAGGCACGTAGGCCACCTTGTGTAAAATCCTTTTCTATGCTTTTTGTTACTATATATGGTATGATAGGAAAAACTACCTCAGCCATAATGGAGAAGTAGTCATACGTCAATCATACGTCAAAGCCAAAGAACCAATAAGATGTTGAATTATGTTTGTGGTTTAATACTATAAAAGATCGTGTATTACTTCCTTGTATTAGGCTGTTCGTGTACACTAGTACAGAGCATCCTCCATGTACATGTCTTTCTATTCTATCCCTAATGAATTATTAAATGTTTATCTAGAAAGTGCTGGCTAACGGTCGTTTGTATCCTGAATGGGTGCTGAATAATTAGGCTTCTACAACAGTATCAGCAGCGAGTTCCGATGATGCAAGGACGTAATGGGTTTCAACAACAGGGTGCAAGACGAGGTGTCCCAATTAATTCAAGTGCAGGAGTTGATGTGGCGACTTTAAAAAAAGACCAATCCTTGTTATGTTTGTGGCAAAACGGGCCATAGGAAGAGAGAATGTCATTTTAATCCAAATAATATGGCAAATGAGAATCAGTTACAGAATGGTGGATTTGTGCAATTTCAAGGAAATAATCCAGTTCAGTCGCAGTATGAACAGAAACAGTGAATGCAAAATTGTAATGTGCCCTAAGGTCAAATGACGGAGGTTCTACAAGCTCCAATGCCCCAACAAAACGCAAAAGATCCCAAATCTAAATTGAGTCAGGTCTCTACTGTAAATGGTAGTTCCTTTGTCAGACCCCAGACTGTAGTCTATACTGACACGCTATGATTTAACCACAGATCAGAGAGACATAGTACTACCTGAAATCTGGGATTTTTCAGTAAAAGAAAAAGGTCTCATCAAACATGTTGAACTTGTACGGATAACTGTGAAGCCAAATGGGGAGTATCCAAAAATCCCACAATATAATCTGATCCCTGAAACCACTGCTGGGATTACTTCAGTGATTGACTCAATGATTCAGCAAGAGACACTAAAGGGAATTATGAGAAGTCCATGTAAATCTCATATCATGGCACTGCAAAAGCCCAGTGGCAAGTACTGCATAGTCCAAGACCTGGGAAAGATCAATGAAATTGTAGCTCCTTGTTGTCCTGTGGTAGCAAATCCAGCTGTTATTTTATTTCAGAATCCATGTGAGACAGAGTGGCTCACCGTGATTGACCTTTGCCAAGCATTTTTCTCCATACTGTTGCATGAGGAAAGAAAGTTCCTCTTTGTATTTAGGTTTGGCAGTCACGTTTTGGCATGGTGCCAAATCCCACAAGGGTATACTGGAAGTCCATTGGTTTTCAATCAGATTCTTCAAAAGAATCTGGAGACCCTAGTGATGCCCTGTCATTCAGTCTTGATTCAATACATTGTTGACCTATTAGTGGAGACAAATACATGAGAAACTTGCAGACCTGATGTTATTGCCCTGTTGAATCACTTCACTGAGAATGGACAAAGTATCTAGAGAAAATTGCAATACTGTAAGAGAGAAGTCCTATACCTTTGACATCACTTTGAGAAAGATGCAAGGGAGGCGTTACAAGAGAGAATTTCAGAAATACTGAAAATGAATCTGCCAACTATGCAGAAAATAGTCAGGATGTTCTTGGGAATGGTGGGTTACAGTTGTCAGTGGATTCCCAACTTTCACCAACTGGCCAAGCCTTTATAAAGGCAGACACACAAGGATGTATCAGATCCAGTACGAATGGGTGAAATCTGCATGCGTGCCTTCTCAAGCTGAGAGAAAATCTTGGTGGTGCCCCTGCTCTGGGAATGTTGATTACAACAATAATTTACTTTCTTTTGCAATGTGAGTGAGGGATGCGCTCTCTCGGTACTAACTCAGTTTCAGGGGAATACTCAGACTCATAGCCCATTTTCAGCTACACTTGACCCACTTCTGCATTGCCTGGCTGTCTTAAATCCATTGTAGCAACTGGTGTCAGCACTGAACAGTGTGAAAGCATTGCTATGGGTCATCCTTTGAATGTTTTTGTTCCCCTCTCTGTGGAGATTTTGTTAACTCGCACTGAAACACAGCACCTCACAAACAGTTGATTGATGCGATATGAGCAGACCATACTTGCTGTGCCTAATGCAACCCTTAAGAGATGTACAACATTTAATCCTGCCAATTTGTTGCCTGTGCCTGTGAATGATGCAAATGTTGAAAATGAAGTTGAGCATGACTATCTAGATGTCACTGAACAATCCGCCAAACCAAGACTTCAAATACAAGATGTGCCACTTTCTGAAACAGATTATGGGGGTGATTCTAACATCGGCGGGCGGCGGAGGCCGCCCGCCAAAGTTCCCCCACCAAAATACCGCTCCGCGGTCGAAAGACCGCTGAGGGTATTTTGGGATTTGCCCTGGGCTGGCGGGCGCCCGCCAAAAGGCCGCCCGCCAGCCCAGGGCAAATCTACCTTCCCACGAGGACGCCGGCTCAGAATTGAGCCGGCGTAGTGGGAAGGTGCGACGGGTGCAGTGGCACCCGTCGCGTATTTCAGTGTCTGCATAGCAGACACTGAAATACTTTGTGGGACCCTCTTACGGGGGCCCCTGCAGTGCCCATGCCATTGGCATGGGCACTGCAGGGGCCCCCAGGGGCCCCGCGCCACCCCCTACCGCCATCCTGTTCCTGGCGGGAGACCCACCAGGAACAGGATGGCGGTAGGGGGTGTCAGAATCCCCATGGCGGCGGAGCGTGCTCCGCCGCCATGGAGGATTCTGCAGGGCAGCGGGAAACCGGCGGGAGACCGCCAGTTTCCCGCATCTGACCACGGCCGAACCGCCGCAGTCAGAATGCCCTGCGGGGCACCGTCGGTCTGTCGGCGGTGCTCCCGCCGACCGTGGCCCCGGCGGTCTCAGACCGCCGGGGTCAGAATGACCCCCTATGTGTTGTTTGTCGATGGCCCCTGCTTAAGAGACCATGAAGGAAACTGGAGAACTGCCTACACAGTCTGTACTGTCTCGGGTGTGATTGAAGCTTCCCGGCTTCAAGGAGTATTTTTGGCCCAAGCGGCTGAATTGATTGCCCTTATGAGAGCATGCTGTGTTTCAGACCAGCTGAAGATGATAATTTTCACAGATAGTATGCTTTTGGTGTTGTCCATGACTTTGGACAGTTATGGTCACAGTGGGGGTTTATGACCTCCTCAGGTTCTCAAATAGAGGGAAAGAATGTAAAACTTGTTGAAGGCATTACAGCTGTCTGCCAAAATTGCTATTGTGAAATGGTCTGCACACTGCTAGGGGACTGACTATGTGAATGTTGGAAATAATTATGCTGATGAGGTTGCCAGATATTGTGCCTTAAGTGCTTGTGCGTTCAATGGTGAATATCAAAATGAGGAGAAAGATGACACCAATTACAACCTCTTATTAACTGCAGCATATATATGGGAAGAAGTTAAGAGAAGTGTCCAAAGAAGAGGAGCAAGGTTGGATTAGACCAGGATGTGTCAAAAGAGATGAGAAATGATGGAAGACCTGTGTTGCCAGATAACATGATACCCCCTATGGCGAGCCTTTACCATGGTCAAGCTCATGTAGGATGAGATGCAATGGTGAGCTTGTTTCGGCAGACATGGTTCAATCCCAGGTTTAGACTGATGGATGAAGCATTGTGTCACACAAGTATTACGTCAACAGATGAATGTAGGCAAACAAACTTCAGTAACACTGAGTGACATAGAGAGATCATGGGGTCTTTTCAACAGGATGCAGTTAGATTTGATTGAGTTACCTGTGTGCAAATCCTAGTGATTGCATGCATTTTCTCATGTTGGGTCGTAGCTTACCTGATTAGGGGAAATGACAGTCTCATAGTAGCCAAGTTATTGTTGAGAGAACGCATTCCACATTTTGGGTTCCTGCCTTCTCTGGAGTCAGACTGAGAAACTCATTTTAATAATGAGGTCCTGAAATTACTGTGTGCAGCATTGCAAGTGGAGCAGAGATTACATTCTAGTTATTGACCTGAGGCTTAAGGTCTGATGGAACAAATAAATGGAACACTGAAATCCAGACTGACTAAAGTGTGTGCTTCCACTTCTTTGAAATACCCTGATGCATTGCCCCTTGTGTTGATGAGTCTTCACAGTACTCCAGAACACGACTGTGCCCTCATGAAATCATTATGGGAAGAGCCATGAGATAGCAAGCTGTGTCTGCAAATGCACTTGTGAACATTAAAGATGACATAGTTCTTGATTACTTCAAAGGACTGGCTCAGGTGATTTTGGTCACTATGACTGCTGTGAATTGTGGAGGTCTCCCCAACTGGGTGCATGCAGCACATTCTCACAGAGTCCTGTATCCATTTGATGGTACAAAAGCACATGTCCCTGAAGAGCCGGTTACAGTGAGACAAAAAGAGCAGGTTTATGAGACCTGGCATCCTTAAGGTGGTCTTACACCAGACTGTTTGCGTTTCCCTCCTGTTTTGTTGCTGTATTTTTTTGTTGGCTTTAGGACTTTGAGCACTTTGCCACTGCTAAAGTGCATGTGCTTCTCTCCTAAAAGCATAGTAACATTGGTGTATCCACAACTGGCATATTTAATTTACCTGTAAGTACCTGGTCAAGTTGTGTATCATATAACCAGGGTCTGCAAATTAAATGCTACCAATGGGCCTGCAGCACTGATTGTGCCACCCACTAAGTAGCTCTAAAACATGTCTCAGGCCTACCACTGCAGAGCTTGTATGTGCAGTTTCACTGCCATCCCGGCTTGGCATTTAAAACCTCTTGCCAAGCCCTACACTCCCCTTTTCTTACATGTAAGTCACCCCTCAAGCAGGCCCTAGGGAGATCATTTGGCACGCTGCCATGTAAGTAAAAAGGCAGGACATATACTTCCAGTTTCCATGTCCTAATAATAAAAAATCCCTCAAGTGTTTTTTCATCACAGTGAAGCCTACCCCTCTCATAGGCCAGCATTAGGAATTCCTTACAATAACTTAAGTTATATTTCCTGGTCTGAGAGGAGTGGCTGGGTCATGTTTAGTACCATTGGAATGGTAACAATAAACCCGCTTTACTGATAAGATTCAGCTTATTACAACCAGTGTAGAAATGTCAGCCTACATCCAATACACATCTGGCAGGGGTGGGGAGACAATTAAACTTGTGTATTCCATTCAGACACCCATAACACAGGAGACTCAGCTATACCTGCATTCATCTGCATACTGATTAGTCTTCCTGGGGAATGGGTGGGGAGGATCTCTCACACTTATATCTCAAAGGGTAAAGGCTGGGGTCCACACAAGAGGGCTGATTACCTCCCACAGGCTGTCTGGAGCTGAGAGTGACTCGAAAGGGTGACCTGCACACTTCACAATAATTCTTTGTTGGTCATCCCCCACATGAAAGGCACTTTTCTGTATAAACAGTGGGCCTCTTGACCCACTCAGTAGTACACTTCCTGACCCACAAGACTGTGAGGGAGCAAGGACTGCTGCGTACCAGGATCACCACTATGCCAGAACCTGATTGTTCCCAGAAGCAGCTGCTCTTACTGACTGGGCTGCCCTACACCCTGCAAATCCCTGCCCGCACTCTGAAAATGATTCTGCCAGGCAACCCCAGAGTGCCTCATGAAACTCGCTGGTGGGCCCTGCCTCCCTAAAGACTGCAGCCGGCCATCATTGAGGCTGCCAAGTCCTGCTCTTCCAACAGTGAACTCTGCTCATCTGCCGCTGCATCCCTGACTTAAAGCATCGCTTTCTGGGGGACATCCACTCTGTGTCATGGACCGCCTCCCTCCTGAGGACTTCCCGAGAGCTCACGGACACCACTGGGCCCTGTACCACCTTCTCGGAGGGTTTCCAGGATCACCAAGCAGGCCCTGACTCGACTGCCGGAGTGGTCGCTGTACCACAGAACCTGTCGGCTCCACAAATTTGTTTCACTTAGCCTGGAGGAGCCCTAACTCTGTGTTGCGGCCCCCCTTCTGAGAACTTCCCAAAGGCTCACGGACACCACTGGGCCCTGCACCTCCTTCCCTGAGGGTTTCCAAGACCATTGAGTGCGTCTCACCTCGATCGCCAGAGTGGCCTCGATCCCCGGGGTGGCCTTGATCCCCAGAACCTGCTGGTGTTGCTTCACATTCTCCTCACTTACTCAGGAGGAGCCCATCACCGCAGCCTGCCTCCTGCCTCTGCTCTTTCTCCCCGCGGCGGGCAGAAGGGGGCTGACAACCCACCAGACACTCCATTCCCTGACGCTCATGTGAGGGCATCACAGTCGGGGAGAATTACCATAGTAACTTGAGGCAAAGTGCCTCCATATATTGCCAAAACCTGGGATGGAGCTGGTTTCATCAAAGACGTCATTCCCGGCCGATCACGCAAGGAAAGCGCGGCCGGGAGGGGGAAATTACCATATTAACCTGAGGCGAAACGCCTCCAAATATTGAAAAGCCAATGAGGGTGTCGAACACATTCTATTTGTAAAATCAGCACTCAACTATGTAAGTGGATTATTATCATCTCTATTTGGTTTTTAATCCATAAAGTATCCTCTATTTTCTAACACTGTGTGGAGTCTTTTGTGGTGCATGCATTGGGGTACTGTGTGGGAGAATTGCAAAAATACTTTACACATTGCCTGCTAAGTTAAGCCTGCCTGCTCGGTGCCAAGCTACCAGAGGGTGAGCACAGGTCAATTCAGTTTGTTTATCTGACTTGCCCTGACTAGAGTGGGCAGGTTCTGCTGAGGTACATACCCTAGCCAAACAGAAACCCTACTTCTATCAAGGTTAGTCAAGCTGTTGGGGAGAAGCAAGTGTCTGGGACAACACATGTTCGGTCAGAGTGAGTCAGTAGGTGAAGTCGGTACAGGAGGGCTGCATCCAGAAATGTTGACTGCTCAAACTCAGAACCTGGTGAAGGGCTTAGTGCTGGAGCTAAGCAAGTTGTGCCTGGAGACCAGTGACCAAGAGAGCAGAAGTTGCATGAAGTACAAGTACCACACACTTTTTCGGAAGAGACTGAGGAATCTGGCCAAAGTGACAGTGATGGTGAAGGGCCAGTAGTACAGAGATCAAAGAGAGCAAGAGTACCCTTTCGGAGGCACCACTCACCTGCATGGAAGTATTTTACTGCCAATGACGGGGAGAAAGAATTTGGAGTCTCTTGTAATAATAATTTGAATCCAGATGAACCTCCTTGAACTGAACTTTGTGGTTGAAATGAGCTTTGAAATTACATTGCCCTTAGATAGATACTGAGACATTTTATCCTTGATATGATCATTAGTGAGTTTGAACTGTGCACTTACTAGAGACATTTAATAGACTTTGTAGAGAATAAAGAAGAGTACCAAGGTCTGAGGCTGCAGATTCAATGTAGGATTATCCTCTGGAAGAACAAGGAGTAGGGTAAAGGGAAACTAACGGAAAATTAGCAAATAACATTTGAGTTGTTGCAAAGACAATTGTTTGCTGCTGCTTTGTACAAGTGGGAACTAAAGAGACTTTTGCTGCTGCACTTTACTAAAACGGTTTGAGTTTAGTGAAATCATGGAACCTAGAAACAATAATGGTAGACTTAGATATTTACTTGCAGAGTGTTAGTTGTAATAGTTGTAGTAATGATTTCTTTAGTTGTAGCAGTGGTTCCCAAACTTTTTCGACCCCTGGCTCCCTTGACCTACTGGCCATTGGCTGCGGCTCCCCGTTATGTCACTTATTTTGACGGGTGGGGGGATGTAAGCCAGGACTCGGGAGCACTTCCATTTTTCTCCCTAAAACTGGGATGAAGCCGATAAAGGGCCTCTGCGCTAGGGACTTGTCTTTAGTGACAGAGTACACACTGCCAGTAATCTGCTGCTGCAGGCTAATGCACAACATTGTTGTCACGCTCTTTCTGCCTGCCATGGCGCTTTCTCCTTGTTCCTGGCAAGTAAAAAAAAAAAAGCACATTAGCATTTTTGATCTCAGATCCTGCAGCACCACACCTGGAAGTCCTACATAAGACAATAGACCTGATTCAGGCATCAAGGGGAGAAATACATTCTCCTGATTCTTTTTTTTAATCTCCCACTTTCCTCTTAAATGTTGACATTTTTTTAATTTCATGATTACCCTCTTTTCTTGAGTAGCTGCAGAACACGGAGAGAAGTAACACTCCATCACTGTCCTGATTGTGCCAGACCCTGCCTAAACAGACACGCTCCTTATTTATTAGGCAAGACGTCATGTGCTGGTCCAAACCATTCCAGACGCTGACAGCTGTGGCTTCCATAACACCCCCACATGGCATTCCCACATAGGTTACTCAGGGCTGCAAATGTACATTATAAAACCCTAACAAGTTTATTTTTGCACTGTGATTCCTTCTTTTTCATACTAACATAACATCTTTAGAATAGAGCCATATGGTAGTATGAAAGAGAAAGAATGGCAGTGCAAACAGTGCTTAATTTGAGCCAGTGCTTTCCGCAGGGCTTAATTTGAGCAGGAGGTTTATGGTTTTCTACTTCAGAATTTAGTAAGAGCAAAAGATACATATGGGAAATGTGGAGGAAGAGAAAAACTAAAAAACATCACAAAGGGAGAAAGTAGAAAGCTGCATGAGTGAGTTGAAGGAGTAGGGAGTGGCTGTTAATGGATTAAAGAGGCCAGAGAAGGCTTGCACATTTAAATGCAGCATCCGCTTGTTTCAAAAGAGAGCTTTGAGCACCAGCACATTTTTATTTACAAATTAAGCACTGGCTTATTTTTAAGGA